>NC_136686.1:810995-1030995 GCF_903797595.1 Erithacus rubecula
ATTTCTTTTCTAGCTAAAGTGTGTTTTAGTAATAAGCAGCACCAAAAACCAAGGTTATGTGGCTCTCTCCTGCACGGCAGGATCTAAGGAGAAGACTCTTCCCACTTATGCAAACAGCTTGACCTCTGTCTGCACAGTTATGTAACGTCCCTAATGTGTTCACTGTTTCTTTGTTTGGTTTAACAAGATGTTTCTTTTATCAAGAAAGGTGCAGACAAAAATTAACCTGCAGAGAAAAAAAAAAAATTCTACAACATCACAATAGGTTCAATATTAGTCTGCCATAAAGCTCTCTTCAGCAAGGCTATGTCTTTGTGCTGCAAATCAGGCAGAGTTGAACCACCAAAGGCCAGCCTTTCCAAGAGGAGGTGTGCTGGCAAGTCAGTCAAAGACCAGAGTGTGGGGATAAAAATAATACATTTTTTAAAAAAAGAAAGTGAATCAAGAATCTATTTCTTTCTGTTTCTCCAGGTTATTTGGCGTTACAGGAAACTGTGCTGCCTGCAGTAAGCTCATCCCTGCTTTTGAGATGGTGATGAGAGCAAAGGACAATGTTTATCACCTGGACTGTTTTGCATGTCAGCTTTGTAACCAGAGGTAAGAGAATGTCTTGGGTCTGTTCCATAGGCTAAGTGCTAGCTCAGCACTGGTGTGGGTGCTGATTCCAAAGAGGAAACACTTTCCAGTAGCAGAACCCCAAGACTGAGAGTAGGACCTGGATGCTATTCCTGGGACTGATACAGAACATCTTTCATGACCTTGGCCAGAAAACTTTTTGTGCCTCAAATCCCACATCAATAAAAAAGAGTAATGTTACTTCCTCTCCTTCAAAAGGCTGTCTGTCAGGTTTAATTAATTAATATTTATAAAGGTCTTAGAGATCCTTTTCTGCAGAAGAGCATAGCAGTACCATTTGTCATTATTGCATTAATTTCACTTTAATTCTTCATTTTTATCACATGTATTTCTTTTAAAGTACACATTGTTTCTTCCTGTTGCCTGAACTGTAATCATTTAAATTTAAAAGATGTTGTTCCCACCATTTCCTCTGCAGCAGCATTGGACCTCTATTTTTATTTCCATATCCAAACCGTAGGTTATAAAAATCCCAAGGATCCAAACCTGACACCCTGTTCTGAAGCATCACCCACATGGCTCATTGGAGAAGGAATGTCAGAAAAGGTGAAATTGCAACAACTGATTTTTTCAGAGGTGAAAAGAGCCAAGTTTACACCAGCTACACTCTGAGTGGTGGCTAAATCCTGACACATTTCTCCTGGAGCTCCATTTCTGACTCCACCAGAGCTGAGAGAAGCTTTGCCAGTGACTTCTATGAGGTCTAGAAAGTGAGAGAGCCAATTATGTCCATCCTTAATGCCCCTATTATTTTCAGTTATTTCTCAGTTATTACATGATCCTATTTAGCTTTTTATAGCACTCGTATTTTTTTTTCCATTTCTTCAGTTGGGAAGAATGCAAGATATACATTTTTAGGGAAGCAATAAAAAAATTAGGAAGATAATAGTCTAATATGTCAAAGCTAGACACAGCTCTAAATAAGCTTTCCTAACTCACCTTGTCCTGCAGTATATTATTTTTTAACACAGTAGTCATTTAAAAATCAAACATCCCTAAAGAACCATAAAATGTACAGCTGCTAATAAGTGTAGCACACTACAATTACGCTCTTTAAAAAAAGCCAAATTGACCTTTTTCATCATGTTGCATGGGAAATTAAAATACCAGGCAAGTAATAACCACTGCTTAAACTATATAATAATGCAAAGTAATTATAGGTTCTAATGCTATTTAAAGTCCTATATCAATTTTGTCTTGCCACAGAACTGAGAAGCTGTATTCTGAGCAAGGCAGCAGAGGCTCCCACAGTACCCATTTAAGAGACACAGAGTGTCCTAGGTTTTGTTTCCTAAACCCTTCACATCCTGGTTTTTTTCCAAACCATGGTTCTGGTATCATTATTAAAGCATCTAATACATTTCTGTTGTTCGCTTCATTTATTACATGCCATAATGGAGCTGCATATCTTTAGTGTTGGTTATGCACAATTAGCACTTAGTTATTGTCTTGTCACTTCAGCCCATACAAGACAAACTTCTTTAATGTAAGAAGTCAGCTAATCTTCATCAGTCAAGCAAAGCAGACAATGTTTGTTAGCCAGAGTGCAAAAGATTTTCATCATAGTTAACACTCTTGGATCTGAAGAAATGAACTTTCTTTTCCTTCCCCCTTCCCTCACCCATTAAAAAAAAAAAAGCTGTTATGAATATTTTTAATATTCCTCTTTTACCATTACAACTAATGTACAATTTCACTTTGCAGCTAACACACATTGTAGTGTTCCCTGGGGCCACTGATCCCTCTGGAAAAGTGCTGTTAGATGCTTCTGAAATGGAGCTTAACTGGGTTATTTAATAATTCTCAGCCTTTTTATTCCTGAGCCTTCAATCTAATCTTTTTATTTGACTTTTACTTTGCATGTATTTTGGGCAAAGGGTTGCTGAAATTGTCTTACAGGTATCTTAGACTGAGAACAAAAGAATGAATTTACCTGAAATACAGTCTAGTTCATCTAGTGAAAACAGGGAGTGGTTCCAGGAGTCACAAAGAATTTCAGAAATTCTCAAAACTGAACCTAATCCTGATTGTATTGCAATAGCTCTCATGAAGCCTAATAAAGCAGAATGCTTGTAGGGTACTTTTCTTCCTCACCATTTGGGACTAGTGGCCCTCTGAAAATTTAATTTTGTTGTTCTTTACAAAAAATCCTATTTCATGGGTGCTCCAACATAGCTCTTCTCTGGTTCCTACAGCAAAGCATCCCACTGACTACATTCTCTTATTAATAGCTTCAAATCTTTTGCTTTTTATTACTTGTATAACAGTAAACCTCCACACTGTTAGACACCTGGCCCATCAACAGCTTGGTGGTTTTCAGATCTACTATGAAACCTTTATCTTTTAAACAAAAATCTTGTCACTCACCATTTCATTAATAATTTCTCTTGTCCTTTAGGATCCTTTTTTCTTCCTCTGCTCAAGCTAATCAAAACCACACAGCAGATTCTGAATAAGGATGTCTTTATAAGACTTCAGTTTTGCTTTTTTAAGTTTCTGCTGCCCCTTTGTATATAAAATAATGTTATTGAGGGATTTTAGATTTGCTTTTTCTTTTCACTCCAGCCACTAATTCTACCAATATGTAATTTATTTATTGAAGAGAAAAATTTTATTCACATCACCAATATCCAAAAATCACCAATGGGTGTAACAGCTATTGCAGGACCTGTTTAGCCTTATTCCCCAGTTTCACATTTTCTTCCCCCATTAAATTTTAAAACCTTTGGGTCTTTCTCTACAGCAGTTTTGCAGAGTATGTAGTGCTCTCTGTTTGATTCCACATTTCATTTTCAGTTATCATCTACCATTTAGGTTGTTTTTTTTTTTTTCCTAAGAGAATGCAGGCAGTGTTCATGAGAATACAGGATTGTTTCTTTAGATTGTGCCAGCACTGAATTTTTTTTCTGATGCTCTGGGCCCAGTTGCTCCTTCCAGCCCTGCTTTTCAAGCTAGGTAACATTTATGTTAACAAACATCTCACTGATCTGTGGGGCAGCCCATCCTTCAGTCTTGCTATTGCATGACCCTCACATTCCTACCCTTTAAATAGCTGATCCTGGCCCAGAGAAATGCCTGCCCATTTTTGCCTAGTGCTCTTTGTGAAGATTCAGTGGGTTTTTTCTGCTTTTATGGACAACTTCACTGTTTGCTTTGTTATTTCTGAGTATCTACAACTCCCCATCCAGTGCAAGTCTCGGTGTGGATGGTAATTAGGCTCCCTTCACTTAAGGGGACTTTTGTTCAGGCCATGAACTGCAGCTCTGAACTAACTCAGAGCATGCCAGTCCCTTTATTGGCCTCCTGAATGTGACTTTTTCAGAGTGAGGAGAAAAAGGCATTGTCTCACACACTGTTCTCCAGGAAGACAGACTGTAGGCACAGGCCTGACAGAGAGCTCCTGAGCCACTAAGCCTGCTCCCCTGGTGTCAAACAGGCACTGTCTCCTATTTTCCCTTTCATAAAGCTATTCAGCTCCAGGATCTAATTGCTCCAGCCAGACAGTTTTTTGAGATATTTCCCCCATGTTTTTCTCGATACTGATGCTTAAAGCTGTAGCAATTTTGTGAATATTAAGCTCTGCTCCTAGCCTAAAGGTTTTAGCATCCTCTTATCTCTCATGTCTCTGTCCAGCTTACTCCTAATTTGAAGTTTTTCCATCGCCTAAGTACCTGCAGAGCTTAGTGACAGTCATCTTAATGGTGTGAGTGTTCCCCTTTCTTCTCTGTAAACATATTTAACTTCTCCCCAGAAGCCCTTCACCTCACGTTGACAGTAACCTCAATATACCTAATTTCTGCAGAAAATTTCAAGCTAGCGGGGAGGGGGAAGGAAACCACTGGAAAAATGAACTTGTAAACAGACAGTGCCTTTCACACTTTGTCAGGTTGCATGTGTGTGACTGACAAAGTGGAGTGGCAAATCTTGCAAGTGGGCTCAGCTGTGTCTTTGCTTGACACTTGTGACTACGGCAGTGATGTCAGCCTGCCTGCGGCTTTCCCACTTCCCAGAGTTTGTGTGTCCTTCCTCTCACTCTCTTTAGCGCCTTGTTCCCCACTCCTGTGAAACCTTCTCTCTGCTGCCTGAAGTCAGCTCAGAGGATGGCTTAAAACCCCCATCTGCTATCACTGAGAGGTGTCTAAATCGCCTGTTCTAGCCTTCTATCTGAAATTGCCTTCATTTTAATAGAAACTGGGCTGAAAATGGTTGCTCGCTCGTGGAAATTGCTGTCCTGATGTAGCTGTAAACACTCACCTCCAGTATAAACTGTAAAATGCCCACACAATGCTGCCTTTGTTCTCTGTCAAGCAGGGGAGAGGGATACAATGCCAGGGATATCCTTATTCCAAACATCAGTATTAGATTTTTGCACGAGTGGTGGTTTTAGAAATTCTGAAGGCCTGTGTGTCTCAAAATTTAAAATATAAATTAACATATGGTCCGTATCAGCTTTTTATAAAAGAGTACATGAAAAGCACATCGAGTTGAGGTTTGCCATTTTAACTTGAACTGGGATTCTGTGTCTATGTATTCTGCATGGTATTGGTGAAAATTTACAAACTCAGGCACAGCTTCTATTTCCAGCCTTTGAAATGGACATTCTGACAGAACCCCAAAATGAATAAACCACAGGTGTGGACTGATGAACTGTGCAGTAAAAGAGTGGCTTGGTTCTCTTTGTGATGCATATAGGTTAATGTGAGTTGCACTGGAAGCTCAACATTTAAAAAGAAAGGAAAGGGGAGAAGCAGAGCCCAAGCTAAACCACTGATGGCAAAAAGCAGAGGGGAAGGGTGTGAGTCTGGTAAGCCTGAGCTGTCCTAATCCTCAGGAAATCAACTAAACGCTTCCAGATTTTGTTTCTCTTTACAGCCACAAAGATCTGGCATTGCCAGAGGAGGCACACACAAAGCCATCTTCCTTCACAGCAGTATTTCTCTTGCTTTCCTAAGTGATCTTCAGCACCTTGACACACATCCTGTGCATTAGAAAAGATGACAGCAGTGAGATCTCCTTAAATATCTGCTCTGAAAAATGAAAGAGCTACTTCTCAAAATGGAAGTTTTATACTTCTCAAGATTAGCCTAGACACACCTTCCCTTCCAAACAAGGTGATAACAGAGGTCATTTTGTAATATAAATGGCCTTCCCTTTGCCATTGTAAAATATGACAGGGGTTCTAGGCTGTAGGTTAATTATAATGGTCATTCTGCTAATGTCACAGTCGTGTCAAAAGCACTATTATCAATTTATGGTGCTCAGTCCAATCTGGCATGTTAATGCAGCCTATTGTATATTCTTTCCTGTTCATCTTGCACGCCTATTAAAAAAAAAATGGGTGAGAGTTTTAGGGAAGGCTGAAGACTACCATCTGCCTGCTAGAAGAGTAATAATCTTGCCTAATTATATACTCCTAACACAGTGGCATCTTAAAATGTTCCTCTACTCTGTTTAATACGTGTGCCCAAATTGTGCCCTGATTTACATCCTATGCCAATTCCATAAAAAACCCCAACCTTAGTGGGAGGCTAGGCTTCAATTTACCCTCCCATTTTAAAGCTGAACCAGGTTTAAATCTCGCACTTCAGCAGAGACTAAATCTGGTTTTGAGAGTCAAATAAGGTGTGAATGGCCAGAATTCCTAATACTTGCTGTGTCCCATTGTACCTGGGAGCCAGCATGCCAGGATTATAGGTTTTTTCACCTGATGCTTACCTCCTTGTCTCCTAATGAATGCTCAATTCACACATTTAACACCCAGGGGTCCACACATGCATCACCATCAGCCCTTGCCAAATATCCTTGTCACTGAGCTTGCACAATATGAAAATAATTGCAGGATTTGAACCCTAAGCATCACAAGCAACAGGTTTCCCCTAAGGCACAGGAGAGCATCCAGAGGATACAGACAGACCCCAAACCCACAGGTTATGACAGCCAAGCGTGGCCAGGCAGGATCTCCACAGATCTGCACACTTGGAACAGAAGGAGCTGTGTGAGTTTAAAGCCACTCATGCACAAAGCTGTCACATGCCACGTAGACACAGGTAGAGCACTTCTGGCTGCACACATCAACATTGCTAAAGCAAAAGGCATTGACACTTTTTATTGGGAAAGGCATCCTGACACTCCTGTGTAGCTGGTGCAGTTTAATTCAAACTCTGCCACTTCTCTGAGGGCAGAGAAACAAAATCCTCCAGGCAGGATTTTGATGCAAACAAACAATATTGCATGAAGCCACGTGTTAAGTATTGTCGTGCAAGCAAATTGCACTTCAGCAGTATATTTTTTCATTTACTAAATGCTTTAATAAAATAAGTTTGCTAAGGTCTGTCTTACCCTGGAACAAAAGGAGTACACAGCTGAAAAAATTCTCAGTTCAGACTTTATGTTTTCTGCTGGGTGCAGAGGCAGTTTTGTCTCCCACTGGTGCACTGGTTTGGAGGGTTTTTTGGGGGTTTTTTGGTTTTTTTTTTTGTTTGTTTTTGGTGATTTTAAATGTGACTTCTTTGGGAAAAACAAAAGTAACATGTTGGCACTAGTTAAGACTCCTTTACCTTAAGCTTGTAAGGGGCACAAAAAAAAAAATTCTCAGCATTGTCGTCTATGGACAAAAGTACAAAAGATGGAAACTAGAAAAAAAACAAAGAACAACTCTGTATTCTGTAAAAGAGTGTTGACCATAAATAACTTAAAGATTTCAGGATCCTCCCATAATTTCCATTTTCAATCATCATCAGCAGCAGGCAGTAATCCCACAGAAAAACAAAAAAAAAGTCCACAAATAAACAAACCAATTTTCCTTTAAGAGCAGAACTAATTCTTTTCAATCCACTTTTTTATTACACTATTTTCCCTCTATCTATTTAGCTAGCATAAGGATAAATTTCCAAAGCTACCCAGTTGGAAAATAAATGGGTTCACTGTTTGTCTAGCATTCCAATCTTCACAAATGTAAATCAGTCCAACTGCTACTCATTTAAACCTCCAACTTCACAAAACATTAAAGGACTGCTTTCCATACACAGTTTAATCTGTAACAATTCACCGAGATTTCTGCTTGAACATCATTAGAAATTGACTATCTGATAAAGACAGACCACTATCAGGGGTCAGGTGGGTCAACCTGTGTCATTTATAGAGTTTTCCTGGGTCAACTCCAGCAGGCACCATTATTTGAAGGTTAAATTTTTACAATTAAATACATATACAGCTATTCCCAAAGCTCCTCTGCTGTTAAATCTACCATAAACAACACAAGCATTTATATCTGACCCTAATTGTGTCCAAGATGTCACCATTTGGAAATTATATAAAAAAGGACATTATAATCTGTTACACATTAAACAATACTTTATGTGCTGAGATCCATAATTAGCTGGTAGAAGCTGGTTTCATTTATTCACATCAGTGTTAAGGGGTTCATTTAGGTTACTTTCTTTCATTTTAATTGGAATAAGGCAAGCAGTACCTCCCAATATATTTCATAGCTGGAGAGTTGACTACAAACAAAGCATGTAACCCTGCCAAGGCAGTCACTAGGGAAACTTTTTTCTGCAGTGGCCCCATTCACTTCTCCCTAAATATCTTCAAGAAGAGTGGCTTTGTCAGGGGGAGAAGGACTGAAGGGTGTGTCAGGGAAGAGCCTTCTTAAATTCAAGCAGGTATTTTTAGCTGGGAAATCCTACTTTACTCGAAGTTAGAAGGCAGGCAGCCAGGAGCATTAGCATTATGTGATTGTCCTACTCATCAGAGAAAAGCAAATGAAATCTCTCAGTGGCGTTTTGCAGCAATCAGATCATTCTGATGCACCTAATGGTATAACAAGGTAGGAACACTGATACCACAAGAGAGAGAGTCGTTAGCTGAGTAACTAAATTTATAATCAACTCCTGCAGGGAAAAAAAGGAAAAAGGTTTCTCTGCATGCCTGTGTGTCTCTGGTTTGCACCACAGTATAAAGTTGTGTGTGTAGAGTTCTCACAATCACCATCTTAAATCAAAGCCAGTGAAATATCCAACTGGAACATTGCAAGATTTCTTACCAGGGCACAAAAGAAATGCAAGAAATTTCAGACAAGCTTTCCACTGCATAAAATCACTTTGTCTTCTGGTTTGCATGAAAGCAGGACATTTACTCTTGACTCAGCTGGGGAACCTGGGATATTCATTGTGTTTTAGCTGTGTGACAGTGACCTGGTCCAGGAGTCCCACAGCCACGGTGGGCTTTGAATAAGGTCTTTGGCTGGGGAAGTGCCTGAATGTTCTAGGTTTTGTTGAAAGCACAGGATTAATTGTGGCACCAGGGCAATTCCTCTGCTGGGCTCTCCCAAATGCACACCTGGGTGTTGTCCAGCCAACCCCTTACCTGTAAGACCATATCACATCAGTTATCCTCAAACTCTCTTTTTCTTTTCTCTTTATTGTTTTAATTTCAGATTTTGTGTGGGAGACAAATTTTTCCTGAAGAACAACATGATTCTGTGCCAGACAGACTATGAGGAGGGTTTAATGAAAGAAGGTTATGCACCCCAGGTTCGCTGATCGGATGCCACATCATTAAGAATAAAAAGCACTATTGTTCTTTTATCTTTTTTGCTCCACATGTATATAAGAAATGACACAGGAACCTACTGAATAGCATAGATATAGGGAGACAGGATGGCTGCGTGAAATAAAAGGCGGACTGCATCTGTATGTAGTGAAAATTGCTCCAGTTCAGAGTTGAATGTTAATTACAAAGGTACTGTATATAAAGCTGGATTCTTTTTGCTTGCTCTTGGGATTTTCAGTTCGTTTGGGTTTTTTTTGTTTGTTTGGTTTTTTTTGTTTCTTTTTGTGTCATTTGGCATGAGATGTTTATTTTGGACTATTGTACATAATGTATTGTAATATTTGAAGCACAAATGTAATACAGTTTTATTGTGTTACCATTTGTGTTCCTGTTTGCTTCTTTGTATTGTTGCATTTAGTACAATCAGTGTCTAAACTTACTGTATATTTATGCTTTCTGTATCTACCAGCTATTTTAAATGAGCTGTATCTTTCTAGTAAAAAGCATTAAAGAGCAAATCCCAACCATTATGCTACACTTAGAGCTTAAGAATACTGTTTACATTAAAACTATTTAGGAAACTAATAACTAGCAGCACCTGCTGCTAATGATGCTATGGTTAAGGGTCTATCAGCACTTCTCTTACAAGCCTCTATTTTTCAGGGGTTAAGCATCTGCTGTTTAATTGCATGGATTTTTCCTCAAAGAGCACTTTTATTTTACTACTAAATTTTGAAAAGCAAATCTGACTGGTTTGAGATATATTATAAAAGGTGCAAAAGTTAATGCTTTTGGGTGCTGCTTTTGTGCCCCTTAGGCATTCCAAATGCCTGGATTTGATTTTTAATTTAGCTGGAAATTAAGCCCTAATGCAAACCAGTGCCTCTGGGTATCTTATATATATATATATCTATATATAAATATATATGTTATTTTTCTGAAATCGTTAATTTGGGGGGGGGAGGGAGGAAAGGGAGAAGATTTCTGTTTACATACATTTTTAAAAATTCTTAAAATTTGAGGGGTCTCTCTCTCCCTCATCTCCCTCTCTCTCTTTCTTTTTTCTTTTTTTTTCTTTTCTTTTTTTTTTTTTTTTTTTGTTCTGGGTTTGTTTTTTTCATTTTTATTTTTCCAAATCAGGGCTTAACCCTAATGTTTTCTGGGGCTGCATCTTCAACAAACCCTGGAAAAAAAGTGAAAGTAGAAGGCACTGTAAACAGCCCCCTCTGAGGGTCTATTTACATTAAAGAAATGACCCTGAGC
Source organism: Erithacus rubecula (assembly GCF_903797595.1). NCBI lineage: Eukaryota > Metazoa > Chordata > Aves > Passeriformes > Muscicapidae > Erithacus > Erithacus rubecula. Next base: position 821,448 of record NC_136686.1, read on the forward strand.
TGACACTGGGAGAGTGACTGGTTGCTAATTACCCACCTCAGTGAATGCCGAAGGTAATTTAAATGCTGATGTGGATGGGACAAAACTTTGCAATAGCAAGCGAGAGCTACCACACTCGACTGCACAGGTACCTTGCTGTCCGTGCCAACATCCTACGGGTTTGTCCCATCAATACTGGCAATTAAAATCCTTTTGACAGAGGTGGAATCGCTGCTGACAGCTCCTGTTGGCAATCAGTCCGTTTTCCAGGAGAGGTGGACCTCTGTTTTTAAAGCCATGAAGCTATTGCATCAGCAGGACGTCCCTAAGTGCTCACACCCCTGACAGAGCTTACAGGTGTTTGGCAAAGGAAAGCAGGATGAATGTTTAAAAAGTTGTTACATGCATATTTATGTCTTGTCTGTTTGCCACTGTAATCTAGCTCACTGGGAAAACAACCTGTATTAAAAACAAACAAACAAACAGCAAAACAGTATTAAGAAGAAAAACAAAACAAAAAAACCCCCAAGAAACTCACTCTACCCTATATTGTTCTGAAGCTAAGCTCTTGTTTTTATTTCAAGTATGAACTCATGTCTCTGCACAAGTTGACTGCTGTCCTTCCCTGCTCTTCCTGTCCTGTTGCAGTTTCGGCATGTTTTTTGCTGGGGATGGTCAAAGAAACTTTGTAATGCAGTGGGGAAATTCCTTAAGAGTATGGTGAGAGTACACTGCACAGAGGCTTGACTTAGAAATAGATATTTAGTTTTAATGACTGTTGTTACAGTGTGGGTTTCTTTTCTGGCTGTGAACCCTTTTGAAAATAAGCATGGCTCACAAAACTTGACTTTGGCTCTTACAGGATGAGTAAGAAATGCAACAACTCCTCAGGCTGTTCTTGTTAATTAGAAGAAATAGCTCCGCATAGTTTTTCAAATTAAATTTAACCCTCTTTTGTGGACTATCTTCCTTCCTAACCTTGAGCACAAGTGTCTGTTCCACTCCCTTCCACAGTCCCTTAATGTCTTTGGGATAACGAAGCAGTTGGTGTCAGAGGTACTATTAGGCTCTCACAGACCAACTCCAGTGCAATAAACAAGCTGTCCTTGCCATGAAGGTCAGGATGGACAGAAAGGGAAGGATCATATTATTTTGTTTTGAGCCCAATTTCTGTTTTCTCCTCCAGCCCCTCTTGGGTCTTTCCATTAGAAATCAGAAAGATCTCTCCTGTTTTCCAGCTGTAGGCTGCAGAATGGAGAGAAATCCCTGGTTCAGAAATAAAACTGGAGAACAGGAAAGAAGGGTCCTTGACTCTGTCTTTGACTCTCTGTAAGCTTGGGCAAGTCACTCAGCTTCTCTGTGCCTCAGTTTTCCCTCTCTGTCAAATGGGGCTGATGGATACAGTGCTTTTGTAAAGCATTTTTGGCTCTTCAGAAAACCAAGAGCAGCATTAGGACATCCTGGGAGGAGCACAGGTGACCACAGATCTGAGGCAGGAAAGCACCAAAACCAGTTTAGCCTGAGCAAGGCTTGGCTGGGGATGATGGCAACTAAACACTAATAGTGCTGTAAATGCTCAAGGAATCTCTCATTCCCACAAAGTGCCACTGCTCTCAGCTTTTTATGGAGCAAATGAATGGGAAAAGAGTGGCTTATTACTACATGCTATGTTGCTCATATGTGCATTTTGTGGCATAGGCTCAAAGTGTGGGAGAGGAAGGTGGTCCTGCTCTGGAGAAAAAAAAAATATAGTCTCACCGTTCTATCCATCTTAATTGATGCAAGGATAAAGAAATATGGATATATTTGCAGTGCACAATGCTATGGCATTGTTTTGAGCACTTTATGCTCATCTATCTTATTCACAAACATATCTAAAATTTGTATGTAGAGGATACAGAATAAATACAGATTTGGTGTAGGTCAAAGATCAATAACACATTTTCCTGTATTTCAGACTTCCATCTTGCCTGGCTGTTAAAATAATGACTGAGAGTTGAAATATTTAATGGAAACATTTATGACTCCAATAAAGGATATCATCATAAGTCAATACTGGACAGAGATTATCTGCCAGGCCACTTGAGTGATCATTTTGACAGAGGCCTAGACCATTTCTTTGGGTTTCTTTTTGTTATCTACCTTGGTTCTCCTTCTCCATCACTGTGTGTGTCAACATGCTGTCTGCATCCAGCAAAACACTCTGACAGTGACCCTTCCTCAGTGTATTTGCCAGGCAGGAATGCTTCCACTTGTGTCTCCCATCTTTATCTCTATCTGTACACAAGTTTAGCCAAACAAAAATAACAATTTTATTTTTTTTCTTCTACTACAATCTACTTGGATGGCTGGATTTGAGCCATGTGGAAAACTAAAAATTATCAACCTTTGATTTTCAACTGTAAAAAGCTCCTCTGACAACTGTAACCTGCTGTGTCTGTTATCTGCCACAACTGGTGATGGATCAAGGCAGCCTGGATTTGGCAGAAACAGTGACCAGGGCTAAAAGTTGATCTATTTCATTATTGTGTTTTTCTATCTTCTGGATTGTTTGGTGGTTTTTTAAAGCACACTTTCATGTTTTCCTACCCTTCCAAAATGTTCAAATTTTTGCTCCCGTAATGTAAATAAAGGAAAATCATCCAGCAATCCCTCAAATGTTCCTAACTGCCTACACATAAAGTGACTTGGGGAAGATAAATTGAAAAGTGGTCAGTGAGAAGGGAGTCTGGGGAAAAAGAAACAAGCAGGGACTGTGGCAAGGTTTCGACTGTATAGATTTTAAAGTACTTTAAAGGCTTTTTTCAACGTAATATGCAGCAGCTTCTTATAATTTTCTCAGCAGTAGGTAGTTTACAGTCATCTGTACCTAGAACAAATCTTGTCAAAAATGAAGGTCTGTAGTGATTGCTGGGTATAATTTTATACATTTAGCTGATTTTTCTGAAAGCTTCCACTGTGCTGCTGTTGTCAGACTAAATTATCAATTTAGCCATTTGTTGTTCAATGAATAAAAAACTCCTATGGCATTGGAGATGTTGTGGTTTCAATAAAGCAAAAGCTTTAACAAGTCAAACTACACAAAGCAAAGTGTGTACTGTATATAAGAACAGTGTTTCTATTCCTTTAAATACCACTTTAGATAAAAAAAGCCAATTACATATTCACTTAACACATTCCTCCTACTTCAGGCCAGTGATGCAGACCAAAGCTGTTTACTGCTCAGTACCTTGCAAAAGGAAACCAAAATACAATATGTGCAAGGTAATAGGCCATTAACACAAACATGCTCCCAGTAAAAATCCTTTGTGTAGGCACCTTTCTAAAAGCTGCCAATTGTGGGTGATAGAAGTATTATAAAGGAAGTGATTTTAATACTATTTAAGGCATTAAAAGCTGAAGACTATCTGTTTAAAGCATTAAAGTAAGAGCTGCATGTATCTAATACCTTTTAAAATGCCCTTCTGCTGATTTATATTCATCCTGAACCTGCTAATAATGAGTATACATAAGCAAATACCATCTTCCACCTATTCAGCATGTCATTGATATGAAAGCCCCAGAAAATATCTCACGTAATCAGTGTGTTCAGAGAGTTATCTAGCACAAATTACTCATTAACTCAATAGCACATAATAAAAAAGAACATCAATTAATTAATGAGTCACCCTCAGATCACTTTGATTACAACACAGCTCTGTTGAAACAGCAGTTATAAATGGAGCTGCCTCTCTTTATTCATTGTTTGCAATTGGCCCATTATTTTGCAGAGACCAGTGTCATATTTAACACATGCCTGCAGGTAATTGTGTGATTAGTTTCATAAATGAAGATGCAGAGGGAGAACACGGAGTCTCCTGCTCTGCAGCCCAGTTGGGAGGTGCAGGGATGCAGAGCTCTGCAGCAGCCATGGGGCAGCCTGCTCCACCCCATGGCCACACACCCAGAGCTATCCTGCTGACCTCTAACCCAACCCAAAAATCTCAGAGCCCCGGGAAAACACTCATAATTTGGGCCTCCCTCCTCCGTGGATGTCAATCTTTTCTCCAAGCATCAGGATAAGAGGAAATGGCATCAAGCTGGGCCAGGGGAGGTTTGGATTGGCAACATTTTTCCACTGAAAAAGGGGTTGTTAACACTGTCCACCATCCCTGGAGGTGTTTGTGGATGTGGTGTTCAGGACATGGTTCAGTGGTGGGATGGGCAGTGCTGAGTTAATGGTTTGGCTCAATGATCTTGGAGGCCTTTTCCAACCTTAATGATTATTGTGAGGAGGCCAAACTGCCACCATTTCACAGCAGAGAGCACAGAAACAGGGAGATTAGATGGACTGCTCAAGGTCAATCAGTAAGTCTGCCTTCCTCAAACCCCATTATCAGCATGGCTTTAACCATCCCATCCCTGGGGCAATGCCTGCAACAACAGATCCAAACTCCTCTTTGATGCTCAGGGAGACCAAGGAGAGGCTGAACATCCACAGTTCCAAGTGGTTGGTGAATATGAGCTGGTTGTTTGGCTATTTTTTACATATTTTAAAGGAAAGATGAATGAAAGAACACAAAGTCACCACCTAAAGTTCCTAAACTATCTTGGTTAAATGCCATTCCAATAAGCGTATAGTGTAATTATAACAGTTCCCTTAGGTAAGTAAGAAACATCTGTTAGTAACACATAGCAGGTGTTAGCAATTACACATACTGATTTTTTTAAAGTGTTTTTAATTAAAAAGAATTCTGTTTTCTGAAAAGGAAAGCATGGCAAGTCCAAACAAGCTTTTGTTTGTGTGGCTCTAGATCATGTAATATGCAAAACGATAAAGGTAAAATCAACTTAAATTAGCAAAGGTTTGTATGTTTGACTCCAGTTTATTGCAATCAAAACCAAATTGGGATTCACTGCATTATTGTAAAGCACATAACATTAGAATTCTAAGCAAGGTCTCATCTAATGCATGAAATCCATACAGTTCATGTAAACCCTAGGCACATCCAAGAAGAGCATTTGAACCTGGGAACATTGCTGTAGTTAAGCAAAATAGGATAGGTATTGAAAGAAAGGAGAAAATTGCTAGGATCCCTTTGTCCCACTACAGGGAAGCAATGTCTAGATTGTGTTAGAGGAAAATCAAGCTACATTTTTAAATTACTTTGAAAAACTGGCCAAGAACAATTTCCATTTAGCAAAGTGATAGGCTGTGCCACTGAGAAGTAACAAGCAAGAGCCACACTGGAAGGCCAACCAGTAAGAGTTGGTTTTAATCCAAATTAGAAGATAATGAGACGACAAATTTGTTTCCATGTCCCAACACTATTTTTCCATAGATGCCAAAATGAGGATACAGATGATGAGGATATCAGGATGTAAATCTTGCCATAAACTTCAACTTTCATTTTATATAAAATACACAAGTGAATGAGTTGGCAGGGAAAAAAAGCAGCAACGCTGGTATAACCTATGGATTTGTCTTTGTATCCAGCTGGGATCCAGGTTGTGCTTATTTGTCATACAAAAAACTGTTATTCCTTTCACAAAAATTTCTAAACTCCAATGTGGAAATGTAGCCTGTCTACCTACAATCTACAGCAATATAAAATTAGGTTATTTTTCTTTATATTCTTCCCAAGAATGGAGGGTTTATGAGGAGACACAAATATAAAATACTGAGTGTAAAAAGGCCTCATCAGTAAGCTGTTAGGCCAAAGACAAAAGTAGTCCATATGTATTTTTTTTAATCTGAATACACAGATCTAGAAATTAAGGCCAGCTTTTTAACATTTTTCTGCTTCCAGGAAAGTAAGATTTTTCCTATGTTATCTGTAAGTATTTCTAACCACCTCTATTTCTTATTCAAAATATATAACATTTGCTTAGTCTTTTTTTTATATATCAAGGACATAAAACTACTGTCAGTGGCATCCAGTCAATTCACTGCCAGTATTGGAACCTGCTTTCTGGATGAACTGAATTAGGAGAAACCAGTATAGATCTCCTTACTCTTGGAGTTACATTATAAGATCTTTTAGGTAGATAATCCACAGCTTTATTAGCTATTCACTACTTCAGTATAAGGTCCAGGTATCCAGATCAGATGTCCCACTGCTAACCAAACACATGAGCTGTGAACAATAATAATGCATCCATAGCTGTAAAATAATTTTGATTGGTTTTTTTTTTTTTTTTTTGTTCAAGTCAAAGCAGAGCATTTCAGAACTCCTTGTACACAATGCTTTTCTCAAGTAGCCTTGTGACAATGAGTCCATATTAATTAAAACTAAAGAAAAAGCTGGTAAATGCCTTCAATTTAGAATGACAGGCTCACATCTGCTCCTACATCTCTCAATCACCATACAAGTGATCAAATATCACCACCAAGACTGTAGCAAAAAGGAAAATTTCTGCTTTGGCCACCCATCCCAGTTTATTTTGGTAGCATTGCAGCAGGCTTTTTCTTTGCTTTCCCCTCAAAGTCCTCTTAAAATATGGGAATCCCTTTTGCTGTGTCTTCTATGGCCAGCTGAAAAATCTGAAAGATCCTGATCTTGGAGCCTTGGAACATCTGGAAGCAGCTCTGTGTAACTGGAGTCACAATGCACAACATGTTGCTGGCATTTACTGAGAAAGTGAAGCAACACAGAAGTGCCATAAAATGTCAGGGTTGCAGTCACCCTTGCTTGTCATGCAGTATTGTAACAGGGAGTTTATAGAGAGGTTGGATTTTTAAGGGCAGGCTGGGTATCAGTTTGGTCCCAACTTTTTATTGTGCTAACGAACTGTAATGGCTCTCATCTATTTTTAGATGGTGGCATTTCAAGTCTTTCAGCTCCTCAGTTCAAAACCCATAATGTGGAGATAATATACCACTTTTCTAGCTCACAGGATAGGTGAGGGTAATAATTGTGGGGTTTTTTAATAGCTGAGCATCTGAAGTACCAAAGCAGGAGAACAGCAAAATATACAAATTGTAGCTTAGGAATTCTCTAAAATCTCTAATTGATGGGGAAGTGCTGGGAAAAAGATTGCTCTGCATTTACTTTTTCTTATCACAGTTCCAAATCACCTTTTAATAGCCCCTGCCAGAGACAGACACTTAGCTAGACAAGAACTTTGCTCTGATCTAGAATATCCTTCCCTGAGTTTTTACAAGGGCTAAAACAGAGAGAAAGAATGAGGCAAGGAAAACAATTACAATCTCTACAATTTATTTTCACATTCATGATTGTTCTCCAGCAAAGCATATGCCAATTATGCCTGCCTGCTTCTCAAGCCATTATTAATTGGTTGATTTCACAAAACAGAAGTGGATGAGATGTGATCTGAAAGACCTCAAAGAGAGCAAATATTTCAAGATAAATTCACAAAGAAGAAAATGTTGCAGCTGTAATTTAAAAAGATGATACCTCTAGCCCTGCTATGGCTGTGCTTCCTTACAGTCCCCAGCAAAAAGAAAACCAAACCAAATCCAGCCCAGGCCACATTTTTAGTGTGTCCTTTGTGTCCAGCCTACTCTGGACAAAGACCACTGAGAACAAACATGTTTTGGTGCTGTTGCAGAACATGAGTAACCAGTACAGCAAATGTTTTTCATGTGCTCTTTCACCTGGCTCTACCTTGCCCAAATACATGATTTAGTTCTGGTAGGTAAGTATAACCCACAGCATTACCCAGAAAAGCAGCTTCTGCTATTTCACTGAATAAAATTGAAGTAAATTAAGTTTAAATTCATTTTTTCCTATCATATCCCCCCCACCCCATTCTCACCTCAAATCAGGACTCAGACATTTGCTCTTTGTGATTATTCACTAACTCAGACCAAAAATCTTTCCATTACAGAGACTTGTTTGGGACATCTCTGATTGTAACCAAGGCCCACAAAAATCAGGTTAATTCTCACTGAAATCAAAAGAGATGCTGCTGGTGGCAGCAGCAGAGAGAAGATTTTACCTCTGGGAAGAATAATGGGTAGCAAGAGACAGCCATCTGCCATTTTACAGCAATTGTTTGTCACAGCCCTGGCTAATCTTTTGAGCTAGTCAAAGCATTCAGTGTCACAAAAGGTCTCTGAATAACTTGGAAGCTGTGGCTTCCCCTCAACACCTCAGCCAAAATTTGAATGCAGAATTTGAGAGCTGAAAACTTACTCTGATAACTTATCATGGCCCCTGATCTCTCTTAAAAGACACTGAAAAATGTCCAAATGAACATTGGAGGCTTCTCTCCTGCATTCACACATCTTGCTCTCCAACAAGACTTGAGCCCATTAGGTATCACTAATCTCCACACACCTGTCAATAGTAAAGTAATGTATTTCTACAAGCAGCAAAGGAGCCCAGAAAGAACTCCCATTCAAAAATGAAGCACAATCAACATAAAAAATGAGCAATTTGACTTTAACTAGTCTTAGAGCACCTTACCCTTTGAAGTAAGTCAGTTAAAATAAGGACTTTACAAACCAAGCCATGGCAGATGTTGCTGTAGTAGATTTTTGCTGTGTGTAGGAAATTCCTCTGCCTTTATTCCCCAGTCCTCTACCACCAGAACACCTCAAGGCATCAGAGGAGGTGCTGACAGGAAAGCACTGCAGAAGGGATGGGGCCCCCAGCTGCACATCCCTGTTCACTGCTGTGAGTTTTGGCCTCTGTGGTCTCATCAGACAGAAATGAGGGGCAGGCTGCTGGGGAGAAGGGTAAAATGCAGCACTGCAGGCACCTTGCTCCTCTCTCTGAGCCCACTTAGATACCTCATGGGTTCTCAGATATTTTTTTGAGCCTTTGGGCCCAGGTAGGCACACCAACACCTCCAAATTTCATTCAACTGAAAATGCTGGGGGCCAGGCATTTGTTACTGGTGCAAACTCAGAGGCTTGCAATTGTTCTGGTTTTGACCTCTGGATATTCATTTGCACCCTTTCTCTTGGAAATGCAGGCTTTTTTCCTTCCTTTCATCACCCTTCCTGATGTCTTCTCCCAGCAAGCCCACAATTCTGCCAGCACACAGTTAAAATGCTGAGGCAATGCCAGTGGCTGTTTAAGATGCAAAGGGACAGAAACTATTAGTGCTATCAAACTTTTTATTTTAATGGGAGTTAGACAAGCCCCAGGCATATTTGCACCTGCATTTGCTGCTCCTTGCACTGCTGTGCCCCACAGATCTGCTTGTTTCAATTGACCCTAAGGCAGTAACCTGCAGAATGTATCCATATCGTTTGCTGCTTTCTGCTGACACATTTTCAAATCACAGATTTAATGGTCATAATTTTCACATTTAAAAACTCAGACTGTGCAGTCCAGTGCTGTATTTATTTCCAGGTGGAAAAAAAAAAAAAAGTATTGTATTGTCCAAATCACCTGAGCTGAAGAAAAATAAAAGATTGTGTGGAATTGCTTGGCTGTTTTCCCCTAGATTTTAATATTCCTGCTATTTACTAGTAACAATGGATTTACATATGCAGTTGCATTATCCAAGCACTACTAAAAATTTTTCAGGCACAAAGAATTAACAGAAGACAGATGAGGGAGGAAAGGTGAGAGAGGAATCATCATCATCATCATCATCATCAAGGAGGTGAAATGGATTCCCCCAAGTCACAAAAGTCAATACCCACGAAAAGCTGACTCATGGGAAACCCTTATTACACATCTGCTTCTCCCAGGGTCAGGTTGTGCAGATTTATCCTCAAATATACAGGTTTATCCCACAATTTATCATTAAAGAAATTAATTCCCTATCAGGGGGACTATATACAACAATTATTTGCAGAGCAAATCTGTAGTCCAGTATTGAAATCAGTTTTACTCTGTCAAAAATACAAGCCATGCAAAAGTTCCTGACTGATTGCTTTCTGCCTGCCTCAAAGGAATCTGCTGTACAGACGTTTCAACCTTGAAATCCCCTTTCCACTCCTTTTTTCCCAGCTTTGCTTCACTAGCATGGATGAAACCTCACCTCTTGGTCAGAGTTGCTCCAGCTGAAAAGGACGAGGGATGATTTTGCCCCTCTGGAGCCAGTTAAGAAATGTTTTGACTGGAGCATCTTGTAGTGCTTCTTTTTTTTTTTTTTTTTTAAACACTGCCTCTGCATTATTGATTTTGGGGGTTATGTGTTACAATATAGAAGGGAAGAAAGGGTATTTTTTTAATGCCAAAAAGATTATAACGTTTTTTAGTTTGTTTTTGCTTTGCCAGAGGGACTAAGTGCATGCTCACTTCTGCTCCTCATGTTGCAAGCTGCAGTGCTGCCATCGAAGGCTCAGAAGCAGCTCCTGTTTGCATTTCCTTAATTAGCCTTTAACTTTTCATGGAGGCAGAGAGAAAAGATTTCAATGAGTTTTAAGGACTGCCATTTCTGTGGCAACAGCCAAAAACGGGGATTATGTAGGTGCCAGAAGACCTTCAGAACAGATGTGTCCTCTGGAAAAATAAGGGATGTTTATAGTGCCAGAAATCATTTGCTGCAGATTTGGGGAAGGTGTCTTTCTGCTGCCCTTTATCCCTATCTTCAAAGGGGATTGTGTGTGAATACAATTGATTAATAGATAGGCATTTGATGGAACTAGCACATCTTTCCTTTTCAGAGAAGGCAGCCTCAGAGCCTAAGGATAGGAACATCCTAATTTGCTGTACAATCAAATAACTGGCTCTTATTGTGGATTTTATGAATATGTTCATTTAGGCCATTGAGCAGCAGGGTACATAAGCTCATAATCAACTTTAACGTGTGAAAAGTAACATTAGCAAGAGTTTCACAGGTTTGATAACATCAAAGCAATGTACGAATTGATATAATTGGCAAAGATTGGGATAAAGAAAATCGCCATCCTGGATCAGATTTCCTCTGTACCCAGTATCCTCCTCTTTCCAGCTGTTCTCAGATCCTTTACAGCAGTCTTTGTCACAGGGCTGGTCACAAATCCAAAGAAGGTCAATAAGGATTAGGGGGAAAAAAAAATGTAAATAATATTAATAAAACCGAATTTTGAAAAGCAAAGGCTAAAACTTTAAAAAGTTTATTGCTGGCAGCAGGTCAGTCCTCCCGGGTGGCGGAATGAAAAGTAGTGGCAATTATCAGCTCTGCGTGCTTGCAGTCATTAGGGATCGCTAACTACCTTTAATCATGGCTATGGTTCAGCTCCCCCAGGGCAAGGGAGCAAGAATTTCCACCTGCAGCCAGTAATTACAGGCACTTTGGCTCCCCTGGCAGCCGGCACCGAGCAGCTGCCAAAGGTGCCTGGGAGGAGCTGCTGGCACAGCCCAGCCCCAAGGCCGGGATGCTCTGCAGGGATGCAGGTGGAACGAGCCTCGCCTTTCCAAAGACTGAGAGCTAAGGCACGAGTGCTGACACTGTTCTCATTTTTAAGAGCTTAATAAGGGGTGAAAGAAGGACATAAATAAAAAATCGACAAGCGCTGGGGTGCATTTGGAGATTGGGCAAAAGTGGGAGTGATGCAGGCAGGAAAAAGCCTCTCCTTTTTAAAACCCCTAAAAATTAAAGACTGGCCAAAACTGTGATTGCTGACATTAGTCTCTCTCAGTTAGAACAATTTCCAAACGCAATCCTCTTTACAAAATTACAAAACCACAAACAAGATCACCAGAGCAACAACAACAAAAAAATCCCACAAAAAAATTCTAAACAAATTGCCCTAACAAAAATTTTTGCCCAACCAAATTCTCATCCCCTACACAATGTTTGATTGTGGTGTACAAACAGCTCCTTTTTTAAGAGATAAAAAATTATTAATGTATTTATATTTAAAGATCCTGTGAAAAGTGTAATACTCTATTTCTCACCATAAATATAACATTTAAAGGAAGTTTAATATTCTATTTATTTTATTTTTTTTATTAAAGTTTATATCCAATTAGTGGGGTTTGTTTTCATCAGTATTTAATTATTATTATTTTTATATGGAAATCACCATGGCCAACTCAAGCTTTTGTCTTTAACTTTTAAGTACCTCGAAGTAAGGAAATGTCAGTTTAGTTGCAAAATATGAAAGCATGTTGAAAACTTCTCACATAAAGTGGCCAAAATTTTTTTCTAATTTTTCATTAGCGTGTGAGTTGAGATTTTTGCCTTCCAAAGGTCAAATGGGTCATTTTCTGCCCAAAAGATGAACATTTCTGGAAGTGATATGAGATGTCCACAGAGGACTTCTGGATTCCAATACCCACAGGAGGAAGATTCCTTATGTACTACACCAGCTAACCCTTCCTGGCCTTGAGCCTAAGAGAATGGTGAAATAAAATGAAAATATTTCTGATTATTACCAATCTGAAGCCAGTGTGATGTATAACAGGTTAGCAACTTTCCATGACAAGTAACTTATTGCTTCTACCCACCTTTTACTGGTCACTACAATAAGCAAATGTTCGTGATTATATGCATATATGTTGAGTCAGTAAAAATTAATAATTGCAAGATTATTTCATAGACTGTTCAGAGTCAGGCCAAGGTTAGAGGATTCCCCTTGAAATGTAAGGCAATAATGTATAACCCTTCAGCAAAGGTTAAGTAAAGTCAATTTTCATTTGAGTGAAAGCCTTTTATTTAGTATTAGCAATATATTTGGCACAATGTTCACTTGGGTACTAAAACAAAATCAAAGAGAAAAAAAAATCAACCACCAGCCTCCTCAAGAGCTTCCCAGACAATTCCAGAGTGCTGCTTTTATGACCTGCTCCAAAAGCTAAACACATAGATCACAATTTACCAGGGAAAGGAGGAAAAAAATTAACCAGCACGAGCAATGAAGGGGTTAATTACAAGACCTGAGTTAAAGGTGTCCTCACAAGCAGGCACTTCATCAAGCAATGGAGTCAGGAAACAAGGGAGAATAGATGAAGGTGCTAGGGATAATAATGATGGCAAGTAATGATTTCCCTGGAGATGATCTGATCTATGGCCACGAGCAAGGAAAAAAGGCCAGAAAGTACTATAACATTACCTTGAGTACTTAACAGACTCGCAGTAACCTGGTGTCAAAAAAAGCCCATCACCCTGCTCATTTTAGGTAAAAGAGTTATGCCAAAGTACAAGAGGGGAATGCAAAATTCACATCTGAAATTAAACAGCTGAAAGGTATGATTTAACAATGCTCAAAACTCAATAAGCCAAAGATAAACAGCAAATTAGATGACTCAATGTCAGGAGGAAAAAACATCTTCCATCGATCCCATCGTCAAAAATTAATCTGCCTGAGAATGCCCTCTGCTCCAATCCCAGAACTGATGAAGAGTGGAGGAATAGAGTAAAACCTATGTACTAGTGCTTCACCTTCAGGCTAGACCCTGATTACAATCTCCTGTGAGACATTTCAGCATGAAGCGCCTCTCATGTTGGGACTGCAAAATTAAATTGCGATCAATACTTTACAAAAATAATTGGGGAAAAATGTTCAGAAGTCGGAGCTGTGCTGTGTGGCCAACAAACATATGAAAGTTGTTGCTTTTTTTTTTTTTTTTTGCTTTTTTTTTTTTCTTCCTCCTCACCTTATCTTTCTGGGGGTTATTCTTCAGGATAGATCAGTTCAAAGGTGTCTCTTGGTAATAGTGTTCTTAGAATAGTTTCACTCACCTTGTTAAGGAATTTCAGAAGCAGCAAAGTACTTACAGTGTACCAAGTGCATTAAAATAATGCTGTATTTTGAATCTCTCTCTCTCACCCTTGATTTTTTTCATTGTTGTTTCAATCTAAATGTGCATGCTTTTAATTACTTTTTAAACAGTTGACTATTTTTTTTTTCCTGGCAAAACATTTCTTATTTTTATCTTACCATTAAAAAGAGTTAAATTCACACAGAAATAGGAATGCCAAAGAAAACACTGAATATGCCATATTTTGTGTAAAATCTTTCTGGAGATGTTAACACTTTCATCAACCTAAATGTCAAGATATGGAGTTAAATTTAGAGTAAAGTATGTGTAAATAAAGCCATCCAAGTCTTCAGCAGCTCCTGCTGCAGATTCCACTGCTTTTCCAAGTGTCCTATCTTTGGTTATAGGAGTACTAAAATCCAAACAAACTGGAAGCAAGCAGTCATTTTTAATTTCAAGCTCTCACAATTAATACAAACTGAGAGAAAGTATGAGTAGGATATGACACTGTTCAAATTACTGCAGGATTTGGGGTGTGTGCACAGTTGGCAACAGATGTTCTGGAGCTTACTGGCAGGTTTAGAAGTGTATTTAGGATAAGCCAAGCAATTTAATTGTTAAGATGTGGCACAAGATGCATCAAAAAAGGAAGTGCCCAAAATATGTGAATGTGACTGCCCAGCAAAACACATCAAAGTGGGAAGGCAAGGCAAGAGCACACCTCAAATATTCACGTTGGTGCAGGGTGCTCAGGCTGGGATGGATGCTCAGGAAATATTTTACAGAAGTCATCAAGCAGTGAGAACACCTTAACAAATGAGAGTGAGACTCTTTTCATTTCTTTTAAATTCAGGATGAAATGAAACAAAATAACTCCATGTAAATAATATCTGTAGATTGCAATTCCAAAAACTGCATTTTTTTTTTTCAAGTCATAAAACACAGAAGGAGGAGAGAAAGGGGGAGTCAGTCCTGAGGGATTTTATGAACCACAGCCAGATGCTGCAATCCCCCAGAGGTGTGATTATCTCATGACAACCATTTTCACTGGAGAGGGAAGGAAGGGAAGGAAGGGAAGGAAGGGAAGGAAGGGAAGGAAGGGAAGGAAGGGAAGGAAGGGAAGGAAGGGAAGGAAGGGAAGGAAGGGAAGGAAGGGAAGGAAGGGAAGGAAGGGAAGGAAGGGAAGGAAGGGAAGGAAGGGAAGGAAGGGAAGGAAGGGATTTTTTTAGAAGCTCAAAATTCATCAGAGGACTTGAAAATGTTGTTAGAGTATGTGGACTTAATTTTTCCTCAGCTTTTCTGATTTTTAGGATGCTACAAGCCACAGAAAGACCTTCATAGTTCTGAGCCATCCAAGGCTAAAAATTACGAAGTTTATGAAAATATATTTACTCAGAATTTTGGTGTGTGTTTAAAAAGAACATTCTGATTATCCCCAGAAGGTCTCAATGACTTAACTTCTTTTTGTCAAGAGAGAATGTGGATTTATACATATTTAAATATGTATAAATGACAAGGATCTTGTCATAGCACTATAAGGACATAGAAGGGAAGGGACATAAAAAATTATCTTGTTCCAACCCACTGCCAGGGGCAGGGACACTTTCCACTAGACCAGGTTGCTCAGAGCCCCATCCCAACCTGGCCTGGAACATTCAAGGGACATCCACAACTTCTCTGATACCTAATCAAACACAACTCTCTTCCAGTCTGAAACCCTCCCCTTTGTCCTGTCACTCCATGCCCTCAAAGTCTCTTCTCCATCCTTCTCTTAGGCTCCCTTTAGGTACAAGGAAGGCCACAATTCCTTTCTCTTCTCCAGGCTGAAGAATCCAAATTCCCTCAGCCTTTCCTTGTAGGAGAAGTGCTGCATCCCTCTGACAATCTTAGTGGCCTCCTCTGGAGCTGCTTCAGCCCTTCCTGTGCTGGGACCCCAGAGCTGGCTGCATTTTAAACACTGAAACACAGTTGCAGGCACAACCTTTCACAGAAAACCAAAATCTTGCAGGTGTCAGAGACTGAACCTTTTGTGTACATTAATAAAAAATATTTCAGAAGTCTAAGGAGGCAAGATCATTTGGCAATGCCTGCCATAACATAATTATTTAATGGATATTTTATGGCAGTACATAGAGGCCCTGAATGATAGCTGAGCTTCTCTGTGGTTGGCATTATACATACTAAGAGAGGATCACTGCCCCCAGGAAGTTTATAAACTAAATAAATAGGACAAAGATCAAGGCAAGAGGAGCATTATTATCTTTAGTTTACATACGGAGAACCGAAACACGAGGAGATAAAAATCTCCAAGTCCCACAGCGAGCCTGTGGCAAAGCAAAGTTCTGCTAAACCCTAATCCATTGCCAACTCCTCCCTCTCAGCCACATTCTTTCCAAAACAAGAAGCTGCCTGAGTTCTGCATGCAAAGAAAACCTTGGGCAGTGAGTGAAAGCAGGAGACAGCAATTTAGAACTGACGTATGTCACTTTGAAGCACAAAGAACATTAGAGACAAGCAATTCTCTCTTTTTCACAGGGTGGATTGCACAGGCAGAGGAAATCTGTGGCCTCCCAGGCAGTTTGAAAGCATGATACAGTTGAAGTCCACTGTCCTGTGCATCTAACTATAGTCATGATCTTGAGCCTGCAGAGTCTCATGGCAATAGAACAGCTTATCCACAGTGACTCCTGGGGTGCTTTCAGCTGTCACAAGATGCAGCTAGGGCTACAGAGGAGGGAGCAGGGAAAGTCACACTTTGCATCTCCTGGATGCTGGATCTGTGTCTTTCCCCAGCCCAGTACAAATTGACACAGCTCAGAAGGGTTTCTCTAATTCACCATGGCTTTGAATGGCCTGTGATCAGCCAGAGCAGTGGAGTGCTCTGCCCTCTCCCTCTCCCTGTCAAAGGAACAGTGTGGGCTCATCCTGCCAAACCCATGCTGCATCCTTCCTGTGAGGTGGATTCCACACATCATCTAACCCTGTGGCTCCTCTCCAGCCCTGAGCCAGCACAAAGAGAGCTACACCAGAGCCCAGAAATGAGCACGTCCCTCACCGTGGCCAACTTTTGTTCAAAGGGACATGACAAACTTCTGGATTCTCTGTCTCTCACAGGCATCTGATCTCACCTGCCTTCAATAGTCCCTACCTTTTATGTTCACTACATTCTTGATGTTGCTGGAAACAGAAATGGTAACAGCCAATTTATTTAACATAGAAGGTACAAATTAGAAGAAATCCTACAACTTTACACTTAGAACATGGGGTATGATTGCATGGGGATCATGATTTTTTTAAGTCACTGTTGTACATTTCTATCAGGTATAGTTCTCAGACTGGAGTTGTCACCTCTAGCTCATTTTCCTTTTCATTTGTCTTGCTAGTAAGGAGCTTTTATATTCTTTAGAAGTCAAGACCAGAAAAAAAAAAAAAAAAGGAAGGAAAATGAGAAAAAAATAATCATGAAATAATAGCAGCATCACTCCATACTCTTTTCTCAAAATTAGCTCTAAGTCACACATTAGCCATTAACTCCTTTGACCTGTTCCTCTTTGAAAGATATGTTCCACTTTAGGTTTCAACCTAAGACTCCAGTAGCTTTAGCACTGACATAATCTCAATTGTTTTCTGTATTTCTAAAATGACATAAATGGGAGTTCAAAAGCAGATTATAGAAAAAATACATTTTCAAGGTGAGCCAAATAATCATAAAATCAGCTCTTGAAAACCTTCAAAAATAGAATAGCACTTGGTAGCTTCAGTAGTAATGATCTGAGACATTTAAATAAACTATATGCATTCAAGAAATCACTGTATCATGTGCTGAAAGTGGTGAGTTCAAATGCTAATTGGAGTATAAGATGAGAAATCCAAACACAAGTCAATTTTGGTAAGAACGTGAATGCATTTATCAAAAAGATTTCAAAATGTTGATGTGAAGCCTCCTGGGATTGTTATGGATACACAGAAGATATGAACATAAAAACATAATTCATCTGTTCAAATTCTGATTCCATTCTGTTTATTTCAAGATACAAAAAATATCTGCTCCTTCCCACTCTTTCTTTTTTTCTTTTTTTGTTCCCCTTTTCATTTTTTTTCAATGATGAGCAGCATCTACTTTTGAAGTGACCCACACAAAGTTTCTGAGTCATGGCCTGGTGAATTACGCCAATGAAACAGCCAAGGCAAACACAGGAGAAACAGAGAATCTCATAAGGCAAACATTTTTGTGGCCACTCTCCTAAAACACAGCTGCTTAAAAATGGATTTACCTTCCTCTACAGTACTTTGCTGCTCCTGAAATTACTTTTATTTCAGAGTGGTTCAAAGTATCAAAATGCCTGCACTTTGCACAGAATGAAGGGCATCCCAGATTATTTAACTCTGGATGCTAACTAGTGTGCTGCAGCATGAGGATCACTGTTGGCTGAAAAGATCAGCACCCCAAAATCTGTATGGTTGCTGTGCAAAGCCCAAAAGGGACCTTTTCTACCTTGGCTGGAATGAAAAGCTTACCTCAAGGTCTCTCAGTGGAAAATTCAATTCAAAGAATACTTTTTTTTTTTTTTTTTTTTTTTTCTGTGAGAAAGGTGATTAGCATTTTCAAGAAAAATCTAGTTTTCAATGAAAGAAAGGGTTTTGAAATTTTTCAACCAGTCTCACTGGTATGTGAATACTGCTTGATAGCTTTGTTTTCTTTCCATCAATAAAGCAGAAAAAGTTGAACCCACAATAGTAATTGATGTATTTCCTGGAAATATTGTCCCCAAAACATCTAAAGGATATCAGATACAGACATTAAGCAATCCAGAACTACCTCCCCAGTGAATAAAGGAGAAGATGGTGTATAAGTCACATCTTTAAGATATGGATCAATGCCTTCATGTGAATATTCATATTCATTCAGTGACTACAATACATCACCTCCACTGAATGAGAAAGAGCTTCCATGCAAAAACCCACATGATGAAGCCCAAAAAAACTCCATTTCTTTGCAACATCCCTTTATTAGAGAAATTATGACTTCTATTAGAGAAATTACGACTGCATGAATTTTCACAGAGCCCAAATACAGAGCACTTGATCTTGCAGCTTTAAAGTTCTTTTATGCAGGGTTGTTTTTTGGGGTTTTTTTTGTCAGTGATTATGTATACATAGCTTTCACAGGGAATACAGGATATAAGGGACAGTAAGTATGCTTCAGCATATGGTGAAACCATATGCTTGGCTGCTTTTCTGCCTATACTACTTTTATTTATTTATTTTAAAATATGTGATTCACATTATTAGTTCAGACCTCTCTAATTTGCTTGGCCATATATATGATAGATTAATTATGCTTAATTTTTAAATATTATCTATTATTGTCTGGGGTTAAAGAGTGTGCACAAGACAGGAAAATAATTGGCCTGGATTTCCTACAGATGTAAATTAAGAAAGCAATATGAGCATGATCAAAGAACTACACTTTCTATCACGCAGAAATCTTTGATATGTCAGATTCTGAATCTGGAGTCCTCCTAATGCACCCTGCATGATTCTGCAGGAGTTAAAAAATGGAGAGCAATGAACACAGAGGTCTGGATTCTTAGTTCTTTGTCCAGTAAGTTACCAAGAAGTGAAGAAGCCCAGAAATCCTGTCTGTGTGCTGTGAGGAGCCTGGAGAGGGAGGCAGGGATAAAAGGAAAAATGTGAATTCCATGAGGACCAGCATGTTTCTATACAACTGGCTCATTCTGGTCTAAAATATTCCCATCATAAGTGTTAAGAGCAGCCTTGCAGCAGAAATTTTTCCCTAATTTTTCCCTAATTTTCAAACTATTTTGAATTCAGTTAGAAATATACTCCAAAGCAAGGAATGGCCACATGGCAAAGAATTGTAAAAATTACCATGCCAAGTGTCATTATTCACTGTTCTACAACAAATGATCTTGTTAGATCACAGCCCAGTTGTTACAGACTGGTGTCAGGCACCTCACACTCCTTTGTCTTGACTCAGTTTGCCCATTGTTTCCCTCCTGAAAGGCCAGGGACTTCACTGAGCTGGGAAATCTCCCACCCAGTTTGATCTGAGACTTTCTGTCATTACCTTTCCTGCAGGACAGAGGTGACAGCTCCCATTTGGATTGCTACCTAAGGAGATCAGATGCCTGGTCTGAAATCCCTGCTTCAGCACAGACTTCTAATGTGAGCTTAAATGTGTCTTTTTGCACCTCAATTCCTTCATGGCAGCAGAGGAATCAGAGCACTTCCCCACCCCTGAGGGTTAGACTGTGGGGTGCTCCAAGGCCATGGGGACATCTAAGTAGCTCAGCCAGGTGTAAGACTTTGATCTCCAGAGTCATCAATCCAGCATTTCAAAAGCCTTTAACTCACAATGAGAGATTTAATATTTTCAAGAAACAGTTCACTTTTTTTTTTTTTTTTTTTTTTAAATAGAACTTTTATCATTATTCCTTTAAACAGCTTACAAAATCCCACACACAGGTTCCAGGACTTGATCTCATTATCTGTCTTTTCATATAAACTCTGTTTTGGTGCAACATGAGGTTTGACCAAGAGGCATTACATCTGTGCTGGCAGCAAGTCTGTGGATGTTGATATGCCAGGCAGGAGGTAGGTGATTTTTCTGGAGACATCGCTCTCTTTCTCTAAGGGAAAACAAGGAATAAAAAAGTATAGAATGACCTTGCACTAATAAGCCTCTGCCTGGAGACAGTGATTAAACCTGGTAGCACAAGGGTTGGTTTATGAGTAATATCAGCTGAGGCACTAATGAAAGTATCCCATTAAAAAATGTATAACTTAGGGACTTGTCTGCACTGAGAAATTTGGTCACTGCTGCTGCTGCATTAATGTGCTCTGAAGCACAAACAGGAAGGTTCACCCAGGTATTGCAGCTGGCTCTTATTTCTGACTAAATTAATCAGCCAGAAGTCCTGCACACTTTGCCAGGAGTGAAATCTGGATGTGAAATCTGCACTTCAAACCTACTTCTAGCTCTAGGACTTTACTGTCCAAAGGTTTCTCCTCACCAAAGTAGCTGCAATATTACTCTCAAGTACTGTGACTTGTATGCTGTGACTTGAACTGGTTTGTGCTGCACAAATATCAATATACTCATACAAAATTTTGTTCTTATACTCAGGAGTATCACAGGACAGGACCAATTTGAAAACATGTGCACTGGCCTGTGGCAGAAATTGTTTGTTTTCTTCATTAATGTTATTTTGAAAGCAAATTGATTTCCCTCCATTTCACTTGAAAAATTCCCACAGAAAAATAGATGTGGATTTCTGTGGTTCACACACAGCCACAGTTCTGTTGTGATGGGACCAGAGCATGCCAGGGTTACTGTGCAAGGTGCAAACCAGCTGCTGTGCACACCTGCAGGAACTGTGACACATCAAGGACCAAAACTGCTCCCTCTAAACTGGGAAATCCTGCCCAGCTCCTGGCAAACCAGCAAGACAACAGTAAAAACATTCTGGCTGCAGAGAATTGGAACTGCAGCACTCATTCAGGAGAATAACACCTCAAGATACGTAAAATGCACTTCCTTTGAGCTTCACTGGCACCATTTTGGAGTATTTCAATGCTCCCTTTAAATCTATTCATGATTGAAAAAAGCCCGAGAAAAACATAAATCCATTCTCATATATGTAGAAAATTAAGAGTATTTAACCTGGGAAATGCTGTGACTTCAGCATTTTTGAAAGTCTGGATTTAATTAGGAAAAAAATTGGGAAATTCCAAAAAGCTGCAACTGAGTTTGAACACTCCTTCCAAAAGTTGCTGCACAATAAACAAAAATAAAATAAATAAAACCAATAAAAGCAGCAGTGGTCTGTGAAACAATATAGGTCATGTATGATCCTTCTCCATTGCAAATGTTGAAATTACTATAGCCATTCAAACCCTTTTTATTTTCTAAGCTATATCAAAAACTGAACACCAATGAAGGTTACTGAGTGGTTATTTCCCACCCATACCAGATTTAGCCACGAGCATGTTAAAACTGCAGTTGGAGAAGGGGGTTAAGAAAACAAACAGACTCCTTGCAGGGAAAAAATGGTTCATTAAGCTATTTTTCAAGAGAGCTGATCTATACAGTAGAGTTCATATATTAATTTCTTTTATCAGGGCAAATTTGATGTTATCTATCCTTTGCTAAAAATATTAAAGCCATTTTTAATGTGATCTGGTACACAGCACAGTGGAAAGGCATATTTTTGAAAAAGTAAATGAAAAGCAAAACAGAATTCTCTGTATAATTCTGACTTTCTTCCATGACTCGAACATATTTGCTCAAAAAGTGAAATGAAAGAATCTCTAGTTTCTGAAATTTTCTTCAGTCAGTTGCAGTACTAAATTGCTAAAGTAGAAGAATAACAAAAAGGAAAGAAGATAAGATTTATTTTCTGACACAAGGACTCTTGTTTTGCTCCTGGCCATAAAAGTTAAAGCAAAGCTTCAACAAAATATCAGAATGAGACACAAACAGCTGCTGCATTTCAGGTCTGTCTCACAAACCAAAATCAGGAATTTCCTAAACCAGATAAAACAAACTTCAGAATGTGGGGTTTCTGTAGTAAAATCTGATTTGCAGACAATTCTTCACACTCTTCTACTTGCACAGGGAACAAACTTTTATTCCTCCTTTTTTTTTTTTTTTTTTAATTAGTCCACCACAAGGTATGGCTTCATATTTTTGTTTTAACAAATCAAGGAAGAAATTAAAGCGCATCAGTCATACTGTGTGCATAAACCCATGGGTCACTGTGGTATGGATCTTTCCACCATGGAACACTTATTCATTTCCCAGCCACTGTGAATACACCAGATCATCCTCTTGGGGTGCCTGTACATGATGCATACCTTGGAGGACAGGCAGAATATTGGGGTGTGTGTCAGGATTTCCCCTTTACCTCCTACTCAGCCCCAGTGGTGCTCAACAAGGATTTATCAGTAGGACCAGAGTGGGTAAGAGCACAGCAAAACATTCAGGAGCCTCAACACTAAAACTGGACCCTCTACACATGTGCAGGAATATTTCTGCACCTGTAAATAAATACAGTACTCTGTCACAATTCTTCTGGATGCATCCTTCTGGTCTGGGACTCTCAAGAAATTATACATTTACTGAAAATGACTGTGACAATGAGTGACCTTTTGTGCAATCCAAATGACTGTGACAATGAGAGGGTTTTTGCGCAATCCAACATTGGTGTCTTGGACAGCACAGTCCTCAGTTACTCCCATTGGGATTTTAGGGTGTGAAGTGGTTTCAGGGGGGTTGCAACCCTACTGAAAGCCTAGGCTGGGTAAAAGGAGTTGCCATGATACCCATCCTGTCTATTGGCTAAGTCTCTAAATTAATGTAACTGTGAGTCCATTCTGAGATTGTTTTTTCTTTGTGGAGAGAGATCTAGGTGATCCAGAAAGGATCCCAGGATCAAGCTATTATGTACCTGAGAGGAACAAATTTAGAGTGCAATTCTTAAACTGGCAGCATAAACACTTTCCTGCTGTGATCAGAACTTGAAAAGTGGTCAGCTAGTAATGTAAAAGCCTGGTAGAATGCCAGTGGAAAGAGGAATTATGTGCCTTCTCCCACCTAAATCTTTTGAGTGCATCTGCACATGGCTGTTTCTCCTGAAAGTAAGGGCAGTTGCTTCAGGAATTCACTGAAAGCCAAGGAACAACTACATCAACCCCAAGGCAACTAGAACTGGAAAATTCTCTGTACATCATGCAGAAATCTCACTGATAGCATCTGCTTCAGTGGACCTGCACACCATAGCAGAAGTTAATTTGAAAACCCAAAAAGATAATTGTTGTTATGGCAACTGATAACAAAAATACCAATTAGCAATTCTCAACATGTGATTGAGACCCTGGAAATCTGTGTACTAACAAAAAATATCTAATCCTGGCAGGTTATCAATCCTTGTACAAGAATCCACAGCTACATCAGATAATTCCTAGGGATACACAAATTATCAATATTTGCAAAAATACTGACTAAATATCATTTGAGAGCCTAACAGGCCTGGAGGCCTCTGACTTTTCAATGCTACAAATATAAAATTATGGTCTATTCTAAATTCTTCTCCATTCTGATAGTCCAGGATATCAGAGACAATGGTGAAGAATCATTATCAAGATCAGTAAGCTCCAGCCTTTCATTATCCAAAACTTTTATTAAGACTCCCCTAGGGTGAAAAAAGTGCCTGAGACCTTGTCTAAGGAGTCATTCCATGCAATAAAATTAATTCTGTTTACAATTAATTCTGTTTTGTATTTGAAAACATGAAACACTGTAGCTGAACTGCGACCCAAACTACAGCCACTTCTGCATCAGGAATTATATTTTCTTTCCAAAGAAGGGAAAATACAAAAGGGAGTGGAGAACTGCGATCACATATTATTTTGATGCACCTAAAATGAAAATGCTATGTGCAGGAAGAAAATGACAACTCCCACTCTCCAACTCCAAATTTCTGTCTTAATGGTATGCAATGGGTTAAAGCAGTATGGAGAAAACACTGTATTATTCAATCCTGCAATAAATTTCTGCAGGCAATATTCAGGAGCTCAGTTCAACCACTAGCCCCACTGGAGAGTTTTAGTGCTCTGAAGATTAAGATTAAATTCAGAAATAGCAAAGCCAAATTTTCTAGTTTTTCCAAGGGGCTGGGGGAGGATTATATATCCTTCTTACATGTACAAAATAAGTTTCCATTATTCCAGAGTTGCTCCACAGATCAGTCACAAAGACAAGTGTGCCATTTTCTGCAGTAAGCATCAACACTACCTCCACGACACACCCAGCTTTTGATAAACAGAAGCCTTTTAAGTACCATTACAGAAGTAACCATTTTTCCTTCATCCCCTTTCTAAGGGGCACTGGCATTTTCAAAATGGCACACATGAATTACATACCAAATGATCACACAGCACGTTGGAAATTTACTCCTAAATGGCTGCTATTGTAAAATGCTAGTCCATTTGCATGTCAGAGGAAGGCTAAACACAGGGAAAGCCTGACTATCCTCACTTACACCACAGACTTCACTTTACTTACATCACAGACTTCATTTAGTCATTTATTTCTTCTTTTATTCCTGATTTGTGCCACTTGAAAAGAGAAGTGAATCAGATCTGAGGCGTTATAATGAACGATGATGCACTGATGAAGAAAGTAGAGTAGCCTTTTATCAAAGAATTGTGTGCATTGCTAAGCTCATCTTGTTCTACCAAATTACTTAATTCTCAGAAGAGGAATAGTCTCAGAGAGCCAAAGAGCCAGTTCAAAAGGAAGCAATATATTTAACATATACAGAAGTAAAATGAAAATTTAAAAAAAAAGAAAGAATAAAGAGGTGGTATTTTTCTCTCTCCATCTAAAGACCTCAACACAGTTTGCCATCTTGAATTATGTCATCACATTCCTTGAAGGAAAGTATTATATGTATTTGGAAATAATGAGGATGCAAGATGTAAAGGACATAATTCTTAGAGTAACATCTATTATTTGGGAGCCCCACTTCTAAACCATATTGAAAAAACCAGAACTTCAGAAGAGCAGTAGATTAAAAAATAAAAAATAAAAAAAATCAGCAAATTAATAGGAAGAATAAATAGCCACAGTTTTTGATACATCTGGATAATAATTCTCCTGACAGGGCACTATGAACTCCAGTGGATACTTCTGGAAACTCTAATCAGACCCAGACAAGCTGCACCTGAACCAGGAGGAGGGCCTGGATCCTCTGATCCAGCCTTGCCTCTTAATCACAAGATCTTTTGTCATTCTTGCTCAGCTCAAGGATTTAAACTGGACCATTTTATAAATTGATGGACACCTATCAGATGGCTACAACACTTCTCACCAAGGAGAGTTTACTAAATGAAAAAAACAGCTCCACATTTTCCAGTTATTGTTTCATTTAGCCCATGATATCATGAACTCATCACAACAAGCACAGCTTCCCATGATGCAAAAACAGAGAAGGACAAAACCTCCACTGAGGCAGTGCCAGGAAGAACTGCAGAACCTGTCTGCTTCACACCTTGCTCATTTACCTGCAACCTGCTGCACACAACTCTCAAGTAGACCCCAGGAATACATGATGCCATGGGGTTAATAATGGCAAAATTCATCAGCCAAATAGAGATGGGTGTCAGACCCCTCTATACAACCCCCAGAGTTAAATCTGTTGGGAAATGGAATCTGCAAATGAGAGAGAGATAAAACTGAACTAAATATGCCTCTAGTGTTAAGGGCCCCAATCAAGACTTCCACAACTACAGGTAAAAAGGTTTCCTTCACTGAGGAGCTGTAGCCATGGACAAAAAACCAAAAAGAAATATGCTGTCTATGTAGCTCACATTTTAACTTGGTATTTGTATGGTTAATTGTACTGCTCTTTCCTGGTTTTGAATACTGTAGGTGATTTGGAGACCTCTGTCACCTCTCTCAGTTTAAATTATTGTGACATAATACAAATAAAATCTATATCTGATAAGGAAATTAAAAAATCCTAGTTGTTCAGTCCTTCAAAATTACACTGGACCTCAGACCAGAAAAGATTACAATGAACAGGAGTAATTCTTCACTGGCAGGGAGATGAACTAGGTAAATGAATCAGTCCTTTCTCTATCTAATTTCTATGACCAAGCAATTTCCATTGATTTACAAGTATAATTCATAAATCTCTGGGTTCATACATCAGGATTTCGGATCAGCTTAAATAATGGGTATAAATACATTTTCACTTTATTTGTTAATGTATTGCAAATGAGGATATAAATCTGATGTGAACACAAGTTTACCTTCTTTTATTCACTTAAAATGACAATCACTCCTGTACAAATGTCTAGCAGAGCACTACAGCACAGGCTTTGCTCTGTTCTTTAGCCCAGGCTCAAACCTGCAAACTAAATTTGAATCATTTACTTGTCTTCTGAGATATTTCCTCTTGACTGCTTTCTTACTTTAAGAAAAAGATGCATTCTGAGGACCAGATCCTCAGCTGTAATCCAACTAGAGCATCCTTCAGCTTTGTTCATCATCTTCAATAAAGTTTTGCTAGCTCTCAGCATTTGAGGATTCGAGGTGAAATCTTTGTTCCAATTAAATCAATAAGAGTTTTCCTATTGAATTCAAGGATTTCATCCTTGGCCTTTCTATGTATACACATCTTTGTAAGACTAAAGTGATATACAACAGCTCTGTATAACATGCATGTAGCAGATCCTTTTATGGAAAGCAGAAAGCTCTTCAGACAGTGCACATCCTGTTTCCTCATGAACAGTTTCTGAATGTTTATAAAACAAAATATAGGATGAGTTATGTCAAAGATTTATATAAATTTTCACCACTTATAAATATTTTGGACATAAATTAACATTTAAAATTGCTTTAAGCCTATCAAGCCAGCCATAGTCTAGCTTTATTATCATCTAGTACATAGAAAGCCCTTTTTTTTTTGTTTGTTTTAAGAATCCTTCTTGCCTGTGATCATATTTTTGAACCAAGGGTTTCACATAAAACCAAAATGACAGTGGACATTTAACAGGAAAAGACTGAAGCAATAAATGTCCAAAGAGCAGCTGGATCCTGTTTCAGCCTGCATGAGCTCCACCAAATAATTGACAGTCTTATTGCCTTTCCATTTTACACAAAACTACAGTAAAAGAGTGGTTTCTTCTGGAAGCTATTCCATGTGGAATGTAACTTATATTCTGTGCAGAGTGATACTTTATTTGAACAGTCGACAGTGGCTCCATGGGTGGATATTTTGAGAGAAATTTAGTTGTGGAAATTAAAGACAGGAAAATGTAGGACCCAGTTCCACTCAAATCTGTGACAGTTTTTCTATCTACTTCCATGGGAGTTGGAACAAGCCTTCTGGGGGGAAATCCTAGCTCCTTTCATCTTCTTTTAGCCAAAAATCTTCAGGACTGTGTTCACAGAGTGTAAGCATGACACAACTATGGAGAAATTTAGAGAGTCCTGTACCAGGACTTGTTTATCAGGCAGTGCTAACTCGAAGCTGCTTTTTAAAGTACAGCATTTCTTGTTCAACACCTTGCATATTTGATAAATCTTACATTGATTTTTGTGAGCTGCAATGTGCTTTTCACCCCTCCTCTCCTCCTGTTCATATTTCTAAGGTGTAATGCAGCAAGAGGAAGGACTTGATCCTGCACCACCAAACACATGGAAGACTTGCCTGAGATCAGTGGGTGTTTAAGACCTATAAACATTTACACAGGCTAACACCTCCAAAGATTTAAACAGCCTCCCTCCCTCCCTAATTTCAACACCTGGCAGAATCAAAGCGAGCTGAAGAGAAACAGGTCCCACAGATTTTCACCTTTGCGCTCCTGCTTATATCTCATTACTTCTGCTAATTTTGCTGCAAAGCATAAAGTAAACCCTGCATTCCAAAGGAATATAAATGACATAATTTAATGTGACTAAGAGATATACAGATGGCACTGCATTTCCTCTGCAGTGTGGAGAGGTCAGGCAGCAATTGGCTGTAACACAAACTAAGCTAATACAGAGTTACAAGCTGCCAGATCTTGGTCCCTCTCACTAACAGCCCATGCTATGTGAAGTAATTGGACATGCAGCAACTTGCTCAACTTAACTAAGGGACAATGTTGGAAAATGTCAGTGCTCCAGCTTGAAATATCTTCGTATTAATATAAAATATTTTAGGAGGTTTTCATGATGGAAGCTTCAGAAGGAAGAGTTTTTGGGTAAGTGTGCCCTGATCTTCAGCTCATCTATAGTTTAGTCTTACTTCCTTTAAGAGAACTGCAAAAATAAATCTTCAAATAAAGAAAAGCTGTTTCGATTGTTCATTTTGATATGCAAAAAAGTAATAATATTTTATTATTGCAGTATCCCTAGTTTTTTCTCTACTTTTCACTGTCCACAATATAACCAGCAACACTAATGCAAACCCATCTAGTTTGTAGTATTCCCTTTCTGAACCTGATTCTAAGGGCACTGAACTTCATCATTTTCTCAAAGCAAAAACTCCATACAAACTGGTCTGTGATTCCTAAAAAAGTTTCTGACTAGTCTTTTTTTTACTTCAGAAATGTAAAAAGAGGCTTTAAAGCTGCCTCACCCATGCAGCTCTATCTCAGGACAAGCTCTCAAGGAAGACAAGCCCAAGGAGAGGGAAAGAAGAGGGCTTAACACTACAGATGACAGTAGGATGTCCTCAGGAGAGGCTACAAAACTAAACAAGCACTTCCCTGAAAAAGAAATACAGATTAAAATGAGGAAGCTCATAATTTAGAGCCAGTGCAATCATATCTTGATTACTGCTTGCTATCCTGTTTCCTTCCAGGCCACACAGCAGGATCAGCCAGGACACTCTGAGGAGCTCCTGTGATCCCTGGAGTTATGAAACAGCTGATTCACAAGATTCAGGGAGGCTGAATAAACACCAGGTAAAACTCATTTTCTGAAAGAGTTAGATGGGTTCATGATCACATTTGCAACTTCTTACATGCAATTTTGTAAACATTGACAAACACATACAATAACTGCAAAGTTTCTGGATGAATACTGTCAAATCATCCCCTAATGGTTACACATTAGAAAGTTATGTACAGTTTACTCAAGCCAGAGGAGTAATTTTCATGCTCCTTTAAAAGACAGAGCAGCCCTCCTGCTTGATTCCCCTGACCCATCATAGCTTAGATAGTTCTAATTTTGAGTAACAGTTGGAAATCAAAATATATATATTCCAAGTCATTCAGGCAAGAAGTGTGGGCAGTGTTACACTCCCGAAGAGTGGGTGGCAGATGAAATTTATGAGCAGAACATATGCTGCTCTCTCAAAAATCAATGCAGTGCCTGCTTTCATGTGCCAGAGCAAAGTCCTTTAGGCACCTGGGCTACCAAACTTCTCAAATGGCCTCCAAGGATGCAGCTGTGACAAAGCTGCTCCTCAGTCAGCTCAGTGGACAGCAAGGGTTACACATCCATTAAAATCTAAAGTTCATTCTAGAGTTCATTCTTGCCTCTCCCTAATTTCATTTACTTCCCAAACTCTCAGTCAGTACATACCACGTAGTAAATTCCATTTTTAGTTCTTTTTTCCCTTTAATCTTGTTGGTCATTTAACACTTCAGTCCACTGCCCCTTCATTTTTGCTACTGTGATTCCCCTGGTGCAGCAGTTTCATCTTAAAGCAGAAGCTACTCAAGCTAAATGCCAGCCCTTCCATGTTTCAAATTTAGGAACTTTTTGAGGTGCTTGCTCTCAGACAGCATTAGCTGGCTGCACTGCTTGATTAGCAATGCTCTTTCTGAGTGGTATATTTACTCCCAGGAGCACTTTATCATTTATCATACTTATGTTCATTTCACTCTTCTCCCAATCACGCCAGCTTTCATGTAAAATGTAAGGAAAATGAAGGGAAAAAAAAAAAAAAAAAAAGGAAAAAGAAAATAAGATAAAAACCTGTTTACCACACATTTAATATCACCCTTAATGTGCACACACACACTTCAGAGACAAGCATGTCTTATGTAGCTTCTTTATGCTTGGCTTTTTAATTTTCTCCAGAGTTAACTGAATGTAAATATTAGGCAATGCTGTGAAAAAATATAAAGCAGTATAGAAATCTGCATCTCACAAGAGGAACAATGGGAATCCAGGCTCACCATCTGGTCCAACACAACAGTCCATTTCAAAAGGTATCTCTTGGAGAATCCTGTTACTGGAGCACAATGATTTTGGATCATGGTCACTCTGACAGCCCTGCTGCAGGGACTGCCCTGCTCAGCTGGGTCAGATCTCTGGAATGGAATCTAACTCAGACAGACATTTCCTTTTAATCTTTTGTCCTAGAGGAACAATTGATGCCATCTGTTTCCATAAGAAAGTGCCTTAGCAGGCCCTCCATGGCTGGTGTGCTCCTCAAGGGTGCAGCTGGAAGGGAGAGCAGCTCAATTTGTTCTGTGTTACAGGAACAGGAACCACCAAGCTACTTAAACATCCCAGGAGAAAATTGAGGAGAGGTACCTCTTCATATGAGTATTGTAGAGGAGAGTTGAAAAAAAGTAATAATATGAATTTCTCAGAAAATTCCTTAACAAAAAGAAAACAATTTCTTTAACACCTAAAGGAAGATCCTGTTTCCTTCTCCTGAGTTCCTAAGAGAAAATTTTAATTTTGATTTAGAAACTTCCTAATAAGTGAATTCTCAGCTTTACTTATTATTTAAAACCTGTGCTTTCCAAGCTTATTTTCTTGCTCTCCAGGCTGTCAGGTTGTTGCAATACTAAAATGAGGAAATAATATTCATTTACAGCTGTCTAATTATGTAAGGCATCCAGTTATATTTAAGATTTCTGACTTACTAGAAGTTGCTTCAACACAGCTTGCATCTCACTATCTGAAATAATGCTGTGAATAAGTATTTTTATATCTATAAGAAAAAGAGAAGTGTTCAGCAAAAGAGATGGTACAAAATACTTACTTTAGGACTTTGAAATGTAAAAGTGGAAAATAATCTAAGTTCTGGAAGGACAGCCTTGTGCACAGGCAAATCAACAGAACTCATAAATTAGAAGTTTTGTGGTTGCAAAAATCACTGTAATGTTCTGGAAGCCATTGCCAAAGCAGTGCTTCAGAATGAACATGGCTAAAGCATTTACCATTTTTTGGTTAATTCCAGCTGTTTCCAAAGCTGTTGAAGAATTTCATCAGAATAAGATTTTTAAAAGCAGTTAGGGAAAGAGTCAAGAAGTTTAATCTTCAAAGAACCACTATTATACAAAAGGACAGCAAATGGGTTATTAGGCCTATTTCATGGGCCCCAAAATTATGTTCCATATCATCACAGGGCAGAAATTATCACAATTCCATGCAAAATCAGTCACAGTGTGTACACCAGTTATACCCCTTCGAGTCAGTGGAAAATCAGAACTATTATCTCCACTAAGATATGATCTGCACTATGGAAGAAATTGTATTTTCATTCTACTTCATCATCCTCTTTGTCTTTTAGTTGCTGTCGTATCCTCTCAATCAGCTGCTCTCCAAAGTTCTTATTTTGTTTATTTTCCATCCTCCTCATCTTTCCCAGCATATCCCAGAGTGTAGAACAGGAGGGAACACACAAGGACCCCACTAACAGTGGCAATTTCACCTCCAGGACATGCAGCCCCTGAGGCTGAGGACAAGAGTGGGAATCATCCTCACTGCACCTTCCAAAGGCTCTCACTGCATTCCCAGCCTGCTACTGAGCAAAAACCACCAAATTGTGGATCCAAATTGTGGATCTTCAGCCACACAGGCAAATAAAAGCACCTACAATAATTTACACCAGCTGAAAGTGTGTTTTTTTAGAACAATCTCAAATCTTGCTAATTCAGATTTTGATATATATGTATTCATGATCTAATAGCTCATATGCTCATTTATCTAACAAATGATCAAGTGCTTTCACATAAGGTTATTCACAGTTATTTTTATACAGGCACAAGATTGTTTTGCCACATAAAACACAGTACTTAAGCCATTATGTATTTTAATATTTTCATGTATAAACCAGGCACTATGAATACTGTAATAGAAAATACCGCAACAAAACCACAAACTTTTACATGGTTTGGAAAAAAAATAAAGAAAATGGATTTTTGCTCTCAGAAATATATATCCTAATAATATTTAAATCACTGCAGGCACACTAAAAGTTAGTCTTAAATTTAAAAAATAAATCTTTTAAAATACTTCTAATAACAAGAAAAAACTCTGACCTCTGATTAGTTAAAATTGTTCAATGCTGAGAAATTAAATACAGTTCAAGAACATACATGATCATGGTTGGGTCAAAAAAATGAGAGAAAGAACCTAACATCCAAAATTCAGAGTATCTTAAGTATTCCATGTGTACAACCAGTGAATGTCCAAAAGGCTGCATACAAAAGCCTGCACCTTACTTTCCTCCCAAATGAGTATGAAACTTGGCTCTTCCTTGCTCTGCCTCTGGAATTTACTGATGATTCAACCAAAAAAATTGATGGAAGTAGTTAAATTTGACAATGGTTCAATTTGAAATGATTTTTAGTTGCAGTTCTGACTCTGAAGGGAAAGCAGAGAGGAGATGAAGCATGGCAAGCTTACAGCTGCTGGCCAAAACCAATCTAGGTCCAGGAATGAGGTCCATGGACAAGGGATGCCATTGAAACCTCTGAGGAAGATGCTGGAGAATTGATTTGAATGCCATAATGAGTATCTGCCCAGTTCCCTCAGCAGCTAAAAATAAAGTTAAAAGAAAGAGCAATCAGGAATCTTTAATGATAATATAAGGCAATGACTTATATTCAGTTTTGGTTTTGTCAGAGATTGGGAAAAAAAAATAGAACAGGACAAATTTTGTTAGCTGAACATAAAGTGAATCCTCCATTTAAATATTATTTTACTTTTCCTCAGATGTAGTTCTTGCTCAAAATTATTTTCCCAATAATTCTGGCAAGTTTTGATGTCTGAATTAGTCACAATGGATATGTTATGTGCACTCAAAATAGATGCTGGAAACCTCAGAGACCAGAAACTTTGCTGAAAATTTTTATGACGCCAACTTTACAATTTGCTGTTCAAAAATATTTGCTATTATATATATCCATGTTTTGCTTGCTTGAAATTCAGCAAATGAATAGAATCACAGGAATATTCAATGAATACATGCAGAGTGGAGTTTAAAACCACCTGATTAAAAAGTGAAAACAAGTAAACTATCCAAAATTCACAGAACTACAGCCCATTCCCTGGTCTCTTCACTCCCACTCCTCCCCTCAATACCTGGAAGGACTTTTAGGGCCACCTTGGATGTAAGAGGGAACAAAATGAATCAGATATAAAACACTGCTTTGCAGTCAGACTCAGCTGTGGGGAAATGACTGGCACAAGAATCGAGTGTTGCATTTAAAGCAATGTTTGATCATTTTATACTTGCTAATAGTGCACTCAGAGCTTTTTTGCAAATTTTCTTCACTCTCCTTGTAAGGTCTCAGTTCTGCTTTAAGCTCATATGGACCTAATAGAGTCAGCAAGAATTCTGCAGGTTAAACTGTTCAGATGAGGTCATTTGCTCAAGATGTTTCAAATTTTGCAAGAACAAATGATCCTATGAGATGATTCCATTACAGAGGTCAAAAGGCTCGTGAGAAGGACAATAGGAAATACTTTTCTTTCTTTATCCATAAAACACCACACAAAAATTGTGCAATAATATGAAGGAAGCCAAGGCAGGGAAAAAATGAGCAGAACTTGTCTTCCCTTTAATTTCTATCCCCACCTCTTATGCTTACTTTGCAACACTGCTGCAAATTATCAAGGGAAAGGCTTAATCTTCCTAAATTGATTTGGAATTCCTGTCATATTAAAAAAGTACACAAGTCTGTAAGGGATGGAATATATGGAACAGCACAGGTTGCAACTCATGGGAAAGAGGTTCCATGTGTAAACTGTGTTTTTCAGAGAAGGGCACAAAGCTCATTTTGATTTTGTGGATGAGTTAAAAACTGAATACCATCAGCTCACAGATCCAAGCATTATCTACAGAGGGAAAAAGGGAACTTTTTTTTTTTTTTTGTCCAGGTTAATAAATTAATCAATTTATGTATTACATATATGCACAGAAAAGAGGTGGAAGGAATTCTATTTTCTCCTGAATGATCAAAGTGCTGGCCAATGTTATGGCTGGAGGCCAAACTAGACTGAAGATGGTTTGCTCCATTATACCTTCTGCTGTATTCTCATCTTGGAATGATAGCAATTTCCCTATGTATTTTTACCTGTATTCTTCTATCATGGAAATAAATGGTTATTTAAATGCCATCAGTTTCAAATCACGCCACTGGAAAATACAGCTGGGAAAAGTATCAAAGACAAAGAACTTTTAAATAAATCTCATCTTCCCACCTGCCATATGAACCAATATCTATGCCAGGTGGCAGATGTTCATGATGGCGCTTAAAATAAGTTAAAATTAAATAGATCTCAAAATTTAATTGTTTTTTAGTGTAAAGGGCCCTCAATTAAAGGATATTTTATTTTGTTGGTTAGATATCCTATCAGAAGTGACCTGAAAACCCAGAGCTCTTTAACATAAAAGAAATTATGAAGAGATTAGAATCTCAGGCATTATAAGAGAGTGTTCTTTCTTCAGTGTAGTTTAATATGTAATATCTCATAATCAGACTATCATGACAGAGAACTCTTCATCCTTTCAGTATAACACTTAGACAGCACATGTGGAATTTTCTTGATGCATGACATTTTATATAGGATATAGATCAGACATGTTTTTCTCAGATTTTCTGCAATAAATATATTAGCAGTAGAACACCAGATTCAAAACTGTCTTTTGAAAATTGAGTATGTATCTGATTATCAATTTTTCAAGTGATCTTATCATTTATACGATACTTAAGTCCTCTTCTAATTAGTATAATTTCTCATCTGAAGAACTGCAAGTTCCACGAGACAGCTTTCACTGAACATTTCTCTTGCTGATGTTTCCTATATAAAGATAAGCTCTGTCTCTTTTAGGAGTTGTAAACATGTTGCTATACTTGAAAGTGACCATTCAGATTTAGCTTTTTGTGAATCAATGCCACATCACACATTGTTCTGTGTCTGCTCTGTGTCAGAAGCTGGTACAGAAATTATATCTAAGTATCATATACTTTAGTTCCACATGATTTCCCCAGGATAACAACACTGCCTCAGCTGAAGGAATGACAAAGGATTTTACACAATGTTTGATTCATCCTCTGCATGAGTTTCATAAAGCAGTTGTGGGCCTGAGTAAGAACCACACACAACCAGTGCCAATTGAACTGCTGAATGAGGTAGGAATTCCAAGAGCTGGATCACTGGATCACAGTGCACGTGCCTTACTTGCAACCCTTAAGAAACCAAGACCTAAGGAAAATAAACATTTATCATCTCACTGAGATGTGGCAGAAAACCCAGAGAAAATAAATCCCTGAGGAGGCAGCAAAAATATAATGGAGTACTTTTACACCCATAGGACAGACCAGGTATTTCCTCCTGTTGTTGCAGCTACAAAAAACTGGTTGAACTGTCCTGCACTGAAAACTGGCTTATAAAACAGTTCATTTTCCTAGAAGAGGGCTGTGTATGCTCTTCACTTTGGGATGCCTGCAGCCTTCAGGGGACCAAACTCATCCAAGGATATGTCCTAGACTACAAAAGCTGATCAGCTGCTAAATTTTAAGGAATGAGCCTTAATTCCAGACATAGTTGTAAGAGATCTGTATAGACATATATGAGGTATTTTGATTGTGTAGTGATCATGAGACTACAAATTCTGTGGTACTGAGGTACTGAAATTATAGTTTTTGTTCTACAATAGCTATTCAGGTCAAGGATTAAGGGTGGTTTTTACCAGTGTCTAAACTAGCTCCAGTATACTGCCAGTAGCTGTAATTTCTTCATGAATGAGTTGTCAGGATAACTCTCTGGGTTGGTATGAAATCAACAATCCCTCATGTAGTAAAAATGTAGAAATATAAATAATTTATCAACACAAAATGGATCTTCTAGTATCATTTTGATAAACACAAAGACAGTGCTTTCCCAAAACCAAGTTCACTCAATTAAATCTACTCAATTAGCACAATACCACTGCCAAATAAGTCAACAGATATTGGTTTACAGCTCATTTAAAACCTAGCTTGGAGGGAAGGAAGACAGGTGAGGGCAGTGAGGCCTTCAAGGTACTGCAATAAAGCAGATTTTGAGAAGAGTTGAAAGTCATGACAAACTAAAACCGTAGATAGAGAAAAAGCAGAGATAAAGCACATAGGGATACATTAGACATTTAGTCAAAGATATTTCTGTCTTTCCTGCCATGCCATCCTTCAAACTGCCCAGTCTGTGTATCCTCTTTCCAAAATTTGGAGTCACTTTTGAGCCACAGGAAGCAATTTTTCCACACCACCCAGACAGGTCTGTGTCCCTCTCCCTCTCACCCCTCCAGTATTGTTCCTGCTGTTGACACTGTGTAGGGACAACCAGCCCTTCCCTTGCCACTGTTCAAATCTCCTCAGCAGTGCCACAGAGGTGCAGAAAACTTGCAGGCTGTTTAGGAGGCTGATCACTAAACTCCACTAGGAAGTTCCAAATATATATAAATTACAAACTCACTATGTGTCTGTGTTCTCATTTGAGACATGACCTTTTGTGTGAAACCCACTAATAGTGAACATATGTCACAGTAGAAAACTCTTTGGCACCAAGTTATTTCAGTGCATCACAGTTAACAAATTGTAATTCCAGCTCCATAGTTCCTCTGTTCATAATAAAGCAAATCTGTCACAGAAAAAAAAATAATCTTTCTTTCCCATAAAAAGACTCATAGTTAAAACATATAAGATGATCATTATGCAAGCTCATTAGGCGTACACAAGCTATACTTTTCCCTGTACAACTGAAATTCATTGATAAAACAATGAAGTGAACTAACACCCCTCCTAAATAAAGTTTCACCAGTAGCACTGTATGTTAATGGAGCCATTTCATTGTTAATGTGACTGACTGCTTATTGATTCTTGCAGTAATCCAGCAAGGGCTTCAGAGTACAATTTAGTTTGGAGAGCTACGGGTCCAACATCTATGCTCAATTACAACTTTCAGAAGGGAAGATCAATAAAATTTAAATTGCTTATGGTAATCACAACTTCAAATCATTGCGATCAGCATAAGCAATCTGCTGACCTCAGCCAAGCTCCTAAATTGAAACTTGTAATGAGTGGTCATTTAGTTTGGGTCCATTCATATTATTTTGGAGGCAGGTGATGAACAATTAAAGATCAGTCAGCACCTTCCCTACCCAGCAATCCCCTCTGAATTCCCAAAGTACTAATATGGAGTAACCCTGGGGTATAGGCCTTTGCACTTCTTTAATGGGTATTCTGTATGAATAAGCAATTATATTTTCTATTAAACAATTTCAGTGTAATTGAATTAGCAGTTATAATATTGCTCGGGCAAGCAGAAGCTTTCCTAGGGAAAAATTAAGTGATATTGGGTAATTCAAATTAATTTATAAGCCTGAAAAATGTAACCATTAAGCAGAATTGTTCACCCTCCCAAAAAAATTACAATTAATGAGCATATTGTTTCAATGCATAAGTTTCCTAACAATTTGCTTTTTGGTCATAATGGCTTTTTCCCAGTTCATTATAAAAACCTGTCTATTATAATGAAAATTTCATAGGCTGTTTTCTTTGACAAAGCAGGTTGCAAGTTTAAACAAAGATAGCCTGCAGATTACTTTCACGATAAGAAGTCACCTTAGAATTACATTTTAATAAATCATTGACAATAAATCTTCTGTATTACAGCACTAGGGTTTAGAGAGGGAGGAAAAAAGGCAAATACAGAGAAAACAATCAATGAAAATCCCCTTCTGCCAATATGAGAATAGATTGACCAACACTAAGGTAAAGTTTGCTACGCAGAAAAATAAAAGCTCAAAAAGCTTTAGAAAAATGCAAAGCAAACAGTAATAAAGTCTGTACAGAGATGCAGATTTAATTAACCTATTAATTTACTAATATTTACCTAACAGCCTTTTGCAAATGGCCTGTATTCAGGGTAGAAGTCACTGAATATTTAAACAAGGTAACAGACACTGATTTGGGAATATTTTCATTAATACAATGCCAAACACATGACTCTGGTTCATGAGATTACACATTATTCACAAGCACTTGGAAAACTGACGAGCATTTCCATTTGAGATTCACAAAACGTCACATGGGGTTGAGCACAGACAGTGCTTTGCCTGAAAACTATTTTAACTGGTTTAGTCATCCAAACAGCAAGAACAACTCCTATACATTTACTAGGAACAAGAGGTCTTAAGGCCAGGAGCATCCTTGCTACGTGAAATATTCCTTGCCCTACTAACCAACATCAAAAAATATACCTTATTTATACCCATTTCTGCACAGCTATGCAGACAAAACTTTCAGTGGCTCAAGATTCAGCAGGGGTGGAGAGAAGAAATCTAAAATAAACTACCCAGACAAAAGACTTGTGAATGTGTTATGCAACACTTGGATGGTTTTCTGAAGTGACTCCATCAAAAAATTGTTCTGATTACAACCAAATCTATCAATGTCACTCACTGGTTTTTCCAACCAGCATGCCATGGAAGTAAAAGGCAAAATCTAGAAGTGGTAAATTCGTAATTCTTGATTAAACAGAATCCAGAAGAAACCCCACGCCTCTGCCTTGAGTCTGTGGGTTGCTTCCACAAGAAAGGGCTTCTCCCCTCTGCCTGGCCTGTTATTTTGTATGTAATGTAATGCTCCTCAAGAATATCAATCTTGAAAAGTACACTGATGTTTTATAGCTGCTCCTGTTTTGCAATACAAATGATATAATTACTTGTTTCTCGCTGGAGGGTGTCCAGTTCTTTTAGTTCATTTTTTAAATGCAAATCTTATTAAGCATTTTATCCTAAAATGTTTACTGCAAAAAGGGCAGTATGATCTCAGACAAAGATGGACAACATCCCTCTAAAAATAAATACCAGGCAAGGAATGAAACCTGAATTAAAGCAGCGTACCAAAATCTGAATTGATCACTTACTGAAATATGTTAACATGATGTAATGGGCAGCTACTAAAATCAGATGTACAGTAATATTCCATGAATCACTGCTAGCTAGCCCACAACGAACAAAGACATAATAAAGAGCTCTGCTCACCAAAAACCTCAACTTTTATAATAGCTCTGAAATGTTCTGTTTATCTAGTATAACAAATTTCTCACCACCTACAGCTTCCCATTTTTTACTGGGGACAGACTGCAAACCTTCTTTACAGTGGCAAGCAAAGCATTAACTCATTGCTGTGAGTAGCTGCTCACTCATTTGGGCTCACTAATGACACCCTAATCTTGAGCAGGAGACCACATCCACTCAGAAATTCCTGGCAGTGTCTGGGCTTGAAATTAGATCCTCCTGACCCAAAAGCACAAGCCCTTCCTATTCAACTTAAAGCAGATTGGGCATGAGCTGTGCCCTGTGAGACATGACAAATGACTGAACACTTCTGCTCCCATCCATTAGAGGTCAGTGGTATTTGCAAGCCAGCCAACTCATTACAGAACTGCAGAAAAGGGATTAATTAGTGTCCTAGCTTAGCTTCAATTATGGAACAATCCATATTCAAATTGTCTATTGAATATGGTGGCAACTGTATGAGAACTCTGGAAAATGTAAAGAAAATTATGGCATTGCATTAAAGGGGGGGAAAAACTCCTGCAGTTCAACGACATTCTCAATGTTGTGACATTGATCCTGTGCCCCTCACACACTTCCAGGTCAGCAGGATGACAATGTCCTCTCCAGCTCCTCTGCTGGAAGATCAGGAATCCCTCTGTGGAAGAGAATTGGGCCACTGCTGCCCTGCTTTTTCCAGAGGTTGTCCTGGAAATGTTGACAGGAGAAATTCTGTTCTCCCCTTTTCCTCCTAGCATGGGGAATAGCACACTGACAAAGAAGATATGAGTAGGTAATAGAAGATTC
The DNA here is from genome assembly GCF_903797595.1 of Erithacus rubecula. Taxonomy (NCBI): domain Eukaryota; kingdom Metazoa; phylum Chordata; class Aves; order Passeriformes; family Muscicapidae; genus Erithacus; species Erithacus rubecula. The sequence goes on from NC_136686.1 coordinate 861,637, forward strand.
CTCTATGACCAAGTCTGTCAAAAATTCTTTTTGAAAAGGCAGAATTTTCAGCCTGTATAACTAGCTCATAAATTGGTCTATAATTATCTGGGGCTCATTGTCACCACACTAAGATTCCTAACCTATAAATTTTCCTTGATTTTTTAAGTCCTTCAGAGACCACAGCTGTCTATTTCTTCCAATAATTAGTAGATTTAAATATTTGAAGCAAAAGTGTACAGGAAAGTCACAAATAACATGCATCCTTTCCCTAGGTAATGCATTAAGACATTTTAGCACATAAAAGCAATATGACATTTTAAAAGTTTGTGAATTTCTTGAAAGAAAGCTGCAAAATTGGCCTGACAAATCCTCAATCTATTTATTCAGAGTGAAAATATAACATTTCTACTTGAAAAGGAAGAGAAGAAATTACTATTCCCCTATGTGAACAGAGTGGAGAAACCAGTGGAATATCCAAAGCTAGGTTCTGATCCAAGTTGTGTAGCTGTATATCTGGGACAGATCGATTTTAATAATTATTTCAGATTTTCTATAAAGAAAATAAATATGCAATAGGATTGGCAGGTTATTGGAAAGTCTTGGGGGTTTAATTAGGATGCCAGAAGAATGTGGGTCTATTGACACTGTGTTGTTCAATTGTCCTCTACAGATGGAAGAATATGTAGGGACAGAATTTGGCCCCCCTGTAAGGCTTAACCCTGAATTATGTTATTACTTACAGCATGAATGAACTGACCCACAATATCTGTGAATTTCAATGCTATTGACCTGTGCAAAACTCAGAAAATTATTATCTGTCTTAAATTTCCTCTCTGAAATTTAAATATTGTCTCATTAATTTACAGTTTGTTACTGGACAAATTTGCTCCAAACCAGAATGATAAGTTCTGATAATTCTTTTTAAATAAATAAATAAATAAAAGTAATTATTTTTTAAATTGATTTAGTGGTTTAGCCTTAGATTTACTGTCATTAAAAACCTCTTCATTTTAGCAAAAGTTATGGATAATATAGGAGATGGTGAACAAAGAACAGCCAACTCATAGAACAGGAACTCTTCTAAATATACTTCATTTCCACAGGACTGAGTGGTGCCTGCTCAATCCTCTACTTTATGCACCTGCTCCCATGACATTGCAGTACTTCTTGTACTACACTAAGACATCTTGGAGTCATCTGCATAATTAACAAAAAATTAAAAGGGAGGAGGTGATGATGTGCTCTTAGTTACAGAAAATAACTTGAGGGGACTGAGAAAACTAAGGAAAAAAAATTCCCATGCTGCAGCCTTTTTTTTCTTTATTTTCCTTGAAAGAAGTATGATATTGAAAATATCAGGGATCTTTGGGTCATGAGAGTTTTCTGTGGACAGAGATCAGATTTCAGCCTCAAGACACTGTATCTGATAGCCCATCCCCTCATATCTGCTCTTTTAAAAACTACCCCATGGACAAATCATCCTAAGAGGGAGTTGAAAGTATCCTCAAACCTTTCACCCTTTTTGTACTCACAAAGTGATCTAAAACCAGCATATTAAGAGAGACATCAAAGAGTCCCCACTGTTTTTTGTAGGTGCAACTTCTGAGTCTCTCCTTTCCTACTTTACAGATAAGCCATGCAAAGACTTCACTCTGGCCTTTCGCCCCGTAAAGAGTTTTTACTGAAATGTGTGTTGCAGTGGAAAGATAAATAGTCAGAGTTACAGAAATCCATACAGCAAAATTCAATAAATAACAAACATCTACTGGACAAGACCTAAACTTTCTCTGTGAAAGAAGTTGTTTTACTTCCCTACACTTGTACAATATAGACACTTCTGTGCATTGGCATCCTTAAGGAATATAACATTTGATTTTAAAGACTAGGGCAAAACGTGAGATATATGTTCCATCGCCATCACTGTTTAAGAGACCTTTGAAACCAGAACCAGAAACTCAAATGATATTAAACTCCATCACACGTATAAATTTAGATCTCAAATTCACTTTAAACTATGGATGCAAGATACAAAATACAGATCCAGATCTCATTAGCCTTAAGGTCTGCAGCTATCTGAATCTGACATTTTGACTTGGAGCCATTTCTGCTAGGAATCAGAAAAAAATTCTCATTTTCCATTTAGTCATTCCCAGCATGTTTTGCTTATGATTTTTTTTTCACTCTGTCCCTGCACCAAGAAGCCATTGAACCATCTGTAGTATTCAGATAATAATTTCCTTAGCTATAACTATATAATTCCACTAATGAGAGCTACTTGAGAGTCTGCTATCATCCATTTCCAAAGATGTTATTATAGTTTGATCTTTTGCATATGCAGGCATCACTCCACCTTATAGATGTGGCTAAATGGATAAGAAACCACTTTTTAAAGAAACACCGTGCTGAGGCAATGTACATATTGCAAATGCAAATGGCATAACTAACGAGAAATATCATTTCAGAGAGTCTAAAACTCTTTAACAGAGAGAAAGAACTCAGACAGAAGTTTTGGCTATAAGAAAATAATTTTAAAATAGGCTGGGAAAGTTAAAAAAGGTTTTGCTTTAAAATATTTCAACCTATAGTTGACAAATTGAATTTTCACTTTAAAATCCACCAAGTTTTACTGTTTATTATAAAAATTTAAAGAGGCAAATTTTATCAAAAGAGAAATTACAGGTCACATGTCTCTTTAATTTTTATTTTTTTTTTAATAGTAGGAAAGCTCAGATAGGTTTCTTTTTGGTAATTAGCCATCATTTATTTCCATTTTTTAGCTGAGATCAGGAAAAAGAACACTTTTTTTTTTTTTTAGACCACATCTACCCCAAAAAGGCAGCATTACCAATCACAGCAACAAATCAAATCCTCCAAAGTACCTGATCTAGAGTTTATGGAAGTCTCTAAGAATTTATAATTATCTTAGGCCACAAGATTAAGTTAGTTTCTCATCAGGTAGCTGGACAATCTTCCAACCACCTTGCACAGGATTTCCCTCTGCAGAATGAAAATGATGCAAGAATCTGCTTTGCAGCCTTTGTGGAAGGGTCCCTGTGCCAGCACTCTACACTGAGTTCACACTCACCAGCTTCTCAAATAAAAATATGCTCCACGTAAGAGATTCCTGAAAACTCTTCACAACATGACCTGCCCATGCCCTTTATGAGACACAACAGCCTCTCCATCCATGGCTGGAGTCCTCCAGCACAGAAGTGCCTTCTTCAATGGAGAGCACAGCTTCAAAATGCATTCCTCAGAGTGCTGATGGAAAATGAATATGAGAATAAAGGAATTCCTGTTCCTTCCTTGTATACAAGATGCTCTTTGCAAAAATCAATCTGTGGCATTTTGGAACAGTATTGCTAATGAAATTACCATAATCAAGAACTGCAAAGGCATTGATTACAAAACACTAAGCTAATAACAGCCTTGAATGAGATTCTGCTGTCACTGAAGACTTGCAGAATCTGGTCAGGATTTCTCTCTCTATCATCAAATAATCCCACTGAAAAGCTAAACCTGTCCATCTATAAGCAGATGATAAATCCAAGGTCATGGTTCTACAAGGCACACTGTCCCCCAATAATATAAAAATGCTGTTCTTCCCAGACCTTAAGTGAACTTGTCTTGCCAGTTAAAGACTGGCATCTTTCTGACTGATCAGTCAAAAAATCATCCCAGTATACTTCTTCTATCCTCTACCCTGCAACCAGCATGAAGCACAAACCTGGCAGCTCTGATTATCTACCAGAAACAGCCCTAATCACAGTTGTGTGATGGATCCAGACCAAATCTTTGTGGATAGACAACTCAAAGATGCTCACAGGTGGTGGTATGGATGAAGCTGGAACTGCAACTACATTAACTTTGCTGAGATGATGTATGATGCTAAATTTTAAAAAACAAAACCAAAAAACAACAACAAAAAACACACATACAAAAAAAACCCCAAAAAAAACCCCACCAAAAGATCTTATTTGTATTATGCCCTATGGAGAGAGGAGCTGGAGCAAGTTTGGTGGCAGGAAAGAGGTGTGACCCTGTACAGGACCCATGCTGGACCAGTCTGCTCCTGAAGGTCAAACCCAAAGGGAGGGACCTGTGCTGGAGATGGGACAGGATGTGAGGAGTCATCCCTCTGAGGAGGAAGAATGCCAACACCATGTGAATGAACTGACCAGAGGTCCCATTCCCTGCTCTGCTATGCCACTGCCAGGGAGGAAGTAGAGAAAGTTTATTTTTGTGCACATCTCCTGGATTTCACCTGCCAGGTGCCTGAGAGCTTGAATTGTACAGTGTCTGTAAATGTGCATGCAATTAGAGATGCAATGGTTTTGTCCAGCACACCTAAAAACTTCACAGGTTCAACATGTTGCACTGTTATTGGAAATTTCAGAGGTCCCAAATGTCTAATTCAGCATTCCTATCTTTTTTAGATATTTTCATTTTGTGCAGATATAAGGATTAGAAGAGTTGAAGCCCCTCACCCCACATCTCAGGGCCATATGATGAGAGCTGTACCCCAGTTACCCTGATTTAAAGCCAATCCACATCCAATCTATGTGGATTCACTTGAAGGACCAGGACTGGATTAGGCAAAGCAAATAAAATGGAGCATGCAAGTCAGAGAAGGATGTACTAAATGAGACCCTACAGGTATTTTCCATCTCCTACAGCTAAGACTCACCCCCTTTTTCCCCCCAATAAGATCTGAGGCAATATAAAAATCTCCCAAGACCTCCCTCTTTCACTAATGTCCAAAATGGTCTTTGTTTGCGTAGAAACAACGTAGAAAGATATAAAAATAGGTTTAAATTAGCATATTGCCAAATTGGTCTACTGTAACAAGTGCTTTGAAGTCTGGCATGCTGACTGATTCCCCACAGGAAGTTGAGTACTCTGAAAACAATTAAGAACAAAAAAGGGGCGGTGGGGGGGGGGGGGGGGGGGAGAGGGAGCAGGCAAGTACAGTAGTTAAATTAAGCAAAGTGAGCCTTGGAATAGTCAAGGGACTAAACAAGCCATTGAATCACTTAATAACAGCTCTTCTTTAGCAGTGGAGATAGAAAACACCGAGTGGATTTTTAGAAGCAGAGACATTAAGGTTTGAAAAAGCAGAATGACAGAAGTTTAAATTAAATAAATGAAAATTACTTCAGAATATAATAGAAGGTAATAAGGCACCAAAACTGCCAGGAGTTTAGTAGCTAATCCTGTGCTCTAAAATTGATCCTAATGTAAAAGCATTGTGCAATTTAAAAGTAATGAACATAATAATCCCTGCCATTTTACATAATAAATAAATCTTAACTATGTTTCCCGTTTGTATAAAGCCTTGTGAAATGAGGGGTTTGGATTTAAAAAAAAATCCAAATGTTTGTTTCAGAAGGATATTACAGTGATACAGTGAAATATGTTTTGAGAGAGAAGGTTAAAATATATTTTACAGGCAGTACTGAGTAAACATAACTATATCTGAAAAACCACACATGCCATAAAAAGACAGACCTCTCAGATTTTACCAGAAACATTTTACACTGTGGAATACCTTCTCTATAGCATTTTGTCTACACTGAAATGCACAACTACCTACTGAAAGATAGTTTTTATTGTCACTAATGTTATGGTAGTGTTCAGGGCAATTGCTGTATAATCAGGAATATCATCTGTCCCAAAGACCCTGCTATTTTTTAAAAACTTTGCAAACTAACTCTTGATAAGAAGACTTCAGCAATTAGTGCTTTTGGTTGCCAATGGAAATGTGAAGACTCCACCCTTGGAGACGTTCAAGGCTCAGCTGGGTGAGGCCCTGAGCTGGCTCACACAATGTCTGCTGTCTCCATCACAGCTCAGAGCCCGTTCAGCACGGGAGAGCTGTGAGCACTGGGGTTGTAGGACAAGGCAGGAGACCCATGCTGACCTCAACAGCCTCAAGAATCACCCCCATTGTACAGTAACTGTTCCCTGAGAATGTGTTATTACAGATGCTGCTATAGAAGATCAGTAAGCATTATCCTGCCAGAATAGCAGCTCTGAGAAAATCCAGCTGCCTTGAATACTGATTCGTGGTACTGCACTCCCAAATTTAGCAACCAAGGAAAAGCTGGTGAGCTTGATACTGACATTCACACTTCTGGCCAGAGGAACACGTATCAGAAAGAATAACTGGAAGTGGAAGAGCTTCAGAACACTCTCCAAAGGGATTTTTGCACAAGTCTTACTATATTTCAGTTCCTCTTTGGACTCTGTAACCACTACATAGACTTGAAAACAGCAATATTATAAAATTAAAGAAAACTAAGTAGTTATTATTAAGCTTCTCTGTAAGTAAAACAACATAGTCTAGAAAATCTAAGTAAGAGGGAACCCTATTTAAGGTGAGGCTGGAAAAGATTGTGGAGATTAAATTTTGTCTTATGGATTCCATTATGACTCCACTCAAATGTGTTTTGGTTGTTAAGAAGAATTCAAGAAAAATAATTTGTTTGTCATATGTCAAGAACCTTCTTCATTTTTAAAAGCAATATCCAACTTTCATGTCTTACCTCAAGATTTCCTAGTCATCCTGGGACATTTTTGTCAAGTTCTCAGGGTTTTGTCAAAGACAGTCACCAGGTGAGGAGGAAGGAGCAGAGTGTGAACTGTGGTTCTGGGAGATTTGGTGGAAGAGAACAAAGTATCCTACAGACTTGCACTACTCAGGTCAAAAGCCACCACATGAATCTGAACATGTCCCCTTCAAGCTTAAAAAACAACCCAGCTGGAACTTAGATAGTAAGAACCATCAGCATGTGCTACCATTCATTTTGTCGATTGTTCTCACCTTTTTATTACATCCTCTTCTTTTTTAATATTATGTATGATTCTTTTATAGAATGTATTAATATTACAGTACCACCTATAGCAACATATTAAAATTGCAGCTTCCACCAGAAACCTGTTACACAAGGTTCTGTATCAGTCTCACTGGTAATAAGACACACTCACTTGCTCAAAACTCCCAAAAGGAAGGTGACAGAAACAAAATCAAAGCAAAAAGTAGTGGCCCAGCTTGTGCCACACAACAGAAGTAGAAAAAGTTTCCCAATTCCAAGTCCAATGTATCACACGGCTTTACAATTTCTTTGTCACTTTGCCCTTATGCCTCTTTTCTTGCAGCTAACATTTATTCTTATTTATTCCTATTTGTGAAATTTGTATTCTTATGTGTGTGGGTGATATACAACTCAGCCATGTAAACAGGCAATTTCAGGAGTTAGCACTTGTTTAAGCAATAATTGTTTTACTGACAGAAGTTTGGAGACTGGAAACAGAAGGACAGAGCAGTTACCTGACTTGGACAAAAATAAAATTGGGATAGAATACAGGCCTTTTGGTCCTGCAGTTATAAAACTTTTAGGTTTTAGAACTAACTAAAACAGCTCCATGAGTATGATCCTACATGCCTGCAAAGAAACTTCAAGACCCCACTGGTGTTAAAACTTCTTAATTCACTAAAGTCAGTTATTGTCCTGACAGGGGAGGAAAAAAATCAAACAAGTTTCACTTTGCATGCATTCCTGGTCAGGGCTAAACAATTTTCTAGGTAGCAAGCATAATATAGGAGATTTTAAATGCTTTCTTTGAAAGTAGAAAAATATATCTTTTAAGCAGTCAAGCGTTAACTGTGAGAATTAAAAATATCTGTTCCATATGCTCAAGTCCCAAGAAAAGTAATATTAAGTATGTAGAAGAAAGTTCAGGTAGGAAGAGCAAATGATTAAAATAAAAGTCCCTTGGGTCAAAATGCAAGCATAGTGGACATAGATAAAATACCAGGGAAAGGAGATGAAATATAAACAGGATGTGCTGTGGTGTCCAAATGAGACACATTACTAAAAAAAGTATTGCATCATTAACCACTCCATCAGCCTCTGCCAGGCCTGCAGTGGACTTTGTGTTGCCCACACCTTGGAGAATATGAGAATCTCAGATCACTCTCTGGCATGTTTGCTAGTCTCACTTGAATATTTCAAGTTTGACCAGGAATTTTCTCCCTGCTCTGTTTTGAAGAGAAGCAGCAGTTAAATTAGCAGCTGAAAAATTAGTTGAGCTGTGTGATGGGGCTCTCAGTGTATGACTGAGTTATTGGTATCTTCTGCATTGATATCCCTGGTACTCAGAGGATGTGACATGCACTGCCTACAAGTGGTCTTGCAAAATCCACCCATTGTAAAAACATTAAAATGTCATGTTTTACAAAAGATAGTTTCAAGAACTATGCTTAAAATGTTCATTCAGATCTCAAACTTAATTCAGTTTCTAAAATTACTGGTTTTAGAGGCTGCCATAAAATTCACTCAGTTTGTCTATCCTACAGCTGAGTTCATTCCATGCAAATTTTCAGACAAATTTTTTTTACCAACCGAAAGAGTTAAAGGAAAAATACCTTTTTATTCCCACATTCTGAAATACATAAAGCACATGTGGATTATTTACTTTGTGTGCTTGGGGTTTGGTCCTATCAACTCTTTCATTTCCCAGTCAGTGAAGTTGTTTGCTTTCACAGGTACAGAAAAAAAGCCACCAACAAGGATGAGGAGAACAAGGATACCCTTGATTGCAATCCCACAGAAACTGGTGAGAGGACTTGGGGACATGTCCTCTTAACCTGTTTGTTTTTAATTGACCAGATTTCAAGTTGACAGTGGCCCTTTTAGCAGTGCACTGAACAAAAACAGCACCACATGTTCAGCAGGGTCTGTTTTAAAGTGGTGCTCTCTCACTCCCCTGCTGAGGGCTGCACCATATGAGCCATCAGTAACACCAAGGCAAAGGCCAAGCATCAATAAAGCTCTTGCTGGGATCAAGGATATGTAAACAATGGAGCAGCCACTTCTAGGAGTGGTTACAGCAGAGGTAAAGCTGAAGTTAGGTGGCATCTACCTTTTTCCTCTGAAATTTTACAAAATACAGTATTTTCTTTGCACACTGCTGCTGTGAGTAAATATTTTAGTCCAGGCTGTATTCTGCACATACTTAGTTAAGTGAATGGAACATGATGGAGACTGTTTGATTAGGTACAAAGCCTGTGAGTGTCAGTGGGAACAGCTCTGCTCAATTCACTGCCTGCTGAATTAGGTCTGTAGTCAATGCACTGTATCCAGATATCATAGTAATGAGAACTAATTAATTAAGGAATAATTTACATACAGTGTCCTCTTTCATTATATACACACACAAAAAAAATACACTTTTATTTAGTGCACTTACCTCAGGAGTAACCTTCTCTTCAGTGATGTGCACCTACCTGTAGCTCAATATTCCTACACTGCAAGCTCACCAAGAGCAGGCTGTTATTTCAGAAGGAAAAGCCCTACAGAATTTCACAGGGATTGCTGCTTTACTTGGCCCCTGTTATACTCCTGCTATAGGGTGGATTAAGGTTTCTGTGGGAAGGATTTATTTATGTACATCCTGGAATAGTTTCCCTAAAACCTGCTAGCTTGTTTTGAACCATAGGTTCCTTCATAATTCATGCACCTACAAGACTTAACTGGACATATTAAAGAAATAATGTAAACCCCCTTGCAAGGACATTACTTCTCTGACCTTAACCAACTCTTTGTTGCCATCTGTCCCTGTACATGACTCATCCCATTCTGCCACATTACCATTGACAAGGGCACATAAAGCCACAAAAGGAGTTGATGGGCATTCACTCCAGAGCATTAGCTACCTTGCTCCATGCTCCTGGGATCTGACTGTGCCTTTTGACAGCTCTCCAAACACATTTCCCCATTTCTAGAATGAAACTGAACCTTTGCACTTTATTATTATTATTATTATTATTGTTCTCTTTCAGCAAAAAGGTAATTGGGCATGAAAAGTTCAAACCCATTAAATAAAAACTCAATTTAAAATATTTTCCATCCACCAAGCAAGCTCCTATTCATTATGCTGACACTGTACTCCACCTCTGTGCCAAGTGGATCACTCAAAGATGCCCCCCACCACTTCCCTGGCATTTTGTGTGACAAGTAAATCTGCTGTGCACACACTGCTTTATAGGGCATCCCAGTTTTTTCAAATAAAAGCAACATTTTTTACAGCACCTTTAAATTCCCAAGTTGAATTTTGTAACTATCAAGATAATCTGAAGTAAACTATTTGTGCTGTCTCTCCTCTGTATACTGTGGCAGACAGACACAGCTTCTGAGTTTTATTTCTGTTTCTTTGCTCACTTCAAGTTTTTGAACAGCCTCAGTCCTGTTCAGTTTAGTCTACTGCTAAATACAAATTATAAAATGTGTTTACATATCAAAAACAATAGCAGGCAATTAAAATAAAAACTGCTTCACTCTCTAGGAACCTGGGCAGAATAATTCAGATGTTGCAGTTACCTGGTGCCTTGTTAATTTAGAAAAGCAAAACAATACAAAGCATTCTAATGTTTCAGCCACAGGTTACATATTCTGTTTTCACAAAGGTCACTTTTTCCATAAAGTTTTTTTAGTACAAGTTTACTGTACAGAGATGCTCTTTTGTCTTAATATCTATTATAAATGTCGTCTTTATATCTAGCAAAATATTTTCTCTTTACAACTTAATCTGCCAGAGATGCAGAGCACAGCTACTTTATTCTTCACAGGTCGAGTCCTGAAATCTAGTAGAAAAGCCAAAGAGGGACATCTAGTGGCACCATGCACAAAATTAAGAATGAGGAGAGGGAGGAAAAATCTACTGCCACGACCATGGATCTGAGATAAGTGCTGGTTCCTCATTGGGAATGAGGAAAGGTTGAAGGGAAGTCCAAAATAACAGAATGGAAAAATCCAGCTATTTTATTATTTTCTAACACATTGCCACTTACAGTGGGAATAACTGTGAGTCTGATTTGTTTGAACAGTGTTGATTCCTCTAAATTAACTCAATCTGAATGAAAGTGCCATAATCAACCAATGCTGCCACTCAACTCCAGATTCAAATAAGGAAACTGTACCCTGGATTTCACTTGCAAAATAATGCCCAGGAAAACCAAGAGGACCTGCAGAACTAATTTCATTTACCTTGCAAGTAGGTGCATCAAACTCCACCCCAAGGGCCGAGCATCAACATGAATTTCAGTCTGACAAGACTCCTGAACACTCACCCAATGAGTAAATGATAAAATTTAGTGTTTATCACCTGAATTAACAGTGAATATGCCATTATGATCACCACAAAGTACTCATGCAAAATTAGTGGATAAGCCATGTCAGCTAATGAGGCAGAGCAGCAGCACTGGAACCCTCTCCCAGCTAAGACAAGGAGATATCAACAGCAAACTTCAAATTGCTAGAGAGACAACAAAAGCTCATAAGCTTCATGGTCCAAACAAACTTTAATATCAAAGTCTTCACAACAAACTGATTTTTGTGAAAACTCCCTTCAAGAGCACAGAAGGAACTCTCACATGATGAGTATGGGAGTTGCCAGCCCTGCTGTCTAAGAAATGCAGCCTGGAAGATGGACCACACCTGGTTTGATGTGAAAATTCCACAGTAAACAACTTTCCACTGAATAGTTGCCAGTATTAAATAAATGAAGCTGTCACACACACTTAGAACATAACTGCAGGGTCTTTAAGGAAAATTGAGGTTTTAGCATCTCTTTCCATCAGAAGAGAAAGCAGATTAAGTTCTACCTTTATAGCAATTTAGGTCTCTTAGATACTGGGAGATTAAGAATTGTAAACCTACCTTGAGCACTTCCATGGTGATTCCACATGCATTAATCCCTGCAGCTCCTACAGTGAGGGTGAGAGATGAAGTTCAGAAATTCTTCCAAGAAATGTGGGACAACCTCCAGAGCTGAAACCTTTCTGACCAGCTCTCAACCTTACCCTTCTGAAGGTTCTTTCTGTTTTCCATCAAAACACTGCAGTGAAAAAGAATTGTTTTATGTAAATTTGAAAGCAAGTGCCATCTAAGACTTTCCAGGCACAAAGGAAATAATCATCCTTTCCCTGTTGCAGGTGGGATGTAATTTTGGGGGCAGTTTTATGCTCACACAATGTCAAGTGCCACCACCCACTGCAGGGCTCTGTGTGTACCACAGGTGCCTTAAGGCAACTGATTAAACACAATTAGCTACAATAGCCAATTCTCCATCCTGACTTCTTTTAAAGGGATACTAAAGCAATTTTATAAAGCTGGAAGATACCTGCCTCTCTCACCATTCTTCATCTACCAGTCTTCATCCAGTTTGCTCCTTAGCTGTTCTCAGCTATCATTTCCTTCCTTTCAGTTCTCTCTTTTCTTTTTTCTCCTCCTGTTTTCTACAGGACTGACACTACCTTCTGAATTTATTCCCCATCACTGGACAAGCAGTACCCATGGGGCAAACAGTCTTCTTTTTTGCCTCTTTTTTCACTTTTTTTTTGTGGTATAAAGACAGGTTCCTTAGAACTTCCTCTTCTTAAGCTCTCTCCAAGTCTTCCTACACATGAGAATGAAAAATAAAAGAATGAGGCTGTCAGTGGTGATGCACACCAGGGTTCTACCAATAAAAAAACAGGTGTAAAAGCATTCAGTTGTGGAGATTGCATGGTCACTGCTAAATTAGTGTACTTTGCAGGAGAAAAATTCTTGATTAAAAAATTTCATTTTCCATCTTGCACTGCAATAATGTAGTAAGAACTGCCTCAATTAAAAAACAAAAGCACACACAAAAAAGAAAATCCAAAAAAGCTAACAAAACCAAACTATGGTGTGTTTAAAGCCTCAGTTTAGTGCACACAGACACCAGAGAGAACCAATGTCACAGAAAAGAGTGAATCAATGCCTGTTTTCCAAAGTCTTTGAATGAGGATCACACACCTTTCTGGAAGTCATGCTGTGACTGAACTAACCTCAGCAGAAGGGCAGCCATTCCATGGCATCTTTTCCACTAGAGGTCAGGCTGAAGGAGCTAATGATCTATTTTAGCCCTCACAATCTATGAGTGGGAATCACTAATCAAGATTTGAAAGCCTGAATATCACTTAAAGTGAATCACAAAGAGGTATTAGATTTCTAAGTGTCCAACAGCCAGAGATATTTAATCATGAGGGTATTTTAACACATGTCAATATGACCTTTCAGAGAGCACTTGGTGCCATCTCAGTTGGCAGGACAACATTTGGAAAAGAGAAAAGTTCTTATAGCTTGAATAATGACAGACAACACTTTAAAAACTGTGTTCTAAAAGTTCTGCTTCTTATTTTTTGCTCTTAAAAAAGACATACATTACAAGCATTTTCCATGAAAAATCCAGATTGAATTTGTTTCTGTAAATAACCAGAAATAGACACAGCTAAAGCAATAATCGGCTTCAAGTAAATAGAATTTTTTCAAACCCCAAAGTGATTTGAGTTAAGAGCCCAGGCTGTTCTTCTTCTGTATTTTGATGACAAGCAATTCCATCACTTACAGAAACATTGACCCAGCTTCTTGAAATAAATACCTCGAAGGCGGTGAAGCTCAGACACACACTTGTTTCTGAGAATTCCAGGAAATGTTTAATGTATCATTTATAGTTTTAAACACTCTCTTCATGGTGACAGGACAAAAAGTCATGATCAAACAGCAAGTCCTAGCTCAGAGCTCTTCACCTCTCATCATCTCTCCCAACAACTCAGTGCTTTCAGTGCATGCATCTGCAGCCAGGAAAACCAGCACAAAGCAATTTTTCTCAAAGGCTCGTAAGGAGTTACCCACACAAACAAAAACTAAACTGAGGAATTGCTCAGGTTTACTCTGCTGAAAGCAATGCAGCCCTGGAAATTCCCTCAGAGATGAACCCAGCTAACCAGATTAAGACAGCTGGCATTTTGAGGTGCTTCATGGTCAACTGTTTGAGCTACAATGTACCTGGGAGAAGAACACAATGAGCAGAGAGAAGAAAACCAGTAGTTTCTCAGTTTGCCCAAGACTGGTGGTGGGAGTAGGGGGCATAATGAACAGAAATGAAGCATAGAAGCTGATGGTTTGACCTCTGTTTACATGGCTCCCATGGAGCAGCCCTTTCTGTACTTTCACCAGGTCCAAGGGAGCACACCTGCTGATAACAGTCAGTAGTTTCAATAGTTACTTCATGTGATGATTTTGCAAGAGAACCTGATACCAGCACTCTGAAATCCACGTGCATGTTTTAAAAGGTGAAAATTCAGTTTAGCTGAATAATAAATTCAACTAACCTACTCTTTCTCCTTTACTAGCTCTCCTGAAATGCACTAACCTTTCAAAATGTACAGCTGTACAACAGGTACAGTGCACCTTTACAGGGGCAGGGACCAGAGAAATGCAAGAGCTGTGTGACAAGGACCACTCCAACACAGTTTGTGTGGAGCTGGCAGTCTGTATTTGACAGAATCTGGTAAGGCACATTTCCCAGATTGAGCACGTACCCCGCCCAGATGCACAGATGGTATTTGTGGGAGCAAAGGAAAATAAAATATAGGTTTAAAATAAATGCAAGAGAAACACAGAATAATATTGAATCACTCTAGGTATTTCTAAGGGTTTCCATTTATCTTTTCTACTTCTCAGCACATAGCAAGTGTATGTTCTGGGCTTTGAAACCACTGAGCAAATGGAAGGGATTTAAAACCAGTTTTGTTTCAAGTACAAGATCACAGAGTTAAAGACAGTCCCCAGGAATGAGATTTCTGTACAGAAGATTGATGCAAAAGGAGCTGAAAATGCTGCTCCTGCATATGCCTGGCATTGACAACCAGGCTTGTCTGAAGAGCCTTTTCCATGCTCAAGGAGAGGACTTGCTCTGCTGTTGCATTTCAAACAGGATCCTCTGCACATTCCCTTTGTGTTAAATGGATGGACAGACACACAGCTGGGAGGAAGAGGCAAGCTACAGAGCAGTGAGGAAATAAGAGTTTTAGATGCTGTTATGATATAAGGAAGCCAAAGTAGCCACAAACTGATGAGAGCTGGCAGGCTGAGTGTGACAGTGACTGCTTTGGGACACAGCTCCAAGGCTGCAGCCTTGCTCCTCCAATCTCCATCACTGGTCCTTCTCAAACCAGAAGAGCTGGTGGCTTTTGTTACAATACCATCCAAGGTAGCTGCTCTCAAGATCCCATAAAACCTAGCAGAGGAAGAAGGAGCAGGAGGAAAACAGCACAAGCTGGAAGTGGTGGCAGAAGGTGCAAGAAGAAACACAAAATGTTCCCACGTTGGAGCCTCTGCTAACCCAGAGGTGCTGCTGTGTGCTTGCCATGTTCAACTTTCAATCATCATCTCCTCTCATCCTCCTTCTAGAGGATCCAGCTCTTTGTTATTTTACTCATTAGTTAGATTTAACTTTTGGTAAATCACTGTTAACTTTTTGATTTCATGTTCCACCCTCTCTTCTTTAGTAGACATGACTTAAAACACCACATTTAAACTGCAATAAAAATCCTCTTTCTTTGGATTGAACCAGTCTCTCTGAATTCTTCCCCATTCCTCCTGCCACCCTTCTGAGTTGCAGCCTAACATAACACTGCACCAACTTCCACCTCACAACTGTGGGTAGGCAGGAAAGCCCTCCAGTGTTATTTCCTGCAGTACAACTACTTCCCCAGTCAAAAAGCAAAACAAAATCTTGGACATGTGGAGGCAGCAGTGGGAACTCTTCATCTCCTCTCTAGCCTAACCCTTAGGGGAGCAGCTTCTGGGGTAGGAAAGCAAACCAAAGGTGCTGTGCTCTGATTTCTGCCATTTAAAACTCTCAATGACCAGCACACTGCATATAAAGACCTTTCTGGGTCACTTGAAATCTTGTGATATTTACTTAAGCCAGAGCTACTGAAGAACCCCAGAATAACCAACCAAACAAAGAGAAGGCAGGGAAAAGTCTTTAAAGAATGTATTTCAAATTAACACATCATAGAAAGATGTAAGCAAAGAGCAAAATTTCCTATCAGAAACATATTTATGACAATATGACACACAAACTAATTATATATGTGCATCTGAATTACTTGATAGCTACATTTGCAAGTGTCACTCATTTTATGCTGAATTTATTCAGAAATGAAAAAAAAATCCTCTACAAAGGGTCTACACTTCATCCAGTCAAAAAAAATACACTTGCAGGAACCTCAACAAAAATAATTACTTCCAATTTTCACCAGTGTCTCCAAACAGAATTTAGCACAAATACTTTCTTTTTAATCTATTCAACTGAAAGAAATGGAGCTGCAACGGTTTAGGTTTTTTAATCCCAAAGTGGATTATACAAACATTTTCATCAAAGAGGTTTTTTACAGCAAGACCAGCATTACTGGTTATATCTTATTATTAAGGTAAGCTTTCTTCAAAGAACTATATGATTGGAATCTCTTCCTGATACATAGTGACATGCTATTTGCTGGCTGCAGTGAGAAAAGTCGAAATGAAAACAAAAATACAAACAGGCTTTTTTTTTAATCTTGTCTTTATTGATTTAGACTTCAGAGCTGCAGCCAAAAATAGTGCATCTGTAGAAAATTATCAAACACTCTATCAATACAGCATCATCTCATGTTTAGAATTGTAAGCACTTGACAAATTGCAAAGGGAACATCCAATCTAGTATTTGGCAGTGCAACCCATGCACAGGGAATAGAGGGAGAAGGATTATTTTTCCTCCCAAAAAAAGAAACACCTCTGAACAGGAACAAAAAGCTTTTGTTAAAAAAAAAAAAAAAAAGAATTCCAGTTACCATGGAAGACTCAATGGCTCACTTAAGACACCATTGTACAGTGCTGGAAACTTTGTGTGGAATGTCAAAGGGGACACAGAAACTCCAGCCCTGCTACAGGAGCCACACTGTCTTCAGGACTTTGTAGGCCATGGAGAAGGTCACTGAGTAGCCAACTGCCCAAGACAAACCTCTGCTAGGCTGGGGCAGAGGGATCAAGTATGCAAAAGTGTGAAGGATCCTAGCCCCAGTGAAGATCCTGAAATGCAGCAGGGCTGTGGAAAGCTCAGGGCCACTCAGAGCATACAGCAGTCCAATGCCAACAAATGGGACAATATTTTCCAGGTCATTCAGGTGGCCTCTGGGGAAAGGAGCAAAATTATTTTTAGGTGTTATATTTTGTTGAATAAACCACTTCAAACCCCATCATTTTTCAGCATTTTCAACATATTCAACATCTCTTGGCTTCCTCTGCAGAAGAGACTTGACTCAGCTGCTGAAACACTTTTGGCATATTCACCTGACATCACTCTGGTCTCTCCCACTGCACCCCACATTTTAAAGTTTCTGATCTTCTGTATGAAAGGCATTAGTTTTTCCTCAGGATCTTGGTAATATTAAGGACTTAGATGAGGTGTCTGAAACACCTGGTCATGCAAGAATGCAAAGTCAGGGAAGAAGAGAGGTAGCTGTTTTCTTGGGAGCCTCTCTCAATTAACATCAATTAACTGGAGGACTATGACTGAAACTATTACAGCTCATGGCCCAGATGGTCTATTCTAATCCCATAAATCCAGTTTGTGGTGTCCATAAAGAAAACATGAAATATCCAACAGAAGAACCATTCCATCAAACATTTAGGAGTTCTATCATATTGAAGAAGATTATTTTTGAACATCTAACAGGTGTGACAGCTACACTTTCTGTTCATTTTCTCCACTTTGAGCACTAAAATAGCTGAAAAAATGTTTGAAATTTTGAAACCACAATATAATTTACTAAAAATGTGTTGGGACTGAACTCCTTATCTTGAAGTTTTCTTTCACACCCCTTCTTTCAGCTCCCTTCAACTCTTTAGATAAATTATACTTCCAGCCTAATTTACTGATTGAAATAATGTCTAAGACTTACTAATGATGTCAAATTTCAGAGCCAACTGGAATCAAGTCATGGCACTGTCTTGCAGCTGCTTTTAGAATATATTTATCATTATGAGGAAACTTATCTCTCCAGATTTTTTATTCTCATTCCCCATAAAAGTACTCTGAAGAAAGTAACCTCTTTTATTGAAAAAAAAAATGCTTTTCCCCCATAAACTGAACACATTCCAATCACTTCACAGAAGAGAAGCCATGTTAAATTTATGTGGCATTATCTGTTGCCATGAAGCTTGCAGAAGAAAATATAGAAAACTTCCATTAAGAACCACTGTTGGGAGGAAAATATGGATGCTGCAACACCAACATAGTAACTAGATCCAAGCTGACTCACTAGGTCTGGGGATGTCTGGAAAACTCCACAAAACAGCAAAACAGGATCGGCTAATAAAGTGTTTTAAAAATCTATTTTGTGAAAATGACTGAGGTAGATGTCATTTCTCTACCACAACTATTTGAATTAAATGGGTCATAAAGTTAGTTTCAACTTAGCTGGCCTCTTACAATTTACAAAGGAAAAGGAATTACCCTTCATCATAAAAGTTTCCACTTTTATGTAACACCCATGAAATTAAGCAACAACTCCCTGAACTACTCAGGGGCAGAAAAGGAAGGAGCAGAACATCTTTACAGCCCACTAAGATCAGGCTCTTCTTTCTGAGATTTGAATCCACAAGAGGAATAGAGAAACTTGCTTTGTGAAACAGCAGCCATTATTGCAAGGGTGCAGAGTTCTTAAATAAGGACTATTTTCAAGATCTTCCCTAACGGAGGTTTAAATGAAAAGAGTTCACTGACATTCAAGTTTTTGGCATAAAAATAAACTTAGTTTCATCAAGGAATAATCCTATGGAAAGCATTCCATTAAAGCTTTCCTTGTTTGCACAGGTGTATCAAACAGCATCCAAAATTTACCATTTTGGAAACAGGAAATTTTGCCATGAGCTACATCAACTTATGGTCATATTTTAGAGTGTTCCCATGACTTTGCCCATGCAGACAGGCTGTTATAACCAGACAGTGGCTTATTGTTTTTAGAATGCACACTGAACATTTGAATGTGGAATGGTTTGCTCATTTAAACTAATTAATGTATTAGATTGCTACACGATGCACCATAAAACACGCACAGTCTTGACAGAGAACAGGGTGAAATTCACTCCTTGATTTAATATTATTCTGTTATTTAAAATAACCTTTAAAAGTTCCTGTGTATTACCTGCGTGCACGTTCAACATCTGGATCAGTCCTCAGGTATTTCTTAGCACTCTCCCCTTTTCCAAATGATTCTGTATCTTCTGGGTTGACAAATGCCTGTTTCAAACACAAGCACACATTAATGACATTAGCAGCCAAAATGTTTTTTCCAGTCAAGGCAGCTTGCTATAAAGGCCACTCTTTTTACCAATGCCTCAAAAACCTCACTTAACTTACCTGAAGTTAAAAGCACAGGGAACAATACAAAGTTTGCTGTATTCCTGCTTTCTTGAGCCCAACCTGTACATACTTGTGTGCTGACAAATTAATGCAGTGTAATTTATGCATTTAGATAAAGCCTTTTTGTGAAAGGGACAAGCCTGCAGCAAAGGCAGTAGGCTGACAGAACACAGGCACCTATGAGGTAGAAGGTCTCAAGTCTCTTTTTCACCATTCCTGACCAGTTATCTGAAAGTGCTTTTGGATCCCTTCTTTCTACAGAAGTCTACACAGCAATTCTCATCTATGACCAAGGAAGTGTCTCCCTTTCCTCTTAGGTACAAATTTTTACACTTTTATAACCCATTATTACCTCAAAATACTGCAAGACAGTGTTTGAAAATAACATTTAATTCAGGCAGTGCAGACCACAGTTGATTTCTCCCTGCTGACACATGTAGTAACATATGCATTCTGTGGATTTTCAGGCTGTGAAAGTCAAGAAAACCTTTTGATTTTAGGAAAGCTACATCACAGCTTTCCAGGGTAGCCATTTGTGAAATAGCTTCAGAATTCTAGACGTGTGTTAACAGCATCATCAGCAACATTTTACATTGTCTTACTTCACTCTTTCCTGGTTTTTTTCTGTCAAGAATTTTCCTATATTACACAGAAAATTAAATTTGCTTTATCTCTGTATTTCAATAAAAAACATCAGTCTGTTCTCCCAGCCAGTATTTCCAAATGGTTACCTTCCTTGTGATCCTGAAGTAAGCTGTTATCAGACTCATCAGCATCATTTTTATAAGAACAATTCCTGCATAAGTAGCATAAGCCCGGAAGACTTCATTGTCAATTAACTGGGTTGATTTGGCCATTTCTCCTCTTCTCACTGATGACCACTAAAAAAACATCAAAGTTAGTTAAAGCCAACATCATGGCACTCCAAAGTTCTGACAACAACATTGTATTAACAGCCTTGTTTTTTAGCATAACTGCAATGACAGCATGATTTTGCCACCATGGAAAGTTTCTTTTCAAACAATTTTCCCTTTTTTTTTTGTTTTGTTTGTTTGTTTGTTTTGTTTTTTCCCCACAATAGCATAATATAATACATTAAGATAATATATTATAATATTTTGCTTCCATTATAAGTGCTTATTAAACTGTCAAGGTACAAACTACCAAAATATTTAATGTAATTGCAGAAACAACACTTAGTCACAGAAATTAGTACTCTTTTGAAACAGCACAAGGAGTTAGACCAATTTCAGATCAATTCATTTGAATTGGTAAATTTCCCTAAGCAGTTACCAGGATAGAAGGAGTGTGTGACAATGCTATGAACACTAAGAATGTAAAGAGGAAAATTAGTATGGTGCAGAATGACACAAGTATAATTGCTTCAGCTTTCAAACTAACCAGTACCTTCCTACCCAGCAGTAACTTGTGATCAAACTGAGCTGAACATGCTTTTTTCCCCCTTTGAGACCTTGTTCTTAACAACTGCTTTTAGCATGACTCACGAGCAAAGATTAAGTTGTAATGACAAAGAGGAGAGGACTATTTCTGCTTTTATCATGGGAGGCTTAAACTAATGAAGTCTCTTTCCAACGAGACTGTACCAAACCCACAATCCTGTGGAGGTGGTACCTTTTATCAGCACCACAAAGTTAAGAGGTGCTGAGGAGTGAATGCAGGTGAAAAACAAAACAAAAAACAAAAAACCACATCCCTGTGTAAATTCAATTTTTGCCCTGCACAGACCCAGGTGTTTTCCTCACCAAATGCTTCAGCCATGCATTTAGTGACTAGGAATCCATACAACTATTATGTCTTAGCTTCACTAGCGACTGAAATAAAAGAACTTTTTTGTTACAGCTAACTTACTTTCTGCGATATAATTTTAACGATGGTAATAAAAATGTTAATATTCACTTGATTACAGTTTTAACAACCTCTCATCTTGCTTTCAGCACAGTCATCTACTGCCAAACAGGGAGAATTTGATGAGCAAAGAGCATTATGGAAGGCTTGCTCTGAAGGCACGTCCTGGGTGAGGAAGGGGGCAGGATGGAGGTGAGCAGCTGTTTGCTCAGTAAAAACAAAACTAGCCTTGCCTGGACCTGTCTGCAGTGGTGATGGGATTCTGCTCCTCCTTTTATCCTTTCTAAAACATTGCTTGGGTCACCGGGCCATGGGAAATTAACTCAATGTAACTCTGCCTCCTCTCTCATTACGGTCCAGTTCCCAAGATAAACAGCGACTTGGCGAAGCCTTTCCTCAGAAATTGACAGGAACTGGTTCAACTCATTTAAACAATCTTGCTAAAACATTTTTACAGAACTGTCCCGCTGCGTTTAACTTTGTATCACGGCAAAAAAGGACACAGTGTTTGGCCGAACGAAAACAAACCCACGGCGTCAGAGCACTTTTCCCTCAACTATGCTGAGAATACACCCAAGAACGATGCCAAGTCCTTGCCATGGGACACTGTCCAGCAGCAGCTTTGTCGCTCAGCCACATCCATCCATTTTCCCTGTGCCCCCTCAGGGCTCCACAACGCCCAGCGCAAAATGGAAGGGCAGCGAGAAAATCGGGGCAGAAATCGCAAAAACAAACCCCGAACACGCGAGCAGTACGGGGTTTGAAGTGACAGCCTCACTCCGTTTGCAAACAGCCTGATAACACGGGTAATAGCAATAACAGTGATGGTAATAATGATGTTTGTCTCTGCAACCCCGCTGTGAGGGCTCGGAGCAGCGGCCGGGCCCAGCCCCGCCACGCGTGAGGCAATGGCAGAGCCAGGGCCGCTTGTTCGTGCGCCTTTCAAAGGCGACTTCTCCACGAGAAGTCTCCTGTCCCCGCAGGCTCCGCTCCCAATGCAGCTGCTGATTCCCGGCCCAGCCTCCGTTCCCTACCCAGCTGCTGATTCCTGGCTCCGCGGGATACGCCGCCATCCCGATCCCCCCCACACGGAGCCCCCCGCTCCCGCACCGCCCTCCCGCACCCGCGGCGGGTTTGGCCCCGCCGCCGCCGCCGCCCGCACCTCGGCCGTGCCCGCGGCGATCCGAGCCCCTGCGCTCCCCGTCGCCGCTGCGGCTCGGCTCGGCTCGGCTCGGCTCGGCTCGGCTCGGCTCGGCTCGGCTCGGCTCGGCTCGGCTCGGCTCGGCTCGGCTCGGCCCGGCCCCGCCTCGCCCCGCCGGCCGCGGGGGCGGGCCCGGCCCTGGGCGCCCTCACGGAGCGGCCCCGGGTGAGGCCCAGAGCCCGGCGAGCCCGGGAGAGAGGGAGGGGAGCGTGAGGGAGCGAGCGAGGAAAAACTGCTGTCGGAACAGCCTTGGACAGGCGTGTCAGGAAAACTGGCCCACAAACACCAGAGGTGTATGTCCAAAAAGCAGACAGATTGGTCCTTTTTGTTTTATTCGAATAAAGGGAGAGGCCACAGGGCATCTGCCCGGGATCTCCCGAATTTTTGGAGGACGCGGCCTCCCTTTTCATCCCAATTTCCCGGCCGCTTTTCCCTCTCTCTTTCCCCACTGGCTCAGGTACTTGAGAGGCACACTTCCCAAAATCCCCCTCTAATGTTTAACCCTCCCTTTTAATTTCGAATTCTTATAGAATTCATAGTTTTCCCCCATTGCTTCTTTCATCTTTCAATATCCAATTTCATTTATCAGCAAACCTACAGTTTGCTTGTAAAGGCAAATATCTTCTTTTTCCATTCATCAATCAGTGGAATCCATCCCATTGTTTCTTTTATTTCTCAGTGCTGGTTTTATCTACCAGCAGACCCAAAGGTTGTTTCTAAAGACAAATCCAACATTCCTCTCAATGGAAACCAAAGGCTGTGGCCCAGACACACTGTGGTCATAGCAGTTGTGCAAATTCCCTTTTTCTTTTGGGAAATTGCATATTTTTGCAAATTGTGCAACTTTGAGAGGGCTCAAAGTTTCCCTATAAGTCTCAGTGTTTCATCCCCTCCTTTATTCTGGAGGGCCTTAACTTCCACCAAAGGGCAAGAAAATTAAACATGCTTGTATTGCCAAGCCATCAGTGCTGTTCCAATAAATACACGTCATGATTTTTGCCAGGTGACAAAGAAAATTGTTATAACTACATATTATAATACTAGCTTTTTGCAAATATTAAAATGAATGCTATATGTATAATTTTGGGAAACTTTGCTGTATGAACAAAGCTTCTTTTACTTCTGCTGTTAACAAAACTTATAAATAGGAGTGTGATAAATATATATTTTTCTTGGACTACATCATGGTGATGTAAAAAGCTTCTGTTCATATAACTAGCTCAGAGAATGGTAAAAAAGATAATCAGAAAATTCCTCACATTCTTGGATCGGACACCAGAACCCCAGGGGAGGAATTTCTTGACCTTATCAGAGAGTACCTGGAGCCACAAGGAGAAATAAAAAAAATGTCGATTTACAAGTTGGGAAGGGGGGGGATAATTTTGAATAATGCATGAAGATCTATGAATATGCAACATGTTAATGCATTTAAAGAAGTGTTTTCTGGGTTAGTGTGTGCTCTTGGCTGAATGTCAAGCACCCAGCCCAAATAACCTTTTGCTTTATTGTTTGTCTCTTACTGTCTTTTACTAAATTTGAAATTTACCAGGAAAGTGAACCTCATTTTTCACAAAATTAAGGAACTCTGCAGCTGGCCACAGACTTCTACCAGAGAGTTCCAAAGTGCTGAAAGGAGGGAATCTGGTGTGTGAGCATCCCAGTGGTTCTTCAGGGAGAATGATGCTATCCCCACAGCAGTCCTCAGCATCAGGAGCAATGCTTGTGAATAAGCTGCTCATGGTAAGCAGTGCTGAAAAAGGTAGAGATAAATGTACTCAGATGCCCAGCAAAGGTTTCAAAACTAATCCTAAAGACGTGTACATGGTCAGGAAGGAACAGAGTTTTTAAAGCTGCATACTTAGAGAAAAATCTCAACTCATAGGTGCATATATTCAATGTTCACTGATGTTACTTCTGTGCTTCATGTCATGTCCTGTCATGTCTTGTCAAATTCCTGTGTTGCTCTTGTTAAAATCATAAAGCACAGCAAAACTCATTTGAGCAAGGACTGCAGTATCAGAACTGTTTTGAAATGTTGGTAGGAGTTGGGTTCAACAACCTTCATTCTCACTAAGAGCGCAGCAAACAGTGTTTCTGCTGAAGTCAGCCAAAAATCTTGCAGGAGCATGGATCCATCCCAGGGAATGGATTTATTTCAAAAAACATGGAAGAGTTTCTGCAGCTCATGCCTTAGTTCAAGGCAGGAGCTGTATCTTCACAGTTTTCTAACCACACCTAACACATATCATAATCACATGGTGCAACTGAAATAAAACTGTAATTATCTTCTATTACCACCTTTTTGTTTGCTTGGCATTCTAATCCTTACTTGCAGGCAGTCTAAAAAGCAGGTAAACCTATTAAGTTAACAGTAAAACTAAACACACATTATTGTACTTGAGAAGAAAAGCTGGTAATTGATCTAACAAGTTTTCACAACTACACCTGGAAACAACAGAAAGCCAGGAAAAAGGTGATTTTCATTCATTGTAGATAGAATATAAAAAACAAGCATAAATGCATTTAGAAATTCTACTACTTCCATGCTTTCCTTTGGATTTTATGTTTCAGTTTTCCAGATTCTGGAAATTCAGTTTGATTTATGTGACTTTTTAAAAGCACTTCTTAAACTGGGAAAGCTTCTATGCTTCCAGTCTTTGAGTTTTGAGTCAAACATCTTGTTAATTTTTTTCATGCCCTCTTTGAATACCCCTAATTCTGAGAAAGAATATTAGGAGTAAAGGAGAAGGACAGGAGGAGATGAAAAAGAAGAAAGAAGGAGAAAAGAGAAAGAATTTTAAAAATAATAATAAAAAAAAAAGGTAGGGAAAATATAGAAAAGAGAGAAAATATTAAAAAAAAAAGAGAGAGAAGGAGAAGGCAACAGAAAATAAGAGAAGGGAGAAAAAGAAAAGATAAAAGGAGGGGGGAAAAAAGGAAAATATTTGTTATATTTGTATTTGAAATAGAAAGGGGAAAAAAAAGAAAGTAGAAGGGAAAAAAAGAAAGAAATGAGAAGCCAAGATTTCTTGCAGACCCTGAAGCACTTCAGGTTCTTGGAGGGAAGACTCTTCAAGGGCAGAGAATAAGAGTGCCAAAGCAGTCTGTAAAGCAGAAGTGAACTTGTGCCCAAGGTCTATTTCCTTCTCTACAGCATAAAGTGCCTGTAGAACATTTGGAAACTGCTGTGATCTGAGTGAGGCTGGACACATAATTTTGGTGCTAGTTGCTCCTGAGGGGCCCATTGGCACAGTTCTCACTCATGTGAATTGTCCCTTGGATGCTAATGGGAATACTCCTTTAAATCAGGAATGCCATATAACCCAGAGCCCAGGGTTATACTGATCATGAAAAGCTTGATCTTACAAAGCTCATTCATGGCAGCAACACTTTTTCATGGCAATTTCCCCATCGACTTGAAGAACTATCTGTGTAGCCAGAGACAGTAGAATCAGGACATGAGTTTAGGGTCAGCATAAAAGTAAGAATAAAAGAGTTTTTCATTTAACCTCCTGCAAGGAATGGATACTCCCCAAGAAGGCCAGATAAGTGCAGTCATTCTCTTTTAACTGCAGGGAGGGCAGAAGAGAGGCAAGTATTGATCAGACTTGTTCTATCCTGTCTCCTTCTCTGGCTCCATTTGTTCACCATAATTAGAGTGGCAAAGAAGGTAGCAACAGTACATTTTCAACACACCTCAAGCTCTTGTTCACCACCCCCTTGATAATCAGTTTTTTCATCAAGTAAAACTGGCAAATTATGCTTGCTTCATGAAATAAACCAGTGCTTTACAGAGTGAAACACATCGTGAATGCTAAGACTCCATCCATTTTTTAACTTAAAATCTGAAAAGCTGTTTAAATACCACAAGAAAAGTGTTACAAAAATGTTTAGTATGACAGACAAGAGTCATATTTTGTGCTACTCTATTAAAACCTGCATCTTTTGGTTAAGAAGCACTCTTACTATGTCAAATGTTGGCACCTAGGTAATTTCCCTGTGATTCACACACTTGCTCATAAGATCTCAAGCTGCTGTCTGGTTTTTTAGGAGAACTGCTTCAAAAACAGCAAGAAAGGATCACTGTTCCTTTGGGAATGCTTCCTGCTGGGATAGCTGAGTGAAGGCTTCTCTGGCATAAGTTGCCTTTTGGTAGAGCTTCTAACACCAAAAGAACAGTGTCCATCCAATCTTTTATTCATGCCACTGTTTAGGGGACACCTAGGTCTATAGGTGAACCTCTTTTTTTTGGCCTTGATTCCTTTTTCACTGTGTAAGAATCCTGTGACAGCTGTCTTGTTTCTGAAAATAAGTCTGAAGCACAGAAGCACCTTTGCAGCTGGCAGTAATGCATGTGTGCTTAGGTGAGGTGTTGAAAGCCCCATGCTGAACTGAAGGGGAAAGCTTCACTTTTATGATTCTATTTGAGCTGCACAATTGGTTTGGTTAGGAAAGCAAGATATTATTACCATTAAAGGACATAAGAAAGATGATATGTGCCCACAAAACAGATTTTGCAGCCACTATAGTAACTTTGTTTTAAACTAATGCAATGAGAGGGTTATTTGTTAAACATTATTTCAGACAGTGCACAGAACAAAATCTGATCCTTTAAAATAACACTGAAGTAGCAGAAGGAAAAAGTATTTGCTATAAAAGCTGAATGCTTTTCAAATTTCACTTCACAGATTGAAATGACAGAGTGTAGAGAGCAAAATTATTTTTTAGACATTGAGGTTTTGATCATTTATATAAGAGTCCAGTGGGTTTTACTTGTTATTGTACTACTTCTCTGTTCCAGAGACAGAAGGAAATTATAAAGCTGGAGACCAGACTGGAAGATTTCTTGCCCCAGTGACACTCCAACTACACACAGAAGGCTTGAGTGAGCTACTGAGAAGACAGAGATGATAAAAAGCACCTAGCAAGAAGTTGCTAACTTATCTCTGCAGACAAGATATTTCTGTAAGTGAACAAGCAAAAGCTTTACAGTTATTAGAAATATCTGCAAACAGACAGACCTTATATATCTATAGATAAATTGCTAAAGTTTCTGAAGCTCTCCCAGATCCTACATTGTACTAATTGTGTAGATGTACATATTTAGGTAAGGCAGTGAAAGAGCTGGGCCCTGTGGATAAAAGCAAGCTCATTTTCTCATGAGGTTTCTGTGCTACTCTAGCATGGTTTGAAACCTTTGGTTTCTGTTAACCTGAACTGGCTTCACATCACAGTTGAATGTCAATAGGTTAAGTTATCCTGTTGCACATTATTAGTCATCTAAAATTGGAGTTTCTTAACACTTTATTTGTATATATATGTATATATATATGTATATATGTATGTGTATATGTATATATATAACTCCCAGATTGAGAGGAGCTGTGTAATGAATGCAAAGTGAGTAGATTTTGCAAAGTTAGACAAGAGTGCCTGGAGGGTGCTTGTCTGGGGATCACATTTGTGTGAGTTGTTCCTACATAAGGGTTAAGAGCAGGCTGTGTAGTCAGTGTGGGACAAATGTCACTGTTTTGAAAAATCAATTATCTGCAATTATAGGGCCTACTCTAACAGCACCTTTGCAGTATGCAGAGCTTCCCCAGGTAGCACAGCTATTTTTATTGGTAATCTCCTGTCATCCAGTTTTCTGTACAGAGCCAAGTTTAGAGTCAGCAAAATTATTTGGAAGCAGCTCATTTTATCCCCAACAGCTCAACCAACCACAATTAAACTGTATTACCATACATTAGGCTTTAAAGGGGTTACTGTAGTGCAGTGTATGAAAGTCTTTAAGGAGGCACAGAGAGGCAAAGGGGAAGATAAACATTCCATGTGTAACAGGTTAAAGTCCTCCTCCATGTCTCCACTGGCCAGGGATGAATAGAGACAATTCAATATTTAACAATCAGCAGCTTTGCTTAGTCAGCAAGGAAAAAAAAAATTAAGGTCCAGAGCCTTCCCCATGCTCTCTCTGCCTTCCTGAATCTCCACTCAGTTGCAGCAGCTCTCTCCTAACAGAAATGACACTCTACAGGGTTGGCTCTTAGATATTTTCTGATGTGGTGCAAGATTATTCCTTGTGGTTTTATGGGGCAGCAGCACACTTTAATAGACACCCAAGACAATTATTCAGATCCTGTATTGTGTAGTAAGATTGTTTTTGAACAGCTGCAGAAATGCTTAGCAGAAACACTCCCTAAAGCCCTGGGGTGGGAAATAAAAACAAACAAGCCACAGTAGCAAGACAAGAGTCTGCATCTTATTCCATCTTTTAGCTTGTAGAAAAAAGGAGTTGTGTAATTGGTTTAAAAGTTAATTGGGACAGGGACCATTTTTCATTTAGTGGTCCTTATAATGCCCAGTAATAATAGGCTATAAATACATACTCAGTCACTTCTCAAACACAAATCTTCTTTGAGCAGTCTTGTGACCAGAATTGCCAGACAATTCTCATTAAAAAGATAAAAAGATTATAAGATAGGGGTGCAATTATTCTCTTCAGTAGTGATGATCTTCTTTGCTGCAATTCTGTTTTCAAAGCACATGACAAAATCATATATTCCTCTGGTAAATATGGGCAATTTCCTCTCTCAAAGCTTTGGATTTGCTATTCTCAGAAATACCATGCCTTAACAAAAATTCCAATTATATTTTTTCCCCACCAAGCCACTATAACTAATGTTTCTCTGTTAGGCTCTGTTGCAACTAATTAATTTCCTTGCCAGTGCAATTCTAAGTAGCCCTGGTGAAAATTTTTTGGGCTGTTACAACATATTGTGGTTTAGCTTGATGCTCTCTGTTGTTTTAAGTCTGAAAATACAAGGGGATTTTCAGCTGCACTGTCAATATTGCTTGAATAAAGAGTACTCATAAACACATAAAATTTTATGGAATCTCTTAAGTACTTGGTCATCAAAACCTGTCTTCAGCTCAGGACTCAGCAGGGGAAGAGAAGTACACTTGCTTAGTTTAGACTCAAGAGGCTCCCTTTTTATTTTTAATTCAGCTGGGCAGTTGGTGGGGACTCAGTGGGCTCTGCTAACCCACTCCTCTGCTGGATCATAACTGTTTTTCTCTTAAGACACACTTTGAATATATCCTCACCATTTTGTCCCAGGATGGCCATGCAGGCAAAGTCAAGCTGGGACAATGTTTTGTACAAAATACAGTGTATGATATGTTGGGAATTTAGTGGCTGAAAGACTGCTTGTTCACTTTTTACTTATGTGTACTTCAGTGAAGTTGCTCTTGATTTATAGCTGGATCAGCAAAATCAGAATCAGACCCTTGCTGCTCATTTCTGTGGGAGCAGGACTGGGCCTCATGTGCTCTTGTGCTCATTAAATATCTCAGCACCAAGTCTCTCAGCTTTGATTCATAGAGTCCTCTTTAATTTGGTACATGCAGCCTTCCAGACTAGATCACACAGCAGCAGGATAACAATCCTCAGGAGAGCATTTCAGTATGAGAAATTCATGAAGAGGGTGACTTTGCTCCTTACCTTCAATGACACTTGTGGAATAGGAAAGAGAAGAGTGAACAAAATGGAATTGCCAGCCTGTTTCAAAATGTACCCTCTGCTATACAGCAGATGACAAATAGCATCCTCAATAACATAATTCTGGGAGCTGTGCAAGTTTTTGCTGGTTGTTGTTTTTTCTTTACTATAATCTGTCTTTTCACACTTTGGCCAGGTTTTTCTTACCTGTGTGCACTGCACACAGGAGCTCTGCAATGCTTCCTTGTGCCCTTCTATAGGGTATCCACAGGCCTTGCCTGGGGTGAAGGCAAGCAGGAGGAACAGAGTTTCTTTTTACCATGCAGCAGGGAAAGACCTTGAATTCACCCCTTTTATATTCCCATCTGCAGCAGTCTGACAAGAAGTGTTGAATTGAGAGTTGGAGAGAAGTCCTCACAATGTGAGATGTTACAGATCTGAGGCAGGTCTCTTCCTCATGGTGCAAAACTGCTTTTTTGAGCTGTGAAAAGCCCTGTCTGTGCCTCCTTACATGGGAGGGATGGCACAGCAGTAACCTTGCCTTCTTCCAGCAGGAAGGAGCCACTTTCCTATGGGAAAATGCATTTTACTATGTATTTGGGTGTACTGAAGCTGAGGGGAAAATGTGTCCTTGACAGTAGCTCTAGTGAATCATCAATGTATGCATATGTATAGAATGAGTGTAGGAGCTGTGCAGCAAAAGAGAATGAGAAAGGGCTCCTAAAAGAAAAGTGAGCATCTTCACACTTTAAGAACAGCAGGATTATTCTACTTTCTTTGGAAGATTGGCTTCCCACCCTGGTAGCTGCACCAAGATTTTAGAATTGAACTCTTGGTGCTTTTCAGCCTATCCTAATTTCCACACAGGTGCCTGTTTGCAAAAGGCAGTGTTGGTCTCCAATGGTAGCATTAACTGCCTTCATACAAGAAAAATAACTTTCTTGTGAAGTAGAGTCAAGGACTTTCCTGGTATCACAGGTTGAAGAGAGTTGGAGAACTGTGCTTGACTGTATCCTAAGAAAAGATCAAAGCAAAGATCCCTGACATGCCACCTCCTCCCAGTGCATGTCATACTGCCCTGGCAAAATTCTCCCAGAGAATGCAGATCACAGCCTGGGCTCTTACCTCAACCTGAATGGTCTACAAAAAGAGGTGAGAGAAGCCTTTCTAGGAGGAAGTTTCAGGTGAAGAAAGGAAGCCAAATTCTATCTTTTCCTTGAACTGGAACTGAGTGTTCCTCCTGGCAAGACTGCAGGATTTGCCCCTTAACTTTTTAACTTACTTAATTTTTAACAGAATTAAGTGATGATCCCCTGTTTGGAAGTGTAAACTTTCCCCATCCTTTTACCATTTTTTCCAGCTGTTAATATTGATACATGATACATTCAGACACTTCATTGCCTTCCCAGTGCAGAGCAGCCAAAACAAAGAGCTGCTCAGCAGCAAAAGTGAGCCCCTTTAGCTACCCTGCATAACCTTCCAAGTCAAGGGCAAAGTCTAGCCCCATATTCTTAGATTTTATATATGTTCACCAATGTATTGCATCCACGTTTTCTTTAAAACTTTCATGAAGTTACTTCGGTCATTTAGTTCTGAAATTTCAGGTGTACCATCTCATTTTTAGCCTCTGAAAAGCCTCTCTGAAGCTGTGCCCTCTCTACTTTTGAAACCAGTTCAGGGACTCTTATCACTCATTCTTGCATCTCAGTATTCCCTCTGCTCTTCCCTTGACAAGGCAGATAAATTGATATTAATGCTACATAAGGGAGGTCAAGGGCACATTAGAGTAGCCTGATTTGCCTGAATTTTTTCTGCTGCTGGCCTTCCATAGAAGATGCTGTTAAAAAGTTGTGGACATTCCATTAATTCCATGAGGAGCAGTGCAAGTTTCCTTCCTTTCTCCACTAAATTTTATTGAATAAACAAGCCACCTACAAAGTTTCATGACCTTTTAAATTATTTTCAGGAACACCTAAAATATTACTTAATGAGCTATACTGACTTGAATTCAAGTTTTTTGACTACTATTCTTGCAGAAATAAACGTTGATTTGTTTCTTCCACTGCAACAGACCCAATTGTTGTGCTCCTGTGGAGCACAACAGATTTTTTTTTTCCTAATTTTTGGGACACAGCTCACATCCAGCTTAAGTGCCCCACAAGGATTTCACTCATTCTCACTGTTTTGAAAAATAACTGCAGTCACAAGTGGTGACTCCTCCTTTAAACCTGAATTTTCCTGTTTATGAAGTTTGAGAGGAGATGTTGAATGAGTAGGGTCTGTCTGCAGTTCACCTCTTAAAAGTGCAGAAAGCAGCAGCAATAGCAACTATTTTCTAAGAACTTTACCCTACAGCAGCTGGAGATAACTTATCAGAATAAACACTGATGGGCCAAAGTTTCCAGCTAGTTAGTCCATGCCAGCCAGTAAATTTGGCACCTCTGATAAAGCAGTGAACTCAATTTTTCACTTCTGCACTTTTGTGCAATAGTTTTAACAAAGAACAGTGGGTGGTTCCCTGTGCAAATTTCTTAGAGAATCAAAGTTCATTGTGTAGCACTTCCAAGGAAGGAAAATAGTATTGTATTGTATTGTATTGTATTGTACTGTCTTGTATTGTAATGCCTTTCAGCAGAAAGAGTGGCTAAACCAGAATTTCTACATTTCTCCAGAATAGTGTTTAAAATCTGCTAGCCAAAGATTTTCTTAACATTTTTTCAGTTTTTAAGTATTGGGAATCTTGGAGGTTTAAGGACAGTTGTAGAGAAACAAGTTTAATTTCTCTATTTTTTTTTTTTTGTAGGATCAATGCTCTAAGTTAGTATGGTGTACTAAAACAATATGAGTACTGTTTGATTTTTTAACTGGAGCAGTAGCTATAGGTACCAGTTTAGCTACATGTTTCAAAAGCATAAAATAAAACTCAGACCTGTCACAACACCTAAAAATGGAATATGCTTAACTGTGCAAATGCATTAATGTCAGTAATGTGTATATTGCACAAAAATTTAGACATGACCATAACTCACTGCAACATTCAGGCTTATTGGAGCTGTAACATTTTTTTAATTTTATTTTTTCTACTCATTTAACAAACAGTAAGAGAGGGAAGGTTCAAAAGTTATACCTGGTAAAGACTGATTATGTATTGCACAACCTAATGATGATTCTTGTTACATTTGTGGGAATACATGAAAGGAGCTGCAGAGGGATTTGGATGGAAGGGGTTGAGGTGTTTATAGAAGCTCCCTGTGTTGGCCTATGGGGAGTGAGTGAGGTGAACTTTTCTCACAGTGCTTAACTTCTTCCTTGTAACTGAAGCTGTTGTCTCATCCAACTCAGCATTTCTAATGCTTGTGATCATGTTGCAAATGCTTTGATATTCAGAGTTCTTCCTGAAATCTGAGTTCTTCAGGCAGGTGAATCTCTGAGAATGCCTCCTGGTAATCCTTTGTGCTAGTAGGGGAGGAAGGAGTTAAAAAATGTGGCTGAGTACAGCCCTAAAGGTCAAACAACAACACAAGCAACACTGAGAAACAATCCTCGTTCAGAAAGGGAAAATCCATTATCAATATTTTCACTTAAAGACTCTTCTTTTTCTAGACCTGATGTCTTTTAAAACCTTGGTTTACTTCCCTAATCTGTTCCTTTGGTTTTAACTTGGGTCAAAGGTTTGGCAACTGTTTCCCCATATTTTTATTTTAATGAGACTATCCCTGATTTTTATATTGTCTATTAAAACAGTATTTAAAAACTGCAAAGTCTGCAAGGCCTACTTTTCTGGTCAGTACAGAGTGCCCTCACATCACATTGCTCTTAATGGAAATTAATTGAATCATACCTATAGACCTTGGAGCAGTTTGGCAGATATTAGATTCTCAGACATCTGTGGTGTTTTATTATTGATTAAAGAATGAGAGGAAATCTCATGGTTTAAGACCTTGTAGTGGGATTTATGAATTAGTCCTTTTCCTATGTGACCCTTGGCAGGTCATTGAATCTGTCTTTCAGTTTCCCATCCGTGAAGCAGGGAATAATGATGATTTTCTGCTGCTGCTCTTTGTCCATCATGCCTGCTTAAAAAGTGCACTCTTTGGAACAGGACTTGCTGCTGGGTAGTGCTGAGAAATTTCATTCTGAGTTAAGATCTGCAGCTGTAATACAAATAATTAATACCAGCATTAAACAGTCAAAGGTATTACATCCAAGATGCATTTGGCCTGAGGCCCTCATAGTTCTTAAAATGATGGATTTTTAATTGATTATTTGGAATGAGACCTTTTCTCAGACTAGCTAAATTGCTTAAGACCCACGCACACCAGCTAAATTTAGAGGTGAGGAGGTGGCAGAATAATTCTTAAAGTGCTCTGTTTCTAATAACCCAGGTGAGTGACAGTCTAGGAGTGCTGCCTCTTTTAAAGCAAACATGACTCACAGCCCCCAGGCTGCAGGCATGTGCAGGTTAGAAATTGTATTGAACTGTCCACATTCAAGGAGCAAGGAAGTGCAGCCAAATTCATAAACATTTAATTTAATAATTTCAGGTTAGTACAACAGGATAGTCACACTAATGGCTTAGCATCTCTAACAGCAAAATACAAAAGAACTGTGTAAAATTGGGGCAAGGTTAAGGTGAGTCTGGAGTAAATAAGGCAATATCTTCATCCCACAGCACATTTTGATGCTTTCAGAAAGCATGCTGCAGAAATTACATTTTTATAAGAATACCTCCAGAGTCCAAAGCAAAGGCAAAATGGGAATGGCCTTCTTGATGCACTGCTATTTAAATCTTGTTGAAATGGGTACACACATACCACTGGCTGCTTCCAAGGCACTTCTTGTCCCAAGCAATTCCCAGCACCCATGAATGGTGTGTCTGTCCCCCAGGGAGTGTACATGGTGAAATAAAACCCTGCCACTAGAAAGTGCCTGGAGGGTGCCTAGGAGGAGTGAGCACCACCCCATGCCTTTTCACATCTCTGACCAAAGCTAAAATCAGCAGCAAAACAGGGCAAAGCTAGTTTCCCAGCAGGACTAGAATATTCTGGCTTCCTAAAGATGTTTTATGTCACTTGGGCTCCTGGAGACAATGGACCCATTTGATTCTTGTGTCCTGAGCTTTTCACTGACCTTGGCACCCAGCCACATTGCACTTTCTTTTTCTGTGAGATTGCCCAAGGAAAGCTCTTGTCTGGGAAACTGAGTATTGCCAGGAACTCCCACTGATGCAACAACTTGCTTTCATCACAGGCTGCAAAGTTAAAAACACACTTTGGTTTTAAATGCAATAACAATGCTCAGCTGCATCTTTGTTCCAGCAGATTCTTTTTAAAGAAGTTAATGGCTACATGAAAAATTAAGCTAGTTCTAACTACTTTTCTTCTAAAGGGAGTTTTGCTAGAAATCAGACTTCTTCCCTCAATCATTGCCTCTTTTTTAATAGTCCCCATATTTCATTCCTAGATATTTGCATCTAGTAAGTATGAAGATAGGTGGAAGACACAATGCAGAGGTTTTGGTTCTGGTTTCCTCACCTCTTTTCTTCCTTTAGAGAAAACACAATCTTGACTTTCTG
Organism: Erithacus rubecula; assembly: GCF_903797595.1. Taxonomy (NCBI): domain Eukaryota; kingdom Metazoa; phylum Chordata; class Aves; order Passeriformes; family Muscicapidae; genus Erithacus; species Erithacus rubecula. Next base: position 897,037 of record NC_136686.1, read on the forward strand.
GTTGCCTTCCAGTTCTGTTCCTGGGCATTGAACCCAGTGACAGGTGAGAGCAAGGCACAGTATCTGCTTAACAGCCAGTGCACAGACAGCTCTGCTATGGCTCATGACAATTCCCATGTCAAAAAGCCAGGTAATCATTGCTCAGTGGTTTTGCACCAGACTAGGAATCTCTGTGTTTTACAACATCTCCTTCACGTGGACCTGAGGGAACCTGGCAGGTCTGAAAAATGAAGACAAGTGCCATGCTGCAGGAATCTGGCAGTGAAAGATGTTCAGTGTCCTCCCACCTACCTGCAGCCACACCCTCAACTCTGACCTGCTTTGCTGAGTGGTGCCTCATGTATTCCTTCATCTTTTTAAGATTTATGTGTGTAAACAACTGAATAATACTTGTATATAGATCTTTAAAGAGGCTGCTGAGTCCTGAAGCTACCAGGGTGTACTAGATATAGAGTTCATCTGGTTCCTGGGGGTGTTCAACTTCATGAAATACAGCAAAGACTGAGAGGCAGAAAGAACTGCAATGTGTAGTGCTTTGAGTAACATCTCTGAGCTGGAAATTTCTTCATGCAAGTTATTGCCAAAGATTCAGATTTTGTTCTACTTTCAGAAGTTCCTTTATTTTCACAACACTACAGTTAACTATTTAGCTGGGGGGACCAAATTAACTACTCTTTGTCAGTTTAAGCTGCTCAGTTTATAGTTGCCAAATATATGAAGTATGAAATTTAATATATTTTCCTAACATTTGTTCCTCAAAATTAATAATTCTATAGATAATTTTCATTGTCTGCATAAATATCCAGTGCCTTTTTGTACCTTGTCAAGTTCTTGGCTTCCAAGAGGAATTAATGGCTAAGTCCAATTATAAGCTGAGTAAAAAAAAGAAATGCTTTCTCAGGGTTGGATTTTATTCTTCCTAATGGCATTGAGCTGAATTTTTTTTCTGATTCTGTGTTATGAGACAGTGAGAAAAATAAGCTCCCTGTATCTTTGTTCCTGATATTTACTTTCAAGATTACCCTTTTTATAAAGCACAGTGTTATCACCCTCATTTAACTAAGAGACAACAGTTTCAGGGATGGATGGAGTGATTAGCAGTTGAATGATACTTATGTTTCAGGCTAATATTCTCAGGTTTTTCCTTCCTTAATATTTGCTTCTAACACAACCAACTTCCAAGAAAGACTTTTCATCTGCTTCCTGTGCCCCCTCCACACTTTACCTCCTATCTTTAACCCTTTCTCTTCCAAGAGAAAGGCCTTCTCTTTCTCCTAAGTCAAATAGAAACAGTGGGAGGTCCCTGTTGATTGCAAAATGTCTGTGAACAGGTCATGGGCAGGTGGTATGTTAAAGGGAGAGTTTTCTTGATTTTTTTTTTTCTCTTCTGACTCAGCCTGGTGACACCATTGTGACACCATTCCAGATTGTTTCAATCTCTCTGAGAGAGGATTAGGATTTAGTTTTGAGTTTTGTTGGTTTATGTAGAAAAATTCTAATACATAAGCTTTTCCTTTTCTCCTAAGCCCAGGATTCTTTTGGTGTGTGTTTACTCCCTTTAAGATTCTACTTATTGGTTTGCTGCTTTGAGCTGTAGGTTCTGTTTACTGCAAGATCTAACTTGCTTCACTTGTCTGCCTCCACAATGCAGCACTTTAATGTTGAAATCATATCCCCTATAAGGCATTAGTCTAATCAGTCCAGCTCTTGAGGAAGCTGATAAATCAACATTAATCTGAACCCCAGGCTCCCTTCAAGGACCCTGTGCCAAAGGGCTTTGGAGTTCATGTTGTTCTGTGTAATGAGCTCTGTCCTGGAAGGACAGAGAAAATATGGCTTGATAGCTGATGAATGTTTGAGATTCTTCCTCCTGAGAAGGGCTGTGATCCTCCTGCATTTCAGTAAAATGCTTACAAGCTAATTTAGTCAGTGTGTTGGTGATGGTTAGATGTGGATGCTTGACCACTAAAAACTGAACTGGCAAGCTACATGCTCCTTTCTGCTTAAAGTCACTTAAGAGAAGGGGAAGTGATTATCTAGAGTGAGCTGTCAACCTTTATGCCAGCTTTCCTCCTGATATGATTTATAAAACAGCTAAGATAACCTCTGGGGGGGAGCTTTGCAATGGAAATAGCAAGTGATTTTTGTTCTAATGAACATAACACTGTCACGAGTTTAAAGTTCAAATCTGAGGTAGGAAGGTTTTGGGGGAAAAAGAGCCTGTAAAATATGAATGTGACAGCATATGTGTTCCTTTCCTGCACAGTGTATGGAACAGGAGAAATAGCAAACTTTATTTTTCTAATGAGGTTTAAAATCTTTTTCAGTCTTTATCAGGCAGAAGGTCCTCAATACCAGTTGTTGTTTTGGTGGCTGAGGTTTTTTTCCCCTTCACAAGCTTCCTGATTAAGATGAGGCATTTTTCTCATTGCAAGTTGTGCTGTGCCCTTTGCTCCTTCAGCATTGCAAAATGTCCTGTCACAATTGGCACTCAGTAAATAACCCTTGGTTGGCAGCTCTGGCCAACTGCAGAAAGCTGGATGGACTGCAGGAATTTAAACTGCTGGAGGAGGCTTGTCCTGATCAGCATTTAAAAACACCAAACAACAATTTATTGCAGAACTTATTTCTTCCCATTGTGTTAAAGAAGAAAAAAAAAAATTAAAAAAAAAGTAATCAATAATTGGGTATTTGACAGCTTTAATTGTTATCTAGAATACTTCAGAACTGCTTTAAAAATAAAATCCAACTCTTTTCTAGAGCCTTTAAATGCAAAACAAAAACAACAACAACTAATTAGAAAGTTTATACATCAATGGCAGGTTAACCTGTCCCTGAACTTCCCCAGCATATTTCTTATGATGAGAGCTGCACGAATACAATTTAGGCAGTGAACCATAATGTCTGCAGGCTTGCTGAGGCTGATAGCTTTTCACTTTCTGGTCAGTACCTTCCTGAGTCAAGGCTAGAGTGTGCTACATCCCTGCTATCAGCTACAGTAGAACCAGCTGAGTAAAAATGCAAAGTGAACCAAAACTTTAACAAAGCTCTAAAAATGCCTAAATTCTGTTTATTAGCCTTACTTGCTAAAGACATACCTCACCTTGAAACCTTGTATTAACAGGAAGCTCCCTTGTAGTGCCAGCTTTGGGGCACACTGGAAATGTGTGGTGGAAATGGGGTGGTGGTGGCTCCTGGGATTCAGAATTTCCCTGTTGGACTTTTCCTCAGTGGCCAGCATCCCCAACAGGCATGTGGCAAACTCCTCCTCAGTGGAAACCTGGAACTTTTCAGTGGGATATCAGTGGAATAATTATAAGCTGGAAGAAACAATATTGAATGTATCAGAAATCAAAGCAAATTCCTTCTGGTGGTTTGGTAAGGTCAGTGTGAGTTGTACAAAGTGTTCACTGCCAGTAGGAATAGGTGCCACTACCATGCATTTGCTTGCTCTGGAATCCTGCCATGCTGAACTTCCATAACTAGAAGAAATATTAATTTAATTCCCTTACTTCTAATTCTGTGTAAGTGCAAGCTGCACACTTACAAAAAGGCACTGAATAGCCTGAAAACACAAGGAGTTAAAAAAAGGGGAAGTATAGGTGTGCTTTCCAATGTGTCATGTGCTTTCAGCTCACTTTTCTGATGTGGAAAACAAAATAGAGTCTAAACTGCTTTCAAAAAAACAGAAAAACGTTATTGGGCAGTATTTTCTTAAGATTTGTCTGTTTAGATAAATAACTGCTTAGACAGATGATAGAATTAAAAAAAAAAATGCATCTCCAAGAAAACCCAAAATCCCCTTTGAATTTTTGAAAAGGAAGAAAAAAGCAAGGAAAATTAAGAGATCTTTTCATACTCTGGCTGTTCCCAGATGATAGACACTATCACACCATTAGGAAGTTTGTATTTACTTTGGGAACCTGACTGCATGAGGGACCTACTTGGCACTCAGAGAGAAATAGCCAGGTGACAAATACTCTCTCTCTCTGTGGCTAAAAATTCTCTGAGTGGGGACAATGCAGCTGAATTTTCTTCCCCTCATTAATGTCTCCATTATATGGTCAGCACAGAGTTGGGTAAGGGAATTCAAAACATCAGTATCACAGCTGGTTTAAAAAAAATCAGGAAATCACTAGGAGTTATTGCTTTATTTTTCAGCAAATTTGAATTCCCAAAGGGGGAATAAAATCAGTAATTTCTGATACATCCAAAGCTTAGCATCACAAAAACTTTGAAGGTAATAAAAATAAGCAGCCTCCCTATTTTCCATTAGCAGGTGTCTGAAGCTTTGCTGAGACTCCTACTGGCACAGAGAGATGCTAAATGCAGTATTTTGCCATTGTCATGGGGTGATTTATCTATGGAGTATAATTTTTTATGCAGCTGTTTTACCTCAAGTGGTAAATAAGGCTTTGTCTGCTCTCCAAAATTGTGCCACTTTAAATATACCACTGTAATTAAAGTTCTACAACCCACTGGCTGTTGTTACAGCCCTGTAAAACATCATTCTGTCATGGACAAGTACATGTACAGCAAGGGGAGCTGGGTGATTTTGTACTGAGTTGCACACTAAAGCTTTTTATTGATGTTGCAGTTACATCTAAAAGGAAAAAAAAAATTCAAAAGGCAACTAAAATGTTATGCTGGGAGAGGTCTTGAGTGTAGATAAAGTCTAAATCAGGATTGTGAGCAGCTTCAGGTGCAAACTGCATTTTCCTGAGAACTGAAGTTTGGGCCATGGTAAAAAATTTCCAAATATCTTGCAACACTTGGAGTACAGTATTTGTTTTCTGATTTCAAATAAGCAGTGAAAAATTGTTCTTGCCAAGTGTTTCCAATAAGGATTGCAGCTGGGTAAAGTTCATTTTAATGTCCAATTTCAAAAAATCAGATTCACTTAAATTAATTGCCTTTTTGCAAGGCAGAGCAATTTAGAGAATACCTGCCTGGAAAATTTCTGTGGGTTACTCTCCCAGCAAGACAAATATCAACATAATGTTCAGTATTGTGACAGAAAAGCTTGAAATGGTGTGCACCCCACACAAAGCTGATTGTCACATTGTTGAATATTTTGAAAAGGCTTCTTTTTTTTTCCTACTCCAAATTTGCAATGGCTTTGATTCATCCTTATGCAAGTAGAGTCATTATTTAGCATCTTAGTTTTTCCTCTGATCTTATTTAGGATTCTTCATTTCTATATTTGGCCCCACTGATAATTTGCAGGGGAGCCACAGTTTCTCTGTACCAAAACTGACCCATCCCTAGCAAGGCAAATAACATTCCTTGTCTATCTGACAGAAACGTGCCAGACTTAATTAGCAGCAGACAATGTTTTCAGAAGTGACTGGTTAGAGACATCCTGTGAAAACTGACGCTCCTCAAGATTATCAGGTTGAGCTTCTGGATTCACATTCACACTGAAAATTCACAAATTACTTGGAAAACAGTTGGTGCACTGATAAGATGCATTTAAACACATTAGTGCATATCACAGCAAATATATTAATGGTTGCTTTCATGCACATATTTTGAAACTTATTTGTTTCCCCTATTCAATGGCAAAGACTTGAACTCCTACCTACTCTGGGTGTATTTTATTAGCAGAGAAGGGCAAACTCTGCCCATCCCAAAATAATCCAGAGGTGAAACACATTATGGACCATGAGAAGAAAGAATTTTAAAACTTCAAATTTAAGCTTAGATCTGCTCAGGGTTTTACAGCTCCATCAGGATTTTACAGCTCCATGAAAGCATGCTTGTGTGACTGCCAAAATCCTTCACTGTAAAAAAATATGTATTGTGACTTCTTCACCAAACTGGAAGCAGCAGCCACTCTCACAGCACACACAGGTGCTATACAGCTGCTTGTGATGGATCTCTTGCTTGCTGGCCTGATTTCCACTGGTGTTAACTCAACACCACACTGTAAACTTCTCTGGATGATTAGAAAACATTCCTCTGAAGTATGTGAGCAAACATGAGCTATGAGCACTGTGCTGGAGATTATCTTATAAATGTAACATCTCTGCAGTGGGACAATATAGCTCTGCTATTTTTTTTCTTCTGACAGCTGCCTGGATTTTAACAGTTAGTTGCAATCACATTAAACATCTCTCTGCCACTTTTTTTTTTTTTTTTTTATCAGGAAGCATGATTCTTTTCTCTTGGAAGGAGCCAGACCAATTTGTGTGCTCTATCATCCATAAGTAACTGTAAGAACTAATCTGAATCCAGTGTTTATTTTCAGGTAGTGCAGTGTGGTAATCTGAGAGACATAAACTCATGGCAAGTCTTCCATGGAATGAAACCTGAAATTGTGAAAAGAAAGCTGTCTTCCTCATCTCTTCAAACACTTGCCAAACTTTTCTTCTGTTAAAACCTGAGGTCTTCTCTCTGAAATTGATGCCCCCTGTTACACCTGGAGAAAAGCAAACATTTTGGTGACGTGGCTGTGTCACTGTTAAACACTGCAGCCCATGGTCTCTTTCTGCATCTCTTGGCACGTGGGCTTCACCATTCCAGCTCAGCCAGGGGAGCTGGGAGAGGAAATTAGGGTGTCCTTGTGTTTTTCTGTGAGATCCTAGTGTGATATTCAAAACTTGGTTTGCATTCCTCCCCCTTCATCTCTTCTGCCACAAATATAATTACTTGATGTTCTTCTCGCTAAGAGATTTCATATCTAAGATCTTCAAAAAGTCTGTCAAGGAGAAAGCAATAAGGAGAAAAGCTGAGAAACTCAAATGTAGGTTTAGGTCAATGTGCATTATGAATGTGACAAAACTACTGATGTACAAACACTTATGTATCTAACTGTGAAATGTGAGCACCTAACACCAAATTTATTTCTCTATTATTCCCTTTCTTTCTTTCTGAGTTTAGGCTTTCTTCCTGTAACAGTATCAATTATTTTTCAATAGTGTCTTGCATCCCATTCTTTCTCATCTCCTTTTCAGTACCACCCTTTTCTCTGCTAAATCATCAAAGATATTTTTGTTCTTTTATTGTGGCAGAGTCTGTAAACACGACCTCAGAAAGAGAATTTCTAAGTGCGAGCATTTGTGATGCATTTGCACTAAAAGCTTTGAATAAAGCTTTTATCTTTGATAAAGCTATTTGGTCTGATTATATTGTTTTGGAATCACACATTCAGGTGCAGCTCTCTAAAAAAAAAATGAATTTTTCAAAATGTAGTGTATTGAATGTCTCAAAATGGAGGAGGATTATTTTTAAACTGACTGTATTCCATGCAAATAATTGTATTTTTGTTCTGAAATTCACACACCAGCACTTAAACTGAAATTTAAAGTCCAGTGTTTAAAAACCAATAAAACTTTGAATCTTAAAGATGTATCAAATATAAATAGAGGTAATAAATTTCCTAGTTCTATTTCTCTTAAATTGTTTCCATGCTTTCAAAACTGCCTGGGCAGATGTTACAGACATCTCTCTTGTATCAAACAAGACAAACATTCTGTGTGAGCACTGAATAGCAGGTGGAAGAGCCACTGATGGCTGTAGTGTGATTTTTAAGTGGAAATTGAAAGCAGCATTTCTAAATACAAATTCAGATCTCATAGACTGCAATCTAAGTGGGAGTAACTGTGCTTTGGGAAATTCAGTGGTGTCTTTAAAGAGCCAAATGCAGTTAGGAGAAGGTGTATTCACATCATCAAATAGCAGAGGCCCAGAGGTGCAGCCACCTATGTAGTTATGTGATGTGTTGTTCTCAGCATTTAAGGCATGGGAAAACCTCCCCTTCCTTCATGAACCTCTGCAGCTGAAAGCATCCCACCCATCCCATCAGTGTGAGCCTTCTGTCATCTCTTCTGGCCTGAATCAGCCTTTTTCATACAGAATTGAAGAAGTTAATCTGTGTATCTCAGTTTAAGCTAATTTTGAAACAGTTCTGCTGTACATATGCCCAGATTAGGAGTGTAACTTCAGTTTTACTCATTTTAGGCAAATTGCTGATAATAAAGGACACTGTACCTGGAAGGATCACCTCCCTTAACTTGCTGACCATGCTGGCACCTGTCATGAAGACCAAAAACTCAATTAAAAATCAGTTCTAATGAGAAAATATTGGCCATTACAAGAGAAACATTTTAAATTCTGCCATTTCTCCCTCAAGTAAACCACACAAGGCAGTGTAGAGAGGGTCTGTATGACTCACACAGGTCTCAGCTTGTGGATGTTCAGGTTTGCAGAACATTAAATAAAATTTTGTTACACTTCTTTCTGTACTAGTTTGCAAGTCAGAAATGTGTATGAACAGATAAGGGAAAAAAAAAAAGGTTTCAAGATAATTTCCTGCCATCAACATTTATGTGATCATCTGTGTATGAGGATTTTTATATGGACAGACAATCTGGGGTTTGTATGACCACTGACACATCCCATGCAAATTTGTGAGATTTGAGGTATTATTTTGTGGATAAAACTGAAATCTTTGAGGTAATCATTTTCCCTGTGTAGAGGATGCTTTGCTGGCTCATTTTCTGCCCTTCTTGGGCCAAAACTGTACTTTTCTCAGACAGTGCTTTCTCTCTCCTGTCTGTTGAAAAATTTCTCTTCTGTAGACATAATTAACTATTCCTTGACACGGAGACTTGCATTTGCCTCTTCCCAAATTCCAGGAGAGCAGCCCTCATCTCTAGGCTACAAAGTAAGCCCCTGTACAGTTTCCAAAGTTTGAGACAATGTAAAGCTCCAGCAGGAGAGATTAAAAGATTATCAGGGCACTGCAGTGGTTGGACATCACTGAGGTGGGAGATCTGCTCTCAGTCCCCTGCTCTGATGAAGATTTGCTCCTAAAAAAAGTGCTGACACCTTTTCCTGGCTTCTCTGAAACCTGTTCTGTTGGACCAGGGATGAATTTAGAGCAGAAACTCCTCTACCACATATTACTTATATATGTATTTTAGAGTACTGACTACAGTCTACTAAATGGACTTGAATATAAATGAACTGTCACTATGGGAGAATAGTTGGAACCACCTTGGATGTACAGATAATATTGTCTCAACTGTGAACTCTGCTTTAGAATCTCATTTCAGCCTCTACCTAAAAATCTATGTGTCAAAAGAAAATATCCTGGGTGCCATCTACAAACTATAACATGACACAAAAAAGCCATCTTTCTATATGATAGAGCTATTTCTAATTTTCCCATTAGACCAAACGACACCACAAAGAATATCTGCCAACAACATTATATAAAACCACACTATGCATCATGAAAAATAATTGCAATTCAATTACTCCTGAATTATAAAACCGTCAGCTAGGTGCAATAAAGACAAAAGCCTTAGAACATATGATAAACTGCTTAGCATAGATAATTATATATGTTCGAACAAAATCCCTGAAATAAAACATGTGCAGTTTGAAGGAACAGGGTAATCATGCCAAAATAATTCTCATTTATAGTAAAGGTTTGAGGATCAGCAATTTTAAAACCATCTCCCTGAAAAAAAAATTATCAAAATAAATTAGCACTCATAGAGTATAAAGTAAATTTCTCACTCAGAGAAGTCATGCCCAGCAATTGGGCAAGATACTTTTTTCTTCTATCATCTTGCTTTGAGTCTATTTTGCCAAAGTATTCAATGTACATTCTTGTACATTCTTGTACTGCTTTAGGTACCATGGAAAAGCTTTAGGATTCTTGTTTTGTGTCAGTTCTGTGCTTTTGCCACACTCCCTGCTTAAAAAAGAAAGAGAGAGAAACAAAAATGACACTGGGGGAAAAAGTAGGATTCAAAATTCTTGTGTTGCACTGTCAGCCTCGTCCATATCAATCATGTTTCCACCCTGGATATTTAGCACAGCCACTGCTGTGAGAATGGGTAACACCTCTCACATGCTCTTTAAAAGAGTAAGAGTAAAGCTGAACTAAATTTACTAAAAAATTAGAGACTGACCTTTCTAGAACATAAACAGAGGTTTAAAGTCACTACTACATTTAGCTAGAAGAACTGTTGTGCTGGACACTAAAGTTCTGCCTCTTCAATTTCAGTGTTCACCTCTACAATAAAAACACTGACATTTATCCCCTGTTGGAGAAAATTATTAGAAAATTTCAGTTCCAATCTGACCAGCTTGATTCACTTGCCTAATATTAATGTGTAGGTCCTAGTATGAGAAGTAACCTTTAACCTGGGGTGGTAGGGTGCCAAATAGCAACTCTTTTATTAACACCCAGATCTCCAGTGGGCTGACACTGCCATGTGAGAACAAGCATTTTTATAAACCTCTCTCCAAGATGTGACTGCCACATTTGCAGATCTTTAAAGAAAATTTGTTAAAAAAAAACATGCAAAGTCCTTACTGGCAGACAGAAGTACTGCCAGAAGGGCTGCAATTTGAAATAGCATTTTGTTATTTTGTGTGTCCAGTTTCCAGGAGCCTCAGTATATATAAAGCTCTACATATGTTAATGCAAATAGTAGAGGTTTTTCATCAGGTTTTATGCAGTTCTATTATCTTGTGTGGTAATAAGTAAGAATAAGCCAATTGAATGCCAGATGATTAAACTAGAATTCACTAGGAAACATATCAAGTAAATAGACTGACCACTTATAATTGCTACAGAAGTGATTAAAAAGTAAATCAATAAAGATCCTATTGTTACATGGAGCTGCACATTCTCCTATCATTAAACACATCAAGCATGTACTGATTGATCTGTGCCTGTCACCACACCCTTATTGATCACATGCAAAGGCAATTCAAAACTAATCATGACAATCACCCACTTCCTTCTTTCTAGGGCATTTATAAGGCTCAGTCAATAACTCCCTTCTCCCAGCTTGTTACCCCAATTTTGGGTAAATGAAACCACATGAGGACTAAGAGCCATCTCTACTCTCTCTGCTGGTTCCCATGATGTGATTCACTGTGGACTGCCAGAACACATGAAAACAGGTAAACTTGGCACTCTAAAGGAAAGCAAAGTGGTTTATATTCAATTGTCTATTAGAGCGAAAGTTTTGTTATGCTTTCTATCTGATGTTAAAATACATTTGTATTTGCTTTAAAAAAAAAAGGGAAAATAATTAGCTTTGTGAACAGTTAGATAAAAGTAGCTTCATGCAACAGAAGATGTGTGCACCTTTGAGGTAAAATACCTGTCCTGTTCTGATTTGAGATTGGCTTCTTTAGGCTTTGATGAAGAAACTAAGCTGAGCTATATTTCATTTCTCTGGTTGGTTTGCTCAAAGGAGGGTTGTTTTAACTATCATGGATTAGAAGACAGAAGTAGTTCTTGGCATAAGTCACAGCTGTTTTCATCCCCAGTTGAATGTCTCTGAAAACTGTGAGGCTTTTGCTGTCTGAGTTCTTGCTTTAGACTTGTAATAGATTAAAAAACATATTTAATTTCAGGAAACAACCTATTACTAGTTAGATTTAAGATTCAGAGTTTTTAGGTTATCTTGGATTCTTTATCCATTCTGGTTATATACTAAATATTGTGCTTCTGTTTTGTCATGTAGTAGTTCTCATACTCTAAAAAGACCTGAAGAGGCCAAATTTGAGTAGTTACAAGGACAGATGGAAACAAACAGCAGAGCCTAAGTCTCAAAAAACACCACCAGAAACACTGAGAGCTCTGTTTAGGGAAGCTGACCTGGTTTTCCACTTCCCTGTAATATGTCTGTGCATTTACATTTGCCCAAGATAGATGTGGGATGATTCCATTTGTGGGTGGCAGCATTTTGAACAGGTGTTAATGATCTTAATGAGCCCCACAAAATGGAGAGGCTGACCTGGGATCAGCAGACTTTGCTGTGGATAAAGTAGCAGGAATACTATGAAGCACTGTGAGTTTGCTCTTCCTAAGTCCCTTTCAAGGCTGTAATAGCTTTTGTTGATATCCTTGTGTCCCTGTCCTTTCTGGAGCATTGTAGCTACAGGGCAGAATCTGCCTGAAGAAACAGCTGTGGGCTGGGCTGCTTCTAGGCTGCTCTTTTTTCTTAGGATAAAAAATTCAACTTATTTAGAAATTTGTTTTTCTAATTTAAACCTAGTGGCATTATTTATTTTTATAATTATCTTTATCTGAATTTCAACCAGAAATTGAAAGAAATAGCACAATCATTGGATAATGTTAACCTTAAAAAAAAACCCCTGTCTTTATCTACTTGCTGTTTTTCACTTTTTCCTAATTAAAGTATTGGATTATTTTAACTAAATTATTTTCTCAATCTGTTATTTGAGTTCTGCTGAAAATGTTAGCTTTCATGTGTGTTTAAACCTTTATCTTTAACATACAGATTGAGTTTAGCATACAGTATTGGATTCACATAATTCAATAGGTAATGCAATTCTGAGGGAAAAAATCTTGTTCACCCCTGAACAAACTAATTAAATAAACTACTTAACTTCCTAGTGTTGCTAAATTCAAAGCTGAAATGTTCATGTAATTCTTTGATTGTTTCAGGTTGGGTTTTTTTTTATTGCTCTTTGATCCTATATGTAATATCTCAAAAGTGACAGGTGCCCTAAGAAATTGTAGTAGCAGAGTGTGGAATTCAAAGCAAGAGTCTTACCAGGCTGCTAATGACAGTGGAGGAGCACAGATACATACCTGTAACTCAAGCTGATCTGCTGCAAGAAAAAAAAAGAACAGGACAAGAATGCCTGCTGCAGACAGGGGAGATGCACAGGAGAAGGGATTCCTGAAGGCCATGGCTGACGAGGAGCACCCACCCCTACCTGGGAGAAGCAGCCGTGCTGGGTGGGTGCCTCCAGCTGAGAAGAAGCTGCAGGAGGCCGTGTGCGTGCTGCTGGTGGAGCTGTGCGAGCGCTTCACCTTCTTTGGCATCGTGTGCAACATGATCCCCTTCTGCACCGCCAAGCTGGGCTACCGCAGCCACCAGGCTGCCATGGTCAACATGTGCTTCCTGGGCACCTCCACGCTGAGCCCAGTGCTGCTGGGCTGGCTGGCTGAGCCCCTCGTGGGCAGGGTCAGGCTGGTGTGCATCTGCATGGTCCTGCACTTCCTAGGTGGGTCACAGCACTTTTCACTGATTCTCTCACGTAAATCTGTTCTTGAGCGCTGTGCTGGGCGTCTGTTTTCCCCAACTTCTCTCTCCCTATGCAAAATGCACTGCAGTGCTTTCACCTTTGCCTCCTCGAAATCACTCAGAAAACAAAGCCACATTTGTGTGTGCATCTTGTGTAGCTGGTGCACAAACTTGGCTCCTCTAAAGTGGGTCAGCTGTTGGCAGTGTGGATGCTCGACTCTTAAAATTGGTCCCTAAGGTTGTTAGTGCTTGGCACAAGTGCAAAGCTTCAGCCAAAGAGAGAATTCATAAACAACTTGCCTGGTGTTAGTTTATATGTAAAGGTACAAGACTTGGGTGTTTGGACAAGAGCAAAAGTATTTAAGAATACACCAGTATAAACAAACTTTGCCTTAAGTATCATTATACCTGCACTGAGGGCTTGCCTTCTGTTGGCACATTCTGAATCTTCCCTGGGTATTATTTTGAGCACTTTAAACAAAACAACACCCACTGCTCAGACAAAATCCACCTATTCAGTAGCAGGTCAGGCAGTTTCCAGTTCATATTTTGCCTCCTACAGTAGGGCATCTCCCAGCACAATCTGCTGGTTGCTCTGTCAAATTAAACCAAGTTTGTGGAAATGTTTCTTGCTTGAAATAGTTGTTGAGCAAGTCTGATTTCTACAATAGCCAGCCACATTGTTATTTAGGTATGCAACAAAGCAAATAAAAAAAAATATCCCAGTAATTCCTGAAATGCTCTTGAGCTGATTGTGAAACCATTATTCAAGCAGTCTGGAAAAATGTTTGCTGTTATTTTCCACTGTTTCTCTTCTAGTTTAAATCTTTTTCTACCACTTATCCTTTCGGTCATAGTAGTGGCTAGTACTGGTGTTGTTGATACATGAATATGTTTTAAACTTAGTGCCCATTAGAACTTGAAAAACTATCTGGAAGACCTGCTTTGCAGACTAGAAGTGCAAATGCAATTCTTGGCAGTACTTCTATAGTTAAATTTTCTGAAAATCATATATTCTATGAGGCTACTACAGAAAAAATGAAAAGGAATGTTTCCTACCAAAGTTTTGAGAATTTATTTATCAAATTATGATTCCTATTACACTTCTGAGGTTTTTAGAAGGTGCAAAGAAAGCTCCACTACGCTATGGGATGTTCTGTGGGGTTTTTTGGTTAATTGGTAGTTCAGTTGATACAAGTGGCTGAATCCTTACAAGCATTTCAGAGAAGGTTTGGTTTCTTGGTGATCCATAGTGATATTGCCTTACTTTACATAGCAACAGCCAAAAAATTTCTGCTTCTCTACAGAATTATGCCTCTTCCTCTTGTCCATCTTTGATTTTCCACCTGTCTTTTCAACATACCTGCTCTAAAAAAATCTAACTCTAATTCTGATTCTTATTCCTTTCCAATGACCATTTTCTCTCCATTCCAGGCACAGCACTGTTACCTGTGGTGTCATTCCCCTTTGAAGATGTTTACATTGACAGACGACACATCCTTCTCACCCTGCCCAAAAGGGAGCAGAAAATCGTGTTCTACTTTGCCCTGCTCACAGCCAGCCTGGGAATAGGAGGCATAAGAGCAATTGTGTGTCCACTGAGTGCCTACAGCCTCGAGGACTGTGCACCAAAGGAGCTGCTTTCATTTTTCAACTGGTTGGTTATTTCATGTTGGCTAAATACCTTTTGGGAATGATATTGCCTTTAAATGCACAGCTGAATTTCACAGTTCTGTGCATGAAGTGTTTAATGTTTTGTTTTTAAGGGCACAACTTGGAGATTTTGCAAGTTTCCAAGAGTTAAAACTTTTCCTGCTTCTTCCTTTTGCTAGTACATGATGATCTCTTTTGGCCTCCCACAGAAGTGCTCAGTCAGAGTTTTCAGGATTAAACAATTTGCCCAAATACTCAAACCTTGCTAAACTTGTTGCTGTTGGAACAACATACTCTGTTTGGTTTTCTGCCTTTAACATGGCTATGCCTTTAGGATATTTTGCTGCTGCTCCCTAACAGTGGCAAAATTCACTGATATATTGGGATTTGCATCAGAGTAAATGTTTAGCAGTGACAGGCAGCAGTAGACAGCTGGTTTGCTAGGAGTCAGGATTGTGAGTAGTCTCAGACTAAACTCAGTAGGGATCTGCTGTATTATTTCAGCTTTGCAGCTGCAAAGTTCTGGCATCTGATAAAACACTTAGCATTTGTATCTTGGTCAAATTATTTTTCCTTCTTTAGGAAGAATTGCTCTTAGAATGTTCTTACAAATCAAGGTTAGGATTTCTTTTTTTCTGCATTAACTATTTATTTCTCCATGCATGACCAGGAGGTATTTTTTGTTTATTTGTTTGTCCTTATTTGCCCCTTCTATAGCCCTGTAGAGAGTGCTGTATTTTCTGGTTAAACCATGCAGTGAGGAAATTGCAGTGGGACTCTCCATGTTCCTGCTTCATGGCAAGGTGAAAGAAAGTCCTAAACTGCCCCCTTTTCTCTCCTTTACACACATGATTATTAAAATAAAAACTGAGCACATTTCCATATTAACAATGCAATGCTGAAGAATCAATGAAGATCTTGGTGAATCAGAACTCTCCTCCTTTGGGGATGGCTTTCCTGGCTATTCTTTTTTTCCTCCAATTATGTTAATATCAAGGAGTTTTAAATTAAATCCAAACTTCAGTGAATGAAGTAGCTTTACCAAAGGTGGATGAGACTGTTTAGTTCCTCAGAGCAGGTTCTGCCTCCTTGACCTGCACATAGGAGAGAAGAGAAAAAAATTCCTTCCTTTTTGCTCTATTCTGAGTTTTAATCCTTAATTAGCAACATCATTTTGATTAAATAAGACTCTAGGGGATTAAGACTGGAGAGCAATCAGTTGTTCTGAAAGATAGCTCTGGAGAGTTTATTGTACTGTGGTCTTAGCCATTCAGAATTGTGTTTAATCAAAGTGACATTTTTCAGTGTTGATTACAAAGGAGATATAATTCGAATAAAAAGTTCCTTGGGGGATCCAAATGGGTCTGTTCTTGGAACTTTGGAAATAACAAAAAAGGCACATGTGCAATTCAAGAAATTAATTTTTATGCTGGCACTCAAGGAGGGGCTGTTGGAATGCAATCTCAAAATTTAGAAAAATGGAGGGTTCATTCTAAGGATTTTTAATCTCATTAAACCAGTCAGAATATAGTCACTTTTTCTTAGTAACCTGTTCTCTCTTGGTGTGCTGGGTGTTTGTTGTGGGATTGAATTTTAAAATTATATAAAATGAGATGGCATACTGTTGATGAGTTAGGTCTGATCTTAGCCAAGCTGTGTTTAAACAATCAGAATTATTAAATTAAAGATTGGGTTAAAAGTGCTGGTAATTATCTGCTTTCTAATTGAATCCTTCAAGAAGATTGCTTGGCACATCTTAGGACTTGGTTCTAACCTGCAGTACCTACTATGGCTCTGACCTTTTAAATACATAGAATATACAAATTCTAAGTGAAGAAGCAGCTTGGATCCTGTTGGATTAATTTTTTCTGGGGCCTTCTGCATTTCCAGGGTCCAGGACTGGTACTATTGTGCAGCAGGAGAAATGCATTCTGTCTGTGGGGGCACAGGATGAGGCAAAGGGTACAGTGAGAATGAGCAGAGCTGTGTCTTGTCTTACAGACTTGTAGAAATCTGCAGAGAACATTGGACCAATGGTGTTTTCCACCCTCACTCTCTCTATTATGTTTCCACATATTGCAGATCAATTTTTGCCATTTTCCCCAATATACTTTACTTTGACTTTTTAAGAACTTTTTCTACTTCTTTGGGATGTTTTTCTTCCACTTTGATTTTGCAGAGAACTCCATAGTCATTCTGAAAAACTGACCTCCTCCTACCAAGATGTATAAACATAAACAATACTTTTCAATAAGAATTACCTGGGTGCTACTTCTTTAAAGTTTTCACCACAAATGCATTTCTGTAGAGCATTTCAAGAAGTGTATTAGGTTTATGTCGGCTGGTGTGGTTGGTGTTTTTTGTCTCCTCATTTTTTTAAGAGGACAGGAACTTCATGTTTCACTCTTCATGTACATTGCTATGCAGCAATGAAAAATCCAAGTGATCTCCTGTACTCCAGGGTTTTCTTTGAATGCTCTTATTTCCAGTCAAACACTCAGAGCATCATGGAGAATGTCAGGACTTCAGGCACACCTCTTTAGAAATTTTGGAAAACAGCCACTGAAGCTTCTCACTTTAAAATTGTCAGTTAAGAATCGGTTCAAAACTTTTAGACAAGTTCTATCCAAATGAGCCATAGAATTATAGCTTTTTTTAAAGCTTGAGTTGAATGGGTCAATATTTTTATGTACAAAATCCCTCCAACTGTTTCATCATTGAGTAACATAATTCCAAGCCTTTTGTCACTGAAGATGATTCTAGATTCGTTAGCCCAAATACTCAAGTTCAAACAGTATGCATGATGCACAAGTAGCACTGAACAAGAAAACAAGATTTGCTTCTGCCAGGATGTGCATTAAGCTTTATAATTGTGTATTTCACCTTTAAATGGAACCATTTTGCTGTGGCTCCAGCAAAGGCAAAGGAATCTCTTCTTGCAGTCACTTCCAAACTTTATCTGTGGCATATTGGGACAGTACTGCTCAATAATTGTGCTGTTTTCAGGGGTTACAGGCTGCAGCAGGAGGTCACTGGAGGTGTGCCATCTGCTTCCAGGAGCGTGTGATTTATCCTTTGCATGTCTTGTGTGATGAGGAGGGGCTCAGCACTAACTTGGGAAGCACCTCTATTACCAATTACAGAGAAAATTGTGTTGGGAAACCTCCTTGTCAAGATATTCCATAAGTCAACAAAAATTTAAGCTAAGCCTTGAAACTAATAACTTATAAATTAAAATAAATTTTAATACTTCTTACAGTTTTTAACATTTAATATTTCTTAACCAAAGGGTGGTGGCATTAAGACATTTCTCTCTTAAGCTTTAAGCATATGATTTGATGATATTTCATATACAAAGCTTGTTACCAGATAGTAAATGTGCAAATGGTAAATGTTGATGTATTTAATTAATGTCACCCACAAGAATATTTCCAGTACCAGACTGATAATTTGTTCAGCTCTACTGCTTTAGTACACTTACTTTAATCATATACCTCTTGGAGCTGAGACATTTGAGTGAAAATCTGTTTTAATTGCTGTGCTAATGTGTGCATGGTACTGATGCTGTCCATGATTACTATACTTAACCATGCCTTTAATTGGATGTTTTAATCTTCTGTAAAGGCTTTTATATTATTCAGCCTCTCCACTTTTCTCTCTCTTGTCTCTGTGTTCCAGGTTTCACTGGCTGGTTAACTTGAATTCAGCAGTGGTTTTTGTCAGCATTTCTTACATCCAGCAGTCTGTGGCCAGGAACCTTGGCTTTCTTATCCCCTTTGTGTCTGGGCTCATGGCTATGATCACCATTCACATGGTTAGGGGTGACATGATTTACAGACCCAAAACAGGTAAGAGGCAACTCTGTCTCAGGCAATATCTTTAGAGATTGCTTTCACAAAAGAAATCAACTGCATACCTGAACTAATCCTTCCATAACTCTGCCCTGCTTGGTTGTACATCTTTGGGTTTTACCCTTCCAACCACATTACTGCTCCTTATTCCCTTCTTGTGAATGCCAAAACTCCAATGTAGGGCAAAGCAAAATAACATTTGTCTAACTTAAAACATCCCATTACAAGCTCTGCCAATGAATGGAGCTAATACCAAATTTCCTCCTGTCTTTTATTTACTTCTGAAACTAACTCTGCTTTGAGAAGAGCCCCAGGTCCCACTTGTTTGCTGGTTAGCTTCTTAGTCAGTTTACTCTGGAATTCTGCACTTGTTTGGTTTTTTTTTTCCTTCTATCTTCAGATTTATTTTAAGAGTAAAATAATCTAGGTCTGAAACTTAAACATCACTTCCAATGAGAGGAGAGAATAGTTGCCTAGTGCAGTCTTACAGAACAATAAAAACTCTAGGAAATTTTTATTTGCAGATTTTGATATGCTATTTCAGATTTTATTTCATAGTGATAATATTCTGCAGGTTAGTATCCCACAGCCAGGGAGTTTTAAATATTAGTGTATCTAATAAAATGCCCTTACTTAGTAACTTAAAGCAAGTAGGTGTCAATTGATATTTCTAGAAAATCATTTCCACACCAGAGATAGTAGGGAGACATTTTCATCCTGCAATGTTAATTCACTTTGGGTTTTGGAAAGTATTTATTTATAGATAGTCAACATAGAAGTGCTATAACTCCTATTTTCATGGATGGAAATTTGCCAAAGGTAAATGAACATGCATTCCCAAGCCTGAAGCTATAGCAGTTTTGTGCTCATTGTACTTTTATTTCATTTGAGGACCAAATTAGCAATTTCTGAACCCAGTAACCAGTCAGTAAATTGTAATATGCCAAGAACTAGACTGGAAACTTCTCTTTTGTCCTGCATGCTACTTGGAACATCTGAGATGAAAATTCTGGCTTTTACATTGACCCATGAAAGTTCTCTTAACTTATCAACTGTTTTTTGAACTCCTTTTCCTTCTTATTTCGTTGCTGTCCCTCTCTTGCTACTGGTCTTCAGCAGGCATTCAATAGACATCCAATAAATGGAAAGAAAAAACAAAGGAAATTAATACTTGAGGTGCTCAACCGGAGAAGCACATTGTGGTGTGTTGAATAACTGGTGCTAAAAGGCACTCTGGTCTGTGGCTGTTGCTTTTGTAACAATTGGGTTATGAACCCAAAATTCCAGAGTAATTACATTTCCCCTTCCTATAAAGGTGACTACAGCAGCTTATACTTCCCCTCGCACAGTTGTTGTTTCTCCTGGCAGCAGGTAAATCCCCGCTGATGTCCAGTGTCTGTGCTTGCTTGCAGACAGCTCCCTGCTGACGGCTTTGGGGGTGATTTTCAGCGCCCTGCGGGCGTGCTGTGAGCGCTATCGCTATTTCAGCACAGCCGCACCCAGCTGGCTGGACCTGGCCAAGGAGAACCACGGGGGCTGCTACAGCGAGAGCCAGGTGGAAGGCACGAAGTCACTCGCCAGGCTCTTCCCCTTGTTCACTTTCCAGATCCTGTACAGGACGTGCATCATGCAGGTGGGTGCACGGCTGTTCAGCAAACATCTTGAAATAGACTCTGACATGTGTTTAATGGTCCCTCTAGGTGTTGCTTTGGCAGCTGAGCAGCCTGGCAAAGTAGCTTTAATTGCTTAAGAATATACCTTGCTGTGGCCTCTGAGCTCCTCGAATAATGAAAATTGACTTGGTCAGGACTCATTAAGAAGCTGAGTGTTTGCTACTCCTTTCTTGGGATCTTTTTACTGTCTGAACCATCCTGTTCTCCTCATGAGACTCAGGATCAGTGCTCTTAAAAAATGCAATTTTCCAACTTCTAAGTGTTCCCTCACCTTTGGGGAGAGGTAGAAAAATCTTTATTTGCTGTTTTGCTTGCTTGTTTCTGCTACTGTTTTGACAGGCTTGTTGTACCCACAGTGGAAGTGGGTGGGTTTCCATTCATGGGTAACAGCAGTCCTTTCACAGCTCCTCTGTGGATGTTATAAATGTAAATGTGTCAAGAAGCTCCTGGAGCTGACAGGATTCCCTCAGGTTCCTTTCTGGATGGATGATCCTGGCTGAGCAGGAGTTGGAGGCAGCTAAGTTGCCCTTTGGCAACTGGGAGGACAAGTTTAGGAGCCAGCTTGGAAATTCATTTTTACTCATTGGTGTTAAAATGCTGCTCGAGGAAATTCTTACTAATATTGTGGCATATACTGCTTCACTGGCATTTCCTCATGCCACCTTCCCATGTTCTCATCCATCTGCCTCATTCTTTTTCCTCTTCCCTCCCCAATTCTTTCCCTTCCCCCAAAAGCACAAAAAATCCCAAACAAACAAAAAAAAATTCAAAAACCAACAAACACACATACATGGCCAAGGGTATGCATTAGTGACCACATGAAAATTAAGCAGATATTATCATTTACCAAGTTTATTACAAAGTATTTATCTAGAAAATATAGATGTCTTTCCACTGCTGAAGTAAATTAATCCTTTGGCAGAATTTCCAATAAGTTTAAGGCTCTTTTGCAAACTCAGAGATAGATCAGTATCTTTTTTTGTAAGGATTAATAGTATTTTCTTCATATTAACAGCTTTCACTGCCTGTGATTCATAGTGATGATATTTTAATTCCTATTAAGAAGTTAATTCTTACTTGCATTAAGCATTGGAAAAGGGAGCCAAAAAAACTTGACTCGGTTCTAAACATACATAGTTCTGTTGCTATTTATTCTCCCTTTTACAATTTACACTTCCTTTTGGAGGAGGAATGTAGTTGAAAAATAGTTTTAAGAGTTAACTTTAGAGTAATTCTTGATCATTGAACAGACCCTCAGTGGGTAGGGTTGACTATAACCATTGATGAAAAACCCTGCATGAGCTCAGGTAACAACTATACATTAATATTCAGACAGCTATAAATCAGCAATATTCTCTCTAGATTTGAAATCACTGATCATACTAAAGAGTGTGCAGGGTGCTGCAGGAATTCAGAAATCAATGAAAACAGATATAGGGTAAAAAATCCAGTCCTGGGGTGAGTTCTTTCATAATGATGCTCTGTGAATTGCTCGAGTTGGAGTTTTCCAGTCTGAAAAATAGAGTGGATTATGGCTCCCTGCTGCACATGAAATTAGCTAATCAAGCTTTCTCAAAAAAAAAAAAAATCCCAGACAAACAAAAAAACCCCAAATTCTCAAATTTGTTGGTAGAAGCCATTGGGATTTTGATTTGACACTTTATATAAACTCAGCAGCTCTTTTGTGTAGCCTCACACAAGCAGGAGGAATTATTTGCTGTTGTAGTGAGGGAGTCTTACAAATCTACTTAATTGTGTGCCCTGTTGGGCTGCCACTGGGAGGTTCCTCATCTGCTTCTTTTTGTCTTTGGTTTTCATTCCCCCAGGTAAAAGGAAGTCCTCTCTAAGTGCTCTGGGAGTTCCATTCAGCTGGTTCTAAGGCTGTAGCCAAATCTTCATTCCCTGTAGCTTTTAAAGTGCTCTTACCTTGAGCAGCACAATCATAAGTCCAAAATCACTCTGTGCCTGGCAGTTCTAAAATCAAATCACTCTGTGTTTTGCTGTTTTAAGATTCTGTTCTGTCAAACATTGTCTGGGTGAAGTGACTGAAGTTTTGGGTGGACTTATTTAGTACATTGGCTGATGGCTCTAATTAGGGATGATCAAATAAACTTATAGACTGTTGCTTAATTTGTTAAATGTAGGAGAAAATCTTACAAAACGGAAATGTTGTGTTCTGGCAGAGAGCAATATTGTCACTGTCTGAAAGGCTTTCTTCATGAATGCTCATTCCTTTTTTGCCAGCAGGTATTTGCTTTTATGTGACTTCTTCAGAAGGAAAAACTTGGAGAGGTTTCCAAATACAGTGAAAATCTTATCCATGGACTATGGTTTTATCCTTCAATACAGATTCCTTCAGGATATTATCTCCAAACCATGAATTCCAACTTGCACTTTGGTGGATTTTTCTTGCCAGTTGCAGCAATGAACGTGATAAGCATCGTGCCACTACTGATTCTTGTTCCTATTTTGGAGTGCATTAACTCCTGGCTCTTTAGCTCCAAGGACACTGGACACTCTCCAACAATTTACATTGGTATGTAAAAAATACATGTGTTTGTACAGCTTTGTCTTTTCTGTTTTTGAAAAGAAATTTCAGTGTGATGGATGATCCTAGACAGTTATGTCTGACTATAAATGTTAAGGTAGACTTGTTTTGGGATGATGCTCAGAAGTAAATATGTTTCAAAGGAGTTATTGAACAAAAACAGTCCTGAAAACATTTACTAGATAGTAAGAAAAAGTATTTGTTTTGTGTAGGACAGACTCCTCTGACTGATAAAAATTTTGAAGTACATCACAAGTAACTAGGGGTCATCCTATGAAATTGGTATTGGAGAGAATCAGTACTAACTATTGATGCCTGAGAATTGCTTTGACTTGGTTATCTTCTATGTTTCTTTATCCATTAGCTTTTGGACAGTAAATTTACATTCCAAGTATTTTTTAGGAATTAAAAATCCCTTCAGTTAGTTGCTCTCTGATCTGGAGAAATGTGTTGCTCAAAATGATGAGTTTGGGATTGGATAACTCAGGAGTCAAGGCTTTGTTTTTCTGTGATTTTTATGCTATAAGTGCATTATTGTTAGGACTGCAGCTCATAAGAGGGAAGTTCTATTACCATTAGAACAATTTCTTCCAGACTCTGCAGTTACATCATGAATGAAGTAAAAGTATCTAGGCTAATTCTGTATGTGGAATAGGGGTTTTTTTTAGAATGGATGAGAAAAAGAAAAGATGCAGAAAACTATGCAAAACAAATGGGTTTGTGTCACTGGCTGCTGTTCCCATTGAACAGGCTGAGTATTTCACAGGTGGAAGCTTACTGGGAGAGGTTCAGTCTGCTTACCCAGCACTAAAGTTTCCATTAGAATGTCCAATATGAGGTAATTGTTCAAGTGTTAAGTATTTGCATTATTAAAATCCTTATTGAACCCCAGTCATAGCAAAAAGGCATCTCCAAAGGTCAAGTGTTACCTCACACAAGCGGTAAAAGGAAGTTTTCCCTGTTGTAGATGGACACTCATTCCAGAAAAATTCATAGCCTAGAAGCAATGGCAACTTTAATAAGAGTTGGGCTATCTTCTCTTGACACTAATGTGGTTTCTTTTATTTATTTGTTTTTTAATTACCCCCAAACCTCTTATGTTCTAGGATCTGGAGGGATCCTCTGCATCACTCTTCAGATGTCAGCTCCATATTGTACCAGCAGTAAAGCAACTTCCACTCTGTATTCACTTAAAACTATTCCCTTTCACAGATACTCTCATTAAACTTCCCTCATTTTTTATCTTCCAGTCTGCATTGCAAACCTCAGATGAAAATATTTATAAACCGCTATTTTCTCTGTGTGCTGCTATTAATTCAGTGCCCCATGGCAGGCAGCACAGCGAGTACTGACACACACAGAGGTATTAATCTGACTAAATTAGCCTAATTAAGAGTGTTATTAAGTTTTATACAAACCAGAAGCATATAACACAGCAGGTTGCAATTAGCCTAGTTTTTAAAATAACATCTGCATTAAAACACAAAAAGCACGTTCAGATAATCATTTTCCTTTAAACCATGGAAATTTCAAGTTAGTATTAATGTTCTATCCTGTTATGTTAAACAGCATTAGAATATATGCAGTGGTTTATTCTTAATGGGTTCATTTATCAAAACAGCCTCCTGTTAGGGGTGATAAACTACCTGAGGCATAAAAATACCTGTGAGTACAGGCAATGGCTTCAGATACCCAAGTATATGACTGCACCTGCAAGTATGGTAGACCTCTAAGTGCCAATATTTTTGCCAGCAGTTAATTAGGTTCTCAATTATTTTCAGCAACAAAATTGGAAGTATAAATAGGAAGTTGGTGTTAAGCCAGCCTGTAACTATATTTTAATTCAACTCTTGTAAGAAGAAGAAATTTAAATAGTTTTCTGGAAATTTTCAGCATGTTATTCTTAAGTTTTCAAGGATGAACCACATAGACAACCAAAATATCTCGTTGCTCTGTATTAAGTCTACATAAAAACTGCAATCTGTTACTCTCTCTGTAATTGTTGGCTTATTCATGAAGGTCCAATACAACCTTAGTCTCTATATAATACAAAGAACCTTATCCCAGAATCACCCCTAAGTATTACTAAAACAATTGTTCTCCTGTAAAACCAAAATCTCAGCCAGTCATTCCAAACTAGTCATTTTAAAGAGGACTGAAGGGAGAAGAGTCAAGATGAAAACCATGTCTCCAAGGTTCTTGGTTTTTTTTCCTCTGTCACATGAAGTCTTGAGAGATTTAAAAAAAAAAAAAAAACCCACAAGTTTTTTGAGCACCCAGAGGTTACTTTTTCAGAAATGTATTGGCTTTTAGTAAAGGAAAATGCTTCAAGTTTGTTGCACTGTTAGGAATACTGAACTGCTGGAGGTTTCTTTAGTAGCAACATAATTTTTCACTGGGAGAACTGGTGATCTGGATGACTACAAGAAGCTCCTTGAGGGCTTTATACCTGACTATGATAAGGTGCATTGGCCAGAAAATGCTGCTGAATTCCCTCCTGTCATCAATTTTCAAGCAATAGTTCATTGATAGTCTCATTAAGCACTAGAGGAGCTTTAAACAGCAGAAGAGCTTCCAAGGCTCAGGTTAGGCAGGGGGGTTGGATATTTAAAGCTGTGAATATCAGAAAAACTGTGCTAGAAGAGGGATGTGAGTTTGGTGCTGAGAGAAAAAAACAGAGGCCTCCAAAAACACAGCAAGGCTACTTACATGAGCTTTTCATCTCTGCTGTCCTGACACTAAAAAAGACAAAGTGTATATGTGTTATAAATATTGTGTGAAACAAAAGCTTTTGGCTGTTGATGTCCAATTTGATAAGTGTAGCAGTTACCAGTCATGAAGGCTTGGTAAGAAACACATAGTCCAAGAATTTGAGCCTAAACTGTTAAAAGCAACACAATTCTCCTGATGTTATGGTTTAGAAATGCTGGCAAATCAGAATTTTGGTCAAAATCAATGGGAGCTCAAACCATGAGAGGTATAGGCAATTCAGGTTCAGAGAGTTACTTGGAAACTTTGATTTCTTTGTGTTTTTCTGTTCTGAGAGGATACAACCACTTCATATTACCAACATCAAGAAATATAACTTAATATATTTTCATGTTATTCTTTATGCAATGAGTGAAGTGTGGGGTAGTTAGAACACATCCAAGTTTTGGAAGAATTTCCTGCTGCCTGGTACTTTTGATCCTACCCTTTCTCTTGTATAATCTGGAAGGACATTTACCTCTCCTTTCTTTTCTCCTTTTCCTCCCTCAATCTTCAAGTAAAAGGTAAAAGTTGTTTGTGACTTTGGTCTTCAGTAAAGTTTCTCCTCTCCCATTTATTCTGAACTCTGAAATTATTTCTGTGTTGAGCTGGTGTCCTTTTGCCATGTGTACATAGCAAACACTATTCATGTTTAGGTGTTCAGAAAAAATAAATTGGGGTGGGGGTAGCAAACTTGTTTTGCATTTCTTAGGAGCTTGTTTCACTCTGAGCACCTGGTGGTCCTGTAAGTGCAGCCCTGGTGAAAGCTCTCTGTGCTCTTTACCCAGTTGTAGGTCACTTCTGTGCTGCACTTTCTGTGATGCTTGCTGGCTTCTCTGAAATCCACCGAAAGCACTTCCCCCAGGTGGAGCAGACCCTCTCCAAGGAGGTTCACCTGGTCTCCTCCATGCCCTGCTTCCACCTGGCTCCTCAGTACATCCTGCTTGGAGTGGCTGAAGCCCTGGCAACTCCCTCCTGTAAGTAAAATCAAATGGGCTAAAGCAAGGGTGTCCCGATTCTGAGAACTGTATCAGCTTCCTAAAAAAAAATTTGCTGTGATCTGATATTTTATCCCTGGCTGTCTTCCACGGGCTTAATGAGCAGATCTGTGTTTTACCTGCATCAGAGAAGCATCATTTGTCTTGCTGGCTGCAAGTCAGTGTGAGCAGTGATGTTCCAGACTGACTGGAAGGGAGCACAGTGCAAACAGTTCCTGGAGGGTACAATCTCCTCTTTGGTCTTGGAGCTGAACCTGCTTCAGGCAGGGGCTGGGCTGGAGGAGCTCCTGAGGCTCCTTCTGACCCGAGTGCTCCTGTGATGATTTTATTGAGATGGTGCAAAAACACCTGTCAGAGCTGAGCTGTGGTTGTGCTCTGTGTCCACCTTAAAGGCCACAGGCAGAGCAAGGTGAGGCAATGGAACCCCTTTGATTTTTGTGCCCAGTTACTAGAGTTGTCACATTTTTCACTGGCACAGAGCACATGTGGGCAGGTGACAGTGACAGGTTAACCTGGAGACTGGTGTAGGCAGCTGCAAGGTTTCTGTCAGTGCTCCAACTGGGAGTCATGAGAACATGCCTCCACAGATACCACATTGTGACATGGAGCCAGAGATGAACCCACCTGTTTTTCAGAGCTCAGCTTGTGCCTGCCATCCACACATTATGTAATAACACTCTTGATTGTGAGTCTGAACCTTTGCTGCTTTCTGTAATTTACTTTTCTGTGTCTACACTGATATTTGAGGCTTATTTTCTTCTGAGGAGCATGCAGAGTGCTTACCAGTGTTTTACCTTGCAGAGATTTTTTTAAAAAAAATGTTAGTATTATAAAAATAATCTTAGCAGCATTCACTTAGAGACACAGGTAAAGTAATTGACTGGTTGATCTCTGCAGGCATTTAATTCTATGGGTTGAGTGTCTCTTGTTCCAGCACAACCCCAGAAATGTTCAGGTTTTTATTTAAGAGCAGGAAATAACTTCAGTGTCTCAGCTTTATTCTTATACTCTGAGACTACTGAGAGCTGTGGGTCACAGTCTGTCACTAAAAAGGTAATTTTCCCTAGTTTTAAATACTTAGCACTTTCATAATGCCTCTTCATCTGATAGCTCTCAAGTACTTAACTGAGACAGGTTTCTAGGCAGGTAATTTGGTTTCTAGGTTACAGGCTAAGTGTAACTGAAAACTGTGACCTTCTCTGTTTAGCTTAACAAAAAGAAGGTTAGGAGGTGACTTGCTTACAGTCTTCTCATGCAAAAGCATGAGAAGAATATTGCTGGTAGAATAAGGCCTTTTAATCCAGCACACTGGGACACAACTGGAGTCCCATGACAGCAAGATTACATTAGCCTTTAGAAAAAAAAAAAAATAAAACTCCATCTTAAGGGTTTTTCCCTTTTATTTTTTTAAGATCTTTTCTAAAGGTTTGTGGTTAGAATTCCTTAGGAAGAAATGCTGTCCTTCCCCATTAAAGTAGAGATTAAGCATTGTGCTTAGAGCAGCAGTGAGAGGTGTGATTTAAGAACCCAGCTAAATGGGGCTAAGTCTGAATGTGAGACTTGCAGACTAAAAAGCTAAAGGGAGGTGCCTAAAACAAAATACTGCTGTATCTGGTGGGGCAAGAAGGCCTCCATTGGTGGCACAAATGGTCAGGAGTGTCCTGGCTGTGCAAGCAGGGCAAGAGATCTCTCTGCAGCCTGGTAGTTGCAGCTGCAGCTGGAGAAGAGCCTGGCTTTCCCCCAGGTCTTGCCCTGTGTCAGAGCCCAGTGTGGGTGGCTGAGGCCCCTGAACAGTCTCCAGCAGCCCTCAGGCTCTGCATTCAGGCTTCTGAACTGAGCTCTGGCTTTCTACTTCAGTTTGAACTGAATTTCTGCTCAGATACCATACACTGAATCCATGGATATTAGTGACAGCCCAGACACAGAGTTGTCTCACCTTTCCTGACATTTTACTGCCTTTTGTATGTGGAAGGTCACATTCAATTATAATAATTTACTGGACCTGAAAGTACATGATCCAAGCTGAAGAGGGAAATGTTCATTCTTTTAAGCAGAGGGGAGAGAGAAGATATCTCATTTCTGAAGAGCTTGGTTAGAGAAGTTAGATTTGGCACATTGAACTCCTTATCTTCATTAGGATATCTTATTAAGATTGCTCAGCCTGGAACAGAGAAGGATTCAAGGTGACCAAATTGTGTCATTTCACTACTTGACAAGAGCCTACAAGAGAGCTAGAGATTATTTACAAGGGCATCTAGGACAAAGGACATGGGTATGTAGTACAGGACAAAGGTGAAGAGGATCAGATTGAGAGTAGGTTTAAATTAGATATCAGGAAGAAATTATTTACTGTGAGGTTTTGTCACAGGTTAGCCAAAGAAGCTGTGACTCTCCCATCCCTGGCCATGTTAAAGGCCAGGCTGGGCTTTCAGTAGCCTTGTTTACTGCAAGGTGTCCCTGCCCATAGCAGTGGGGTTGGAACTGGATGACCTTTCAAGTCCCTTCCAACCCAAGCTATTCTATAATTTGGTCCCTGATACTTGGAACTGTGTTTGTACAATATATTTCATTATCTTGTTGATAGGAGTTTTTGAATAATCATCTGCTTCAGGTGGCACGAGCATCTCTTAGAATAATATTTGCCACTTAAAAATTAAAATAATACAATGGTATTGCTCTCCTCCACAGTGCTACAAAGTTCTCCCTGGCCTTTGACAGGCTGGATTTGTAACCCTAGCTTGGTTTAATCCAGGAATCTCCAGCTCTGTTAGTTAGAGGATATATTGGGGATGGCTTTGCCCACTGATAAAATGCAATAGTCTCCAGGGGGAAATGCAGCAGCTGTTTAATAGTTCCAGCAGCACTGTGGGGAAAGGGAGGATTTGAGCAGGCTATTGAAGCAGCAGGGGTAATTTAGCTAAGTAGGATGCAATTACCCAGGCTGAATTTGACCAAGATGCATGTTTTGCACCTCAGCTTTTAGAAGGGAGGAACAACCAGAAACTTCCAAGTTTTTTAGTGTCTCAAGTTAGCCCTGCAATGCTTCAGACTGTTGCATCCCCAGATGGTGTCCCAGGCTCACCTGCTTTCTCTTGCCCTCAGGCTTCTGGTTCCTATTGTGAATGTGGAAGAAAACATTGTCTGTGGTCTTTTTTCTTTCATATGTTTCAAAGCTCTCATTTGGACATGCAAATTAAAAATTGTGTAAGAGAGTGATTGCAGAGTTTCATTTGTATTCAGAGGTGTTTCAGGCAACTCAGTATCCAAACAGGACCTTCTGCTGGCAAGTTTTTCAAGCTGGAGGTCATTCTAATTCCACTAATAAAGCAGGTGGGGAGACTCCGGGGTTGGGAGTAAAAGTGTGGAGAACTCAAGGAGTGAAATTAGGAAGCAGAAGTTTTTGATGATCAGTGAAAACTGCACAAAAAGAACAGCTATCATAAAGTCTTGCTGTTACAGCCAAATTACAGCTGGTGGGATTATTTATAGCCATCCATGCTACAGCAGCATGCTACAGCTTCCCCTCTCCACCAAAGCTGTTGCTGCTTCTGGTTCAGCCTTCTGGCAAGAAAGTGAAGAATAAAGTCTTAAAAATGAACCAATGAGCCTGAGGGTTGCACTCTGGAGAGCAGGAGCATTGTCCAGCCTTAAGGTAAAGCAAGCTAACTGTCCAAATTAAGGCAGAGCTCTCGATTTTGGAAGTATTTACTAGTGGCTGTGCTGCACTGGCTCAGAGATGGAAGATCCTGCTGTTAAATATCACATCCATTGTCTTCTGCTTACTGACTGTGGTGGTGTTTCTCTGCTTTTTCTCATGCCTGAGGCTTTAAAAGGTGCAAGCAAATGTCTGGGTGAAATATCTTTGTGTACTTAGGCAATATGAGCAGCTGTATGTGGCTAATTATTCATTTAAGCAGTTTAGGTAATGCTTTGATACAGGGTACATATTAAAATGTTATGGGGTAAATCTGATTGCTCTTCTGCAGCAAGTGCATTCTCTATATAAAATATGGAAATTCACTAATAGAGATGTTTTGATTTTTTTTTCTGTATTATCTATGTTCTGCCATCATTTAACTCTTCCTTTTGCTTTGTTTCTTTTTTTTATTTTTTGATGTGTAACTCTATCTTCTTCCTTCCTAAGGTTCCTTACTTGCCTTCTGGCTTGTTCCTGCAAGAATGAGAGGGATTTCCATGCATTTTTTAGCCCTCTTTAATGGAGCTGGCTGCTTTATGGGAGCTCTCTTTGTTCAGACAGCCCACGCAGGCACTCAAGGTAAGAGTATGCTCATGATGGGTGTTCCTGAGCAGTTTTCTAATATTATTGATTTGGAGAATCAGGCAGCAGAATTAAAAGGGATGCCAAAGTTTTATTGATTTGCTCTCACAATTAAGATGGAATTAAGATAGAAAATAGCCTTCCAGCTGTACTCATCCAATTTTAATGAGTCATCTTAGTTTTGATAGTCAGAGTAATTAGAGGATGGCATCTTGCAGGAAGTCCTCCTGTCCAATCTTTGTATTTCTGTTCTGGAAGACTGAAAATAAATTGGCAAGGAGGCCACTTTTTTGTGTTGATGAAGTACATTCATGTTATTCACACTTACATGGAAGCCTCTGGCCTTGAGAGCAGGATCTGTACTTTAAAAAAAGGACAATATTATTCCCTGTGTGTCCCAGGGAACAGGAGGTTGGGTTGAAGGTTTCAAAGCTGTCTGGGGAGCTCACTCTCCTGAACCCACTGGTTCCATCTGACTTCACCCAGCTGTTGGAAAAGCCAAATTCTGTGTCAGTACTGTCTCACTGTGGACTTGCCCTTTTGCAGATGGATGTTGCAATTCCCAGAAAACTCCCTGTTTCCAAAGGAGTTACTGCAGGTTCAGCCTGTTGAGGTGTGTTTAGTGGAAGTTCTGAACTGGAGTTGTTCCTGAGTTACTGACTGATAAGCCAGGAATTTCTTAAAGTATTTTTTTCCTTTGCTGATGAATCTTTGTTCAATACAGAAAAAACTTATTTCACAGAAAAAATTTAACAAGTAAAGTACTCGAGTTCTTGGACTGAGGGACAGGGATCCCTTTGTTCACAAATTGAAATGGTCCCACTTGCTCAAGGAATATTTCCAAAGCTCTGGTGGAACTCTTACAGAGAACTATTCTTCAGAAACCACAATTGCTAATGCATGACACCACTGCCATTGCCACAGCAGTAGGATTTTATAACTGTGGAGGGTTCAAGCTTTGGCTTCTTCTCTTCCCTATGCCAAGACTCATGTAATTGAAGAACAAGCAGTAGTGGGTCTTTTGAAAGTGTGACAGGAAGTTTTTTTATTCCTACTCGTGAGATCTGAACAAACAAATGATACTTTGACACCCAGTCCTGTTTTTAAGTCAAAAATTGAATTAAAATTTTATTGCAAGGTATAAAACATCACCTGGAGATGAGTAAAAACCTGCAATGTTTACACAAATGAATCAAGCAAAGAACTATTAAGCACCAAGGCATCCATTGTGGAGAACTGAGCTCCTTGAATATCCCCCAGTGGAGAAGGTTGTTTTTCATTATTCTGAGTTCAGTGTAATCTGGGGTAAATGAAACAAACACTTTAAGACAGACTGTGTTGCTGATTTTTTTTTTCTTTCCTCCCCCCCATAATATGGAAACTAAATATTTAGTAAAACTGACATATTTT
Source organism: Erithacus rubecula (assembly GCF_903797595.1). Lineage (NCBI taxonomy): Eukaryota > Metazoa > Chordata > Aves > Passeriformes > Muscicapidae > Erithacus > Erithacus rubecula. Next base: position 929,228 of record NC_136686.1, read on the forward strand.
ACTGCAATTTGACTTTGGAAATAATTGAATCATTGCGAAAAAATTAAGCACAATGTCAGCACCAATATATTGTTCCTATGTTGTGTTACTGTTATTTAATTAATTTCTTTACAGAGTATTTCTGTACACTGTGATAGAGGAAACCAATTTTTGCATTTGATTTGCAATTCGGTAGATTTTTGTCTGGTTTTCCATCAAGGTGATTAATCCTTTTGCTATGAGTCTGTATGAAATAATTCAATTGATTCAAAATAAGCAAATGTTCTTTTCTTGACAGAAATTCTGTTTTAACAGAGATTGTGAGTGCTTATCCTGGCTGAGACCAAGAAGGTTGAACTCTCCAAATTCTCCACAGGCTGCATTCTAAACCCTTTTGCTCAGGTTTCTTGAGCAAACTGAAAAGTTTCCTGACTAAAATATTCGTCACTCTTAGAAAGTTGGGTGGCAAACTTTTCAACTTAGCTTTTCTTTTCTTTTTTTCCAAAGCTGTAACTTAATGTCTGTGTTTGGCTTTGTCAGACCTGCTGTTCCTGTAGGTGGAATTGACTGCACCATTATCCTGAGCAAAAGTCACTCTGAAATTTCCAAGGGAGACAGTGACAGTCTGTGTTCAGATTAAGGTGTTGTAATGGGTATGACTGCTGCTAAGCAGGAAAACTCTAAAAAACTTTAAAAAAACTTCAAGTGCTTTAGGGGAGAATAAAGTGAAACATGTTTAGTGATTGCTCTGGTGCTGTAGTTAGAAGAGTGTTAGAGATTATTTGACCTATTAATATGTAAACAACATATTACTGGGCTCTCACTTTTTATTTTTAAATATAATTGGGTGTCTCTTTCCCAGTGTTCCTGGCTTGAATAAGATGAATAATTCCAAGTTACCACAGTTCACTCAATTCACTGCTTGGAGATATTCCTATAGGTTCATTTGTGTTATGATGCTCCTCTGCTCATCCCAGCCTGTTGTCCTGCTGACTCCTATATCAGAGTGGGCTTAGGGTCACACTTTTGTAGGTGGGGATAAACAGTAGCAAAACAAAGAATGCATTTTAGGCTCAGTTCTGGTTTTCTCCTAGTTTGGTAGCAAGTGTTATACACACTTTTGGTTTCTTTTCTTCCACCTGTATTTCTTCCAGTTGTGCTTCTTACAGTGGACTTTGTGCATGACAGCAAAATAATGTTTTTTTAATTTATTAAAGCCTAGTGGTTGCCTAAGGAACACCCTAAAAATGGCTGTTGTAGGAACACGTTTGTGGCCTCTCGAGTTAAATTACGGTCCAATGACACAAATTAGGCTTTTGTAAATTTACATTTGGTATGGTGAGGTTTGTTTTGTTTTTTTTTTTTCAGATGTGTTTGAAGAGCTTGTAAATATTCAGTATCTGGACAATTTATGAAAGTGGGAGTAAAGCAAACCAACCGGAACTTTTTTTTTTCCTTCCTAAAAAAAGGCTCGGCTAATTTATTTCTATTGGAAGAACAAGTTCCTTCTCTTGCTGGAGGAGAGGATAGTGTTGATGAATTGGTTCTGTGAGATTTAACAAGGCTTAGTGAGTGATGCTTGGGCTATGAATGCTTTTGTCTTGTCCCATGATTCTTGTTTCACTAAGCCTGAGCCAAGACTATTTCTGGTTCTTCCATCTCTGAGCACTGAGACCATGTTTTCCATGTTCCTGCAGCAAAGTAGATCCTCCACTGCGTATTTTGAAGTGTTGAAGCACAGAGGGTGTTGATAAAATTCAAGCATTTTTATATCCTATTTTATGCCACTAGTTTAGAATTTTATTTGGGTTTTTATTGGCAAAGTTGATCAGATATCAGTCACAGTCAAATCTGCATTAATCATTTTTAACGCATCTATGGAGGATGGTGTGAATATGATAAAATAAGACTTTTTAAAAAAATCTGACGAGTGCAAACAGATGATGGGTGACAGTGATATTTTCAGTACAAGCTGGGAAACTGCTTTCTTTTGGATCTCTTACCTCTCCTAACATTTTCAAGGAAGAAGATGCAAGACAAAACCTGTCCTCTTATGCCAATCATTTCAGAATATATTTCTCTAAAAATATTAATATAAATATGTAAGAAATAGAAATTTAGAAAAGGTCAGAAAATTTAGAAAAGGAAGGAAACTGTCCCAGTCACAGTTTGCCTGTTTGTATTTAGAGAATCACCAGAGGCATTGTGGTTTGGGTTTGAGTTTTTGGGGTTTTTTTTTAGGTTGGGGTTTTTTTTGATTGTTTTTATAATTTCAGTTTTGTGTGATTCCAAATACCAAAGGTGATAAGCTAGAGGATATTTCTTGCAGTCCAGATGGTGGTGGCCACTGGTCCCTACTTAGCTAATAGGGATTAGATGCAGAGTGAGGCTTTAATTTGGTTGTGATTAAACACTAAATATATGCCCACTAAGTTGATGAAATGAAGGAAGGAAATGCAAATCTTTTTTGAATTTTGTATTCTTTTTTTCTATGATAGGTTGTAGGATAGCTGCAAAAGTACAAGACTGGTACAGATAGAGGAACTTCTGGCATGTGACTGTCTTCTTTGTTTTCTTCAAGGTTTTCCACATAATAAAATGGGGTAATGTTATTCAGCAAAAAACCCTGCATGCCTCCTTGTGCAACTTTCCCTTGAGCTCTGAGAGGGTGCCACCACAGCAGCAGATATGTTGTGTGCACTAATTTTTGGCAGACTGGCCCTTTTCAAGTTTTCTGCAATGGCTGGTATTGCCAGCAGCTCCTTGCTGTCAGTCACCCACCAGAAACAGCCCAGGAAAGTTTTTGTCCATGTCCCAATCTCTGCTTCACTTCCACCTCTGCTTGCTTTAGTAGGATCAGTTGTTTCTTCTTGGTGTTGTAAATTATTCCTTCTTCTTGAACTGAGTCATTTCAATGCAAAATTGACAGGATTCCAAAATGTCAGTGCAAGTTTACCAGGTGCTTTATTTCCATGATTGTAGAGCAGACTGCAGGAACAGACTCTGCCTAGGCTTCACTTTCTAACTTGTTTCTAAATTTGCCATAAAATACATAACTAATTCACCTCTAACCAGTAGAGAAAGTCTATTTGAAATTATGCACCTCAAGGAAACTTCTGTTTCTTTGTGGTGATTCATGCTACTAAGTATTTCTATTGTTGGAATAAAAATGGAAATCAGGAGCTTGATGCAGAGAGTTAATTCCCAGTGAGCAATTATCTGTGTGACAAACCAACCTTGTAATTGCCACTTCTGTTGGCAATCTCCACAGAAAAGTAAAGGATGCACAGAGCCCACAGGCAGTATCTTTTGGGGGAAAGTGAGTTCTTAGCATGTTGCATGCTGAGGTGAGGATGGGAAAGGTTTCCTGCAAGCAGAGGAGAGGGTTCTCTGTAAAGTGAGTGTAAGTAGATGTAAACACAGTCCAAGTTTATCCCCTGTTTCATGGGGGAGAAAAAAATTAAAAGGAAAAGTAATGAAAGAAAAATGAGTGACAAGTAAGGATTTTTTTTTTGGCTAAAAGTAGGAAATGGTTATATTAATTTTTGCTGCATCCACTGATGAAAATGTGCACTAGAAGGGTTATATTCTGGATATCCTTAGACTGCTGGCATCCTTGTTCCTCTGTGGAGGAAAGCCTGCTCCTAACAAACCTTTTTCTCCCTCTCTGAGAGGAAAAGAGCCTTGATCCTACCTCTTGCTTTGGACAGAGCAGGAACCTAGAGAGGACAAGTGTTCTCTGTGGCAGCTGGAGCCTCACCATGTCCTGATTTTGTCCTTGCCTGTGCTGTTGGTCATTTGGATTTTCCAGAGACTCTCTGTCAATATCCTGGCCTCACTGTTTAAACACTGGCAACACCTAGAAAAAGAAGGGAGGACACAGAGCAAAGATTTTTGACCCAGTCCATGGAGGGAAGCCCGTGGTGAAGTGGGAGTAGAATCCAGGTCACCTGCCAGGCTGCTACCCCTAGAACCAACCAGCCCCAGTTACAGTGCTTTTATCTGGTGTCTGTATCAGTGATAAGATAGAGAGGATACAAATGGACCCTCAGAAGCTGCCAAATTGTTTTTATTAACTTTCCAAGTATATGTTTTCCATCCAGGTTGCACTGTAAATGCCATTCCATTAGGATGCTCCTGCTGCTGCTGCAGTCAGCCCAGCCAAGGTGAATAACCTAGCAGACAGTGTGAGCTCTGCTTTGACAAGCTGCACTGCAGACCCCCATGCATGAGTTCCTTTTCATCACATCCACAGGCTCTGCCTTCTATTGGCCCCTGGGGGCTGCAAAATGAAAAACTACCTGATTGTGAATGATGACAGTAAAAGTTTATAAGCTACTAAAATGAAGTTACAGCACCTTGGAGCTCAGTCAGCTTCCAGTGTAAGGTGATAGGTTTTTAAAACTGGCTGCAGAAGGAAGGGAGCAGGCAGAGGTGTGGTGGTGCTGCCCTGTGGCAAGCAAAAAGGTACCATGGCATGGAGAGAACTGTAGAGGAACTTATGAAAACTGATGGCAGTTGTTCTGTCAGTCCCAGGAGAGCTAAAAGCAATAGCTCTGAAAAGAAATGTGTTTGTAACTGTAAGATGTGGAGGGAAGAAAAAAATGTAAATATATGAATGTGCTTGGCAGGGTGTAATCCTTTGAGTGGAGTCTGTCCCTTGCTGTGGAACTGTTCTTTGTCTCTAATTAGTGAAATATTTACAATCTAAGGATGGCAATCAGTGTGTAAAAGTGGCATTGGTGGCCAAAAGATCTGTTAAGGCCATCATGTTTTTACAACACAGTTGTACTAAGAAAGTTGATTTTCCTTCTTTCCCCATTAGCTCATTCGGGGGAATAGCCACACAATTTAGTTGGGCAGGATTTGATACCTGACTTTGATGCAGCAGAGGAAGGTGACTTTGAGCACACTGATGCTGGTGTAGTTCAGATCAGGGGATGCTTTTGATCTAAATCTCCTAATAATCTCTGATTTGCATCACAGAACAATCTTGGAACGTGAAAACAACTGGATTCTTTTTAGAGGAAACTGAACAACAAAACAATATGCTCATGTCTGAGATGTTCCAGCTGTTAATGGGAACTGCTCTGATGTGAACCCCCCTGAGCTGTGCAGAGTGTGGACATCACATCCTCAGCACCAGCTGTTTCACACTGCATTTCTTCATTAATTGCTAATGAAGACAGTCTATCTGCCTTCTTCAAAGGCAATAAATATCCTCTATTCCCAATCAGGTACATGGTCATCACAGCACTGTGCAGGTCTTTGCTATCCTGTAACTTCAGTTTCTACTGGAACTTCTTTTTTCACCTTGGTTTGATGGTTTTGCTCTGGTTTATTATGGCACTTCAGGTACTGATTGTCTTCAGTTGCAGACTGACTGGGGCTGTCTTTTGTTTTTAACCATTTTGATTTGTACAGTTATTTGCCACCTGAGCTTGTTTGCAGACTGGTTGCAGTGACCAACATTGAAAGCAGTACAGCCACAAACTGCAGTGCACAGGAATACACAGGGAGGGAAGTCTCTGTGTGCATGTCCTCTGAGTCAAGTGCCAAAATCGCCCAGACACAAGGCTTTTTCAAAAGCCTTGTTGAAAAAAATTGTGTAAATAAATTATTTGGGATTTGTGTAAATAAACAATGAAAGTAAAGAACACCTTGCAGGCTCATGGCTAAAGGCAGCTGTAAAGAAAGGTAAAGTAAAATGTCAGGTGGTGACTTTGTAATGGAACACCAAGGCACTGAGTGCTTTTAATATTTAGAATTTTAAAAAAATTTTTAAATTCTTTATAGTAGAGACTGAGAAGAGACTATTAAAAGCATGAAGCTGCAAGTAAAGATCTCTACAGCCCATCTGAATTCTAGCTCTTACTAAAATTTTTACGGTTGACTTTGATTCAGGTGGGTGCACAGGATAACACAGATGGAAGATGGTCCAGTCATTACAGGAGTAGCTGTGCAGGATTAGGTTTTCCAGTACACTTCAGATTTATTATGGATGTTCTCTAGATCTGTACTGCCTGTCTGCAAAGCAAGGGTAGACTCAAACTCCCCCACAGATGCTGTGAGGATGAAATCTGTATCAACAGCTGCAGGGATTGTGTCTCACACCCAGTTACCTTCTTGTCTTCCACATGAGCCACGTCTCCTGCTGCGAGGAAAACTAATTCTGCCTCAAATGTCTGCTTTACCAGGCAACTGGTTCCCACACTTGCTGCATGAAGGTAAATTGGAGAGATTCTTCTTCTTCTTGGCTTCCTTAATGATGGTGAACACCCTGGGGTTCTGGAGCATTGCACACAGGTACGTGTGAGAAAATGAAAACTTGATGTTTCATTTGTAGGTGCAGATAGAAATTCTTGTAACATCTGTGGGCCAGCATGTAACAAAAAATTGGTTGTGACAGATCATCTGTGGAGAGGTGTGAGATTTAAAAAAAAAAACTGGAACAAACTGATGTATTTAACCTTAAATAATTAAGGGATCTTATTAATATAAAAAGCCCTCAAGAAACAAGAGCATAATTTTCTTTCTAGAAGGGTGTAAATGTGCTGGCATGGAGTTGAAAAGGGAACACAAAGCTACACTGGCTGTGGAACTGCCCTTGCTTTTGTACCCATTTGTAAAGAGCACTGCTGCTCTCCCAGTGAATTCACACCTTCAGTGTGGGACAGAGGGGTGGTGAGAAAGCTCCAGCCCTGCAGGTTGGTGCTGTGTGTAGCAGTTGCAACAGGACAGCCCCCCAAAATTTCCTGATACTCTTCTGGGCATGGGAGAGAAGCAATTTCCTGCTGGAGACACAAGAATTGCTCAACCCCCTCACAGGAAGCCACTTTATGGCACCTGTAGAGCCCAGGTTTAATCCCTGTGTTTTGCCTGCAAAATGCAAGGAACTCACAACTCTGGGATGTTTAATCCCACTTAATTTTTTGTTGAAGTCAGGCAGAGGGAGGGAGGCAGCCTGTGCCACCACCAGTGTGAGGGGTCACTCTGAGAGTGGCCCTTAGGCTTTGGGATGCAGTCCTGTGGAAATCCTTCAGGAACCCTGGTGAGCAGGGATGTGATGATGAGAGCAATAAAAAACATCCAAGAGCAGTGTACTCCTGGAACTCTAGACAAAATGTTCCTTTTTCTAGCACATGTAGCACCAACTTTGCTGCATCAAAGTTTGCCATAGCATCTTGTTGATTATTCCAATGTGATTCTCTTGTTTTAAATGTGAACTGGGTCACAACGAAAAACATTTCTCCTGCATGTACATAGTAGTACTCCTCATATGGAATTTTATGCTTCTGTGAATTGAAATTTTAATTTGTGGCATTTACTGCTGAAAACTAATAGATTTTGGTTGTCAGAATATTACCACTTCACTTCAGAATGAAGGTACCCTATTTTTCAATAATAAGTTTTCTATAATTTCTTATATAATTTATAATAAGTTTCAATAGTAAGTTTTGACTTATATTAATATGTTTTTTTAAAAAAAAAACACAATTGTTTCATTTTTGATGAACAAGAAAAAGAGCAAGGGCTATTCAGATAAACAGTAGTTTTGACAGAGGGGGAAACATACTTGAAAACTTGGCATAGAGAAATTTTAGTGCATTTTTTCTTGAGGGGAAAAAAAGCATGTTAATTATAAATTTTTTTGAAAGGACACAGTACAGGTATTATTAACATCTGCACCCAGTTTGATACTTCTCATCCTGAAGTTCTGAAAGACTCTAGGAAATGCTTATTTGCATTTTCCTATTTTTTTTGGCTGCCTTGATGTTCAAGACTCGGAAGGCACTGTAACTTAAAAAGTATGGTGTATAAACAATGGGTGAAGCTGACACTTAAAGAATTATTTTGTTATTTTCCTTCTGTATCATCTCCCCCAGATACAACAATCTGCATGAGGATGGCACCAATGAGTTCAGAGAAAGTCTTCCTGGAGAAAAGCTTTTGAAGCATGGAAAAGCCATCAAGCATTATAATGCTGTCCTGGAAAGTTCTCCCATTTTGTCTCCTGTGGAGAAAACCTGATGAAATTTCACCCTCATTTGACTAAATTTTGATTTTGTTACCCACCAGCTCTCTAATGATAAATTGCCCTCACACTTAAGTGGAACTATGTCCTGGTATTTATGAATTATCTGATGAATAATAATGTTGTTTATAAGTTAACAAAACAGCATTCTTCATAGGATTTGGCCTTGAAGGCACTGTCATAACTCACATTAAGGCCAAGGAGAGCTCACTGCTTGCCATAGTAGGAGGGAGGCTTTTAATCTTTCGATGAAAATAGGTATTCACATATATTTGTATTTAGGAGTGGTCAAAAATGAATAAACATGCAGGCATTTGTTTAGCTAATGACTTTGTGCCAGTATAATTTACAAGAGATTTTGAAATCTGGTACTGGCTGGTTGATATTTGCAATGGTGGGATTCCTGTGCACTGTTCTTGGCTCTTGCTGATCTCCTCCCCAGCCTACAGCAAGCTGCTGATTTATTTCCCTGTCTGTGAAGTGGACACAAATTGCTTTGAGATCTACCAAAAATGCACTAGAAACAAGATAGCAGTCCTCAGTCCACAAGGTGTGCCATGAAACATTGGTGCTTGAGGCATCCAGTCCCACTTGGCAGCAGCACTGTGAGATTTGCTATTTCTGAAGGATGAGATGAAGAAAATTGCTAGTAGGAGAATGAGAGACTGGAATTTATTAACATCAGAATTACTAATTGCAGCCTATCTGAATTGGAGGGGGGAGAATTAGGAAAAAAGAGAGTAGATGCAGCTTGGAGATGAGGGAAAATAATTATTAGTAAAATGCTTTCCAATTTGAACATTTCAGTGTTAAACACTCCCAAAAATGGCTGAGTTTGTTATTGTGAGAGATAATTGGACTCTTAACATTTCTTTTTAAAAGTCATATAACTAAAAAAAATGATGAGAGAAGTGGGGTCTGCATATGCTATGTAAGGAAATGTATTGAACCCAAAAAAATTAAAGGAGCACTTGGATATCAAGATGTTCCTGAGGGAGGGGACAGTCAAGTCAGAAGTCTTGCTAGATATGAGGAATGCTCTACCACAGGAGAAGCTACACTAAAAGGATGTAATTCATTCAAGTGATACAATTATTGAGCTGAAATGTGGAAGAGCTGGTAAAGAAAATCTCTTCTGCACCATTAACCACATTTAATGCTGTAACTTTAGGCTGGGTGTCGTGGGAGTGGCAGAAAAATCTGGTGAATATACCCCAGCCTCCAAAAGTGGCTGCAAAAGCTGGGCTGGAGCTGGGGCTGAGAGAGGAGACAGCAAAAGGCTGAAGGATCTGTTCTCTGAGGGCACTGCAAAGTGTGAGACAGGCTTATTTCCACATATTTGGGTAAATATATCCATGAGATCTGACAGTTATTTGCTTGAAAGGTATTATTTTCTACATCATATTTGTACTGCAATAGACCCAGGTTTAAGCCATGAAAAACACTAGTTTCTTTTCTGAGATATTCTTGAACACTTGAACTTTGTCCCTGCACAGAAAAGCTACAAGAAAATGCTGTTTGGAGTCTGCTGACAGGAGGGATGTAATTGCTCTCCAAGCAAAAGTTATACACAAAAGATGAACTTTGTAATAGAAGGGTAAAATTTAAATTTTGGGCAGATGAGTATGATTGGGCTGTAGATGTTTTCATTAACTAATGGTTTTCTTTTTTTTTTTTTTTTTTTGCTGCAAAAGTAACAGTGGATTGGAACCATTTACATCAAGAACAAGAGAACAAGAAACTTGGTTCTATTTTAAGGTAAAATGTTTAGTCTGCTGCATTCTCAGGCTGAATGGCCTTAAACTTCCCAAGAAGGTTTTCTTCTTTTTCTCCTTAGAAATTGAAATATGAGAATAGATGACAGCAGCTAACAGAATGCAGTAATTTGAGTTGAATTGTCTGATGAATATTATTCTGCAAGAAAAAGAGGATTAGTTAACTCCCTGGGTAGGACTTCCTTAGAATGGGCTTTGAGATGAAGAGTTGAATATTGAAAGCTCCCTGCCTTCTTCACATGGACAGGAGGAATGCTTTTTCTATCAGATTTAATAGAATTTGGACTTTGAGGTGGATGGTAGAAGAAAAGGGGCACTGGTTGCTGAATTTGGACTTGGTTCATTTGGTGGAGCAGAGGAATCTACATGCAAAAGTCTGTCAATCCATCTCACTGTTATGACAGAGCAATTTAGCACTTAAAACCAACAGACAGGAATATTTCTTGAATTGCAGCATCTAGGACTCCATTCAAAGCTGATGAAATCCTTTGTACATGCAGGGCACTGCCTACATTTATATAATTCTTGTGCCAGCACACAGTGAAATTGATATAAAGGTTTGGCCTTTGCTTTGAAGGAAGCTGCTTTTCACTTCAGAAAAATTTAGTGACTTTTTGCATTAAAAAATTAGAGGACAGAAAAAATAAGGATATGTCTGTGCATACAAAATTATGCAATAAACAGCTGGAAGATGTTAGGAGAGCCTTTTTTTTGGTTCAGCCTTTGTTGATCTGTAACAGTTTTCATGGGAGGTAACAAGACACTCACATCTGATTGCTTGTGTTTGAGGTTACCTATTGCAATTCTGGATTGCTTTGCATAAAGTTCATTAATTAATTAATCCTCACCATAAAGATTTATAGTTTTGAAATTTATTGTGGAAAAAGTTACCTCCTAGATGACATTAGGAGGGTTCAGAAACATCCCAGTTCAGTTTTCTTTGATTACTGCCTGAATTTTCTAACTGTTCTCCCAGCAGAGAGTGAAGTTTGTATAAAGGACTCTAGATTGAGGCTTGACTTGAGCAGAAGCTGCTTTTGTGCAGCTCTGGTTATAAGTGAGTAGTGCTCTGCTCATCAGAGGTCATTCCTAGCCTTGAATAGCCAGATGTCTTTCTGATTTCTGCTGATAGTTTGGGGGTGTCTTTTAAATGTTTCAATCTATGTTTTATGCTGTATTCATGGACATACATTAAAAAAAAACCACAACATGTTCTGTTCCAGACAGTTCATCAACCACCTCAGTTAAGTCTAAATGCATGGGACACCATTTTGGGAGGGGGGGGACTGAAGAAAACTTGATGGAGAGGATTAAGATCTCCATCTGTTAAGTTTGCACTGATAATAAAACACATGCTCCCAGTTGGAACAAGATGCATTAAAAGAGCAATTTCACTTCTACTGCCTAGCACAATGTCACTGAGCACCTGCAATAGTTTAAACATTAGGCATAATTGGCTTTGCTTGACATAAATCTGGAGTTTTGTAAATAAGAGCAGTTGAGTTTCTGTGTAATACCAATTAACTGTAAAGAATGCTTTGTTTGCTGAAGCCTGCAGCTTAGTGGAGGAAAGAGGGAGTTGTTAAGGCTCAGCAGTGGTAGTCACAAGGTAGAACCCAGATTAGACAATTACACAGGCTTTGAATATCCTTGTGCAAGTTACTTAATTTGTTTCAATCAGTTTCCCTAAGGATGAAAGAATAGTATTTATAATTTTAACATTTTTTTGTAAAGAGCTCTCAGATCAAAATTCCTTGGAGGTAATTTTACAGCACTGAACTGAGCTGTCTCGTTCTATGTTGGATTTCTTTTCCCTGCTTTTAGTGGAAGCTACTTGAAAATTCTTGAAGCATCTTGAAAAATATTGTACATGTTCTAGAATCACTTGTTTCATTCTAGGCATGGAGGAAAGGAAAGAGGTGCATGATCTACTAGACATGAAAGTCAGTCTTGTTCAGTTCCTGTGGGAGCTGTGGGTTGGAAAGGTGAGGTAGGAGAATCCCTTCTTTGGGGCATTATAAAGTAGAACTGGAGAGCAGAACTAAAGCTTTTAACTTGAGCTTGGTGTCTGTTTGCTGTAACATGTATTAGATTTGTCTTGGCAAGGGCAAATGCAGCTGCCTTCCAGAGGATGTTTTGAAAGTCTGCTTTGTTTCATCTGAAAAGGAAAAGGAAATTCACAAGTCTTCTCATGATTTCTCTGTTCTGAATAGAATAAAAATTACTTTTTCCTGTCTATCTACCTGGTCTCTTGAAAGTCTTACCATAGAAGTCATATTCTGGTGAGGTAGCACTTTAAATTATTCTAGTTTCTCTGTCTGTAACTTGAAATATAGATTTCCATGAATCAGGGAAGGCTGACATCTAAACCTTTTGAAATCTACTAGTATTGGTGATGACTCTTTAAATTTAATCAGTTCTAATGCACAGTGGTAATACTAGTGAAAGAAATTGCTCTGACAGGCATTTTCCAGTGTTTTGGAGAGTACTGGATATTGCACCCTGAGACTACAAAGTTGTAAATACAGTCTATAGATAGCTTTTCTTAATTTGAAAAGTAAAATTGGCAGAAACCTTTTTTTTTTTTTTTTAATACTGTATGATCAGCATCTTTTCCTACTTGGATTTTGGGTTTTTTTAAGTTTTGTTTAGAGGCTGGATTTTTGTTTCTTCTCCCCATCTTAACTGAGGAATTGGGATATGTACATTTACAATGGACTGAGGAGTAGTCCATAACCTTACCATCACCATGATTTTATATAGGGCCAAAATATTCCCCTCTAACTTACTTCTGAGGAAATGCCCAAGTCTAGAAAATATTGCAGATATTAGCTTTGTTTTTGAGGGCTGTTTTTCCTGTTAATTGTGGAATTCCTATTCAAGTGGTTGCAGTGTCACAGCTTAGCTTTGAACAGAAGTTTTGAAACTGGGTCTTGAATACCCAGCAGAGTGTGCTGACTGCTTGGAGCTGAGTACAGGTTATTTATTTATTATTATTATTAATGCATATTTTCTGGATTCTCCTTTTGTTATTCAAAAAACTATATATTCCTTTTCCTTTCAGATCAGAAGAAATGTTTTGAAAGCTGGAACACTTAGCAAACAACACGAGAAACCCAATCACTGAGGAGTCAGTGGGGACATCAACAGCAAAACAAACCTTAAAGCACTGGATGTTTGTCCTACCTGCTTTGTAGCCTGGTAAAAAGCAGCTTTTGAAAGCAGATCCCCAATGCTTTTATTGTCATGTTGTGTGAACTTCAGAAGCTAGATTGCCATGAGGTTGGGGGTAGTAGTCACAGCAGCACTTAACAAAAAGGCACAGTGAGTTTTCTTAGTTTCATTTTTTGCATGGTCAGTGACTGTGATATGAAGATGCTGCCTGTTTAGCTGGCAGGATGGAGCAATCTTTGATAACAAGCAAAATCCTTAATTCAGAACTAATGATGAATAGTAAGCCAAAGGTTTCAAGAGGATGCTGTTTGAAAGCAAATCCAGCATTACATGCCATTCTGAATTTCTTCACCTTAGTTCACAGAGTTTTGCTGTTGTCTTGAAATTGTTCCCTTTTAAAGTATTCAGGAGGAAAACCTGAGAGATTTTAATATCATGCTGACAGATGATAACCCCCTCAGCAAGCTTTGTCACTGGTTATAAAGAGCTGTCATTTAGTGGAAAAGCTCTTTAAACTTAAGCTGTTTGTAAACTAAACTTTAAAGGTGAGGATGTTGTGTAAAACCTGAACAGCAAAAATATTATGCAGCCTTACATATTCTGTAAAAAAAAAAGTAGGGAATGTCTGTGACTTTAAGGAAGAAACTTCACTGCAGATGTACAAGTAGAGAAATTATGCAGGCCTTGCAAAAATAAGCAAACAGTTTCAAGAAGAGAGAACAGCAAACTGTATGAAGAGGGGAGGGAGGTGATTATTAACCATTTGAAAATGATGTTACTTTATTCTTTGAAGCTTTTGATTGCTGCTCCTTGGGATGGGAAATTCATGTTTATGTGAATATGTGAGAGTGGAGGAAGGTCTTGTGTATTGGATTGCACAGGTGTTAAAAAGACTAAATAGTGGCAGTAAGGGCACATCTAAACTATCTGTTTATTATTATAATACTTTTTTTAAAATTACCAGAAAAGGCTGCTTTTGTAGTTCTGTCTTAAATAGCTGAAGGGTATAACTTAGTAAATGCAGTCCTGCTTCTCCTGACAGTTAACTGTGAATTACCAGTCAGTTGATTCTTGTCTTTGCAAAGTTTGTTCATCTGATTAATGCCTGAAATGGACTATTCTCTCCTCAATTATTTAACCAACAGCCTCTGTTGTAGCAAGGGTTAACTAAAGCTAGGTAATTTGGGGTTTGTTCTTTTTCCCCAGTTAGCCTCTTCAAGCTCCCTTCCTTTGCACCCAGTGATTGTTATACCTACCTTTCAACATTCTTTAGTAAATGGCACTGTCACTTTCTTCAAGCCTTTTTAAGATGCAGTGAGTTCCAAACAATCACTTGCACAGATGTTCATCAGTGTTTTGGGGTGGGTTTGTTTGTTTGCTTTTCAGGGGGTGTGTTGGTTTGGTTTTTTTTAAACTTGTACAGTTCTGACACAGGCTCAGGCATGTAGATCCCTCAGAAATGCTCAGAGAGAGAGGCCCAATTTAAATTATCTATTGAGTGCTGAAACACAAATTGCACATGAAATCCCCAAGCTTCAGGGGTCTCTGGCAGGTCAAATCCTACCAGTCAGTCAAACATTTAGTCAGTGCTACCCCCATGCACCTATGAAACAGAGGCTGTTTGACACCTCTGAGAATATTTCTCATGTTAGATCTGTTGTAAATGAGCACATGGTCCAGAATAATTAATGGTAACACTTCAGTCCTTTTTTGACAGAGTTGTGTTTCTGGTGCAGTTTGTGCTGGTCTGTCTATTTAGCTGCAATCAGCCATGCCTGAAAGACAGGAAGGAACAAGACGGACAAGTGTGTCAGTGAGTGAACCTCTTTTCTGTAATTAGAAATGCACAGGGAATAAATTATTCTCTAATTCAAGCTGTCCAGCTCACACTAATAATAACAACTCAAGAAGCAATCTGTTTATAAAAATCAGAACTGAATTTGTGAGACTCCTTGGTGCAAGACAGGATTTGCTGTGTAGCCTTGTCCTGGTTTATCAGGGCTCTGGGAAGGCAGTGTGGGTGTTTCAGGCTGGACTACACAGCCATTTCAGACACAAATTTTATATCACAGATGATTAGCTAAAACATTAATCACAGACCAATGTAGCAACTCTGGACCAAATTTTTCCCTGCTAAATTAATGACTGATAAGGAAAAGATGCCACAGAATAAAAAACTAAACTTGCTCAAAGCCTTGTCTGTCTTTTACTTCTGTGGACATCTTTTAATACTTTTCCATTCAGTTGTCATTGGCTTGCATGGGTGAAACCTTTCCCGTGGAGGCACTGGAGAGGATCCTTAGCCATGCCTCAACAATCCCTATTTTGCTTGCAGAAATGCAATTAAACTCTTCCTTCTCTGGGCTGTAAACCCAAGAGACTGGATGGCATCTTGAACTTTTGTGTCCAAAATATTTGGCTCAAGGGATTTTAACTGTTTGTGGCAATTATTTCTGCTACTGTTGTCTCCCCAATTTACAAGTCAGCCATAATTAAGGCCTAAGCAATTGTAGCACTTGATTAAGGTGCAAAAAACTGAGTACTGAAGAGTTACTTGACTTCAGCTTGGAGTCAAGTGGAGATGTAATGTTTTGAGAGTGGAGGAGGTACCAGAGAGCCAGTTTTCCAACAGTGAGTCTGAAAATGAGAGTGCACAGCCTCCCTTTCAAACCTGCTCAGAATCTGAGCAGCTGTCATAAAGCATCCCTGACATTTTTAAGCAATCTCTGATCTATGGATGAAGAGCCACAATAGTAGCTCCACTTTTTGGGAGTCTGAGATGTGCCCAATGAATTCTGTCTGTCAGACAGTGTGCTGCAAAAGCTAATGGTGACTACCAGAAGTCAGCCTAACAGATAACAATATTTTTTTATTACTAGTACTGTGAAGTCTCAGCAAATATCTTTATCCATTTTATTCCTCATACAAATTGTCTGTATTATGGTCAGTCACTGATACAGCTGAGATCAAGGGGAGGGAACAAAAGCTGTCGAGGTTTTCTGGCACATTTGTACATATGCATCACTTCAAAACAAGTAGAACAAGCTTGAGACATTGTCCAGTAAGTCAGAGTGCCTAATTAATTTAATTGCAAGCCATTAAATCCTCAATTTAGTTTATTATTCAAATATATTCATGTACTTCCCTCCCCCAGGGATCTTCTCCTAAAAGCTTCTGCCTTTTCAGTGCAGCTCTGTTTTGTGAACATCTGAAATCTCAACAAAAGAATATCCACAGTGTGTCAGACCAGTCATCCTTTTGCACAGTGTATGAGGGGGGGAACTAAAGGACAAAAGACAAAAGCCTTCTGAATAATCCCTTTGAGGACCCCAGGCTGAAGGAGGTGCCTTTACTTCTGTGTTTCTGCTGTCCCAATAGCTTTTGTAACAAATCAGAATACAAACAATAGCTAAACATAATCCTAATTGCCAGCCTGGCATGATTTAGTTTAATGTTCAATTCAGTTGCTTGTTTTCA
The DNA here is from genome assembly GCF_903797595.1 of Erithacus rubecula. NCBI lineage: Eukaryota > Metazoa > Chordata > Aves > Passeriformes > Muscicapidae > Erithacus > Erithacus rubecula. Next base: position 945,668 of record NC_136686.1, read on the forward strand.
GTTTACATTTGGTTTTACCATCTTTCTGTTAGTACTTTTGTTCATGGGGTTTTTATGCTTTGCTTTTTGAAGTCCAAGGTGAAACCAGCTGTGGGACAAACACTTCCCTGAGCAGATTTCTGCATGTAGTAGGGAGGGGGTTTTGGGTGGAGGAAGGAGAATAAACTTGCACATCACCTCCACAGAGTGCGCACTCTTCAAATATTTTTGTTGTCTGAGCCAGCCCTGCCTTTCCCATAGCTTTGTAGATCAACATCTGATGTCAGGGAGCTGTACTAATGACAGGAGGTGGGGACAGATCTGGTGCATTTTGTGATGTAACCTCTCATTACAAGAGTGAAATAAGTCATATGTTATTGGGGCTTCATTTTTGTAAGTCCACAGAGTAGACACATGGTTGATTTGAAGTTATCTTCAGAATTTCTTTGTAGGAAATTCCTTCCTTTAAAAACAGAATGGGATCTTTCCTTTTTATCCTCATAAGCAAGGCACTTGGGTCTTCTCTGATGGAAGAATTAGGTCTAGCTTTTTTGTCACATTTGAAAATAAATAAAAATTAGTTGATGCTGACCCCTTGGCTTCTATACCTTCACATCAACTTAAGCCTTTTGTGACCTGACCTCAAAAGAAGGATGTGTGCAAGTAGTTTCCTTTTGGGGTATCTTGGGGTTTGTTTTTGTTTGCCTTTGCCTTCTCCAGCTTCTATTCAGCAGTGCCCTCCAAGCTTTGATATGAAGAGCACCCCACGGTGGTACAGATGTTCTCCTTGATTTTTCAGCTCTTTTGGCTGCTTTTGACAGGCAGCTCTCAGCAGCCTTGTGCTGGCATCCCTGCTCCTGCTCACCTTTTCTCTCACCTGTTGGGGCACAAGGGTCTTTTTTGTCTGCCCCGTGGCACACAATGCTCTAATTCACATCTCCTCAGAAGCTGTTCTTCTCTCCTGGCTCCCTCTGAGGATCTGTCACCCAGCCTGCCTGGGTGTTGCATTATTAACCACCAGGTAGACAGTGAGTGAACCTGGTGGAAGCTGCATTCAAAGAGTGTTTCTGTGTGTGTGTGTGACCTGCTGCTCCCCTCCCTGGTCTCTGCTTTTCTCCCACGTGTGCCTCTGCATGCACTGGGATTTTGGTTTCTGCAGTGCCCCTCACTGCCCCTGTCCTTGCACGCTCAGGTGCCCTGGTTTTGGAATTTCCAGGGAATTTGTGTCTCATTCCAGGAACAGTGGGGACATCCAGTGGTCACATGGGTTATAATTAATTACTCCTGATCCCGTCAGGGAGCACAAATTTCCAAGCTTTCTTGTTTTCCCCGCGTTTGACTTGTTTTTCATCATAGCTCATTATGCTGTAAAGTGTCTGACAGAAGGTTGGGATGACTTGTTTTCTCTCGTCTTTTTCTTCCCCCCCTTATGTGATGCTGCTTCGGATCTATCAGCAGCAGAAATCAGGAAGTTGAGTCTCTCACAGACAAATATCTGGGGATATCTTTTAATTGCTTTTCAAATTGAGGATTTGGAAGAAAGAGTCAAGAAAATATGAGCTATTCTTTCGAATGCATAACACTGGAATAACTGGTAAATAAATGTTATTGCTAGTGGTGACAGGGATTTTTTTTTTTTTTAAGTGATGACAAATAATCACAACTTAAACTTTTTATGCAACTTTTTCAAATTACCTCGTGCATAATGCATGTGCACCTTGGTTCATCTGGCGTCTGTAATGAGGCTGAGAGGAGCTGTCTCCTTCCCTTTCCTGAACTTGGCAGTGATCACATTCAGTCCCTGCTCATTGTGGAAGCTGAGCCTCCCATTTTCCCAACTCAGTGGTTTTTTTCTGGAATGATTCTGAACAAGATAGATTTTAAAATATACAAATAAAAATAGATCTGTTCTGTGGTTGTCACAATATAGCATAACTGTGAATTCCAGACCTTTCCTTCAGAGGATGGGAGATGCTTCTTATCCTGTCCTGCTAAATTTGTACTGTATGTATATATATATATAATTTGTTAAATAAATTTAATAAATTTAAATTAATTGAATATAGATATATTTGTTGTATCATCATGCAGAACACCCAACTGTCCTTTGCTCTCTTGCTAACTCCAAAAATGGCACAAGCTGATCATAGCATCAGGACATCAAAATGTTTTTTTGCTCTGCATCAGTGTGGTCAAATCTGCTCCCTCATTTTTTTCAGAAATATTTGAAAAGAGTATGAACCCTCCAGGGATTGAGAGAGCACTTAAGAATCTTAACTTATTTAAAAACTAATTTATTATAATCTTGTGTGTTATTACGAGTTTCTCTTAGTCCATCCCACAGTGGAAGGACTGCCTTTTTTTTGTTGTCACATTATAAATTAATTAAAACAGTATGATTGCTCACCTGCTGTTTACCATTTCCACATTGAGATAAAATTTGTGGAAGCCATGGGAGAGATTCTAGTAAAGGTCACTGGCCTAATCATAAAATGCCTTTAAAAGTTTTATGATCCTTTAATGGAGTGCAGTGTGATAATTCCTCCTGGAAAAGCTCTAGCTCTGGAAAAAAGCCTTTTGAAGGAACACAGCAACTTTGGTACAGCAATTCTTTTCCCTAGGTTTGCATGTGGCACCATGGTGGCAGTGACCAGCCAAAATGCTTCTATCATTTGGAAAAAATATGATGCAAAAATGAAGCAAGGAAGAAGTAATGGATTGAAAATTTTACCTCTGTGGATCATGATATCGACAAGGCAAACTCATGTAAAGGAAAAAAAAAAACAAAACAAACCTAAAATGCATTTGACATTAAAGCAAATTCTGTTGAATTATCTCCACTTTATTTGTGAAATAACTGGCTTTTCCCAGTGCATCATGATGATTAAATTTCAACAAGTCCTTAATTTTTCCTGGCTGATGGAGATGGTGGCAATACCAGACTGGAAAATCTGTGGTGTTCTCTGCTTTTCTCCTGCCGAGTTGTTGCCACTGATATACCAAGTTTTGAAAGAAATGCGTTTCAAAGGCCTGAACAAACATCATGTGCATGGCCTTTCCATGTTGCTGACACTGCAGTGGAGACTGCTGTTATTTCCTCAGAGTGAGGTGGGATTGTGGACATTTGGGGGGTGTCAGGAAAGCTCCGGGCTGTGCATCCTGTGCAGCAGCCCATTAATGGGCTGGGGAGCAGAGTGGAATCTCACCTGCTTCCTCCTCCACTTCCTTCTGCAGGGAGCTGCTGCTCCTACTCAGTGCCTCCAACAAGCCTCAGGAATATGCATTTCAAGTCCTGCCAAAGGGGAGTGCAGCAGTGGTGAAAGTTGGGGGCTTTTTTCTGTTTGTTTTTGCGTTTTTCCAGATGAGCCTTTCCGCTCGCGCTTCAAGTTTTGCTTGATTAATGTATTCATTAGAGAGGAGAGATGGTAATGATTAAACAAAAACATCTTTAAAATGCAGAGTTCATTTCAACCCATTCGGTTTTGTTGCACACAAATTGGATTGGCATTGCATCCTGCACAGCAGGTACCCCTCTTGAAATCAAAGACAGATGCTTTTATAGGATTAGAAAGGATATCTTGAGGGGTGGAGGAAGAGATTGAGGTTGGGGGGCTTCAGTTGCTTCTTCTTGTTACTTTTTAGTAATAATGGTGAGTGAATAACCATAGTACTTCTGTTTTGTCTGCTTTGAGCACTAATAATACTGTTTGCTTACAATTAAAAGGAAATAAAAGCTTCCTTGTAGCTTGAATTCTGAACAAATCAAGGATACTTAACAGTGATTCTTTCCCTCTTAAATAAATAATGGCATCTGAGACTGAATTTTAATGCTAAATGGCTCTGAATGAAAATATTTGACTGCTGAATCATGTCAGGCTGCCACACGTTTTTTTTTTAATTATCTGACTGTATGAAAGAGCTTCACAACTTACTTAAGCCCAGTCTTTGCCCAAATAGAAACCTAATGGGAGAGCTGCATCTTGCAGAGGATTGCAGTTGGTTGAAATAAATGCAATTGAAGCAGTCCTTTTGAAAGAGATCTCAAAGATTGAGTTGAGCTGCTGAATTTGACCTTCCTCAAATTCACCACATCCAGCTGATGGCTGCAATGAGAGGGGAAGGCCTAGGATCTCTTCCATGGCTGTGGCAGGACCTTCCAGTCAAAATTCCTCTTTGGAGTGCCCTTTAGGAGTGTGATCTGGAGGAGTCACCAGCACCTGTGAAAATCCTGCTCTGCTGGAACAATGCCTTGAACACCAGCCCCTGTGTGTCAGCACATGATCAGCCAGCATTTCCCACAGAAACATTTTCACAATGCTTTCAAAATGATCCTATCCTCATGCAGGCTTTGGGACTCCTGACTTGGAATACCTTCCTTGCAATCTGCTGTGCTTAATCATCCCCTATTTCTGCACACTCTAGCTTGCACTGTTTACTGTTTTCCACAGCCCAGACACATTTATGGCTTCACAAAGTATTTCATATTTAGTCTATTTTTAAATACCTAATTCAATGAGCTTCTACTGTCTCTCAATACTGCAAAACATCAAAAACCTTGGGTCTTCCTAATGAAACCTTTTTTTAAATAGTGCACTAATTTTTGTCAACATTTCACCTCACCTGTACAGAAGAGAGTTGAAGGGAGGAGCAGCTGGCTTAGAATATTCACCTTTTTTTAACTGTCACTGTTGCTTTCCTCAGTGTGTCCAAAGATTGAGATTATGTGCAGGGTTGGCTTCTCTGTGTATTGTTCAAATCCAACAGATGGAGAGTGTCTAACCTCAGAACTAGTCAGTGCCTTATGAAACAATAAAACCAGAATTCTGAGAAACAGGAGAGAAATATCATGCATCCCAACCAATTAAAACTTTTCTCCAGCTGATGCCATTTGATACCATCACTCCATGTGGTCTGAGTTTCCTCCCAGCTGTTGGTGAATGCTGGTTTAAATCATGAGAATCATGACTGCACTGGACCCTTGTTCAGGATTTAAAACCTGGTTTCATTCTGCTGCCTGGCTTGACTTGGTCATTATGAGCATCAGGGTGTCCCTGAAGGTTAGACTTGATGGTCCAGGAGGTTTTTTCCATAGTGTGATGTGATCTATGGAATTTTGCTATAAGGTTTTGTTTATTCTTGTTACAGAGTTTGAGTTTTTATGTTTTCTGCATTTTATCTGTCATGTATATGGTTTAGAGAAGATAGGACCTAAATTCAGATTTTTATGATCAAACCAAAATAAGGTCTGTCATTTTGTCATTGATGATTTTACTGCAGCAGAAAAATCCTGAAGTCTAGGAGGCTGCAAATAGTAACTATTGCCCCCAACTCTTACTTGACCTTATTTTCAAAACTGATCTCTACTGCAGATTTAATCTTGTACTTTTCAGGTTTGCTTAGCACTAAATTTATCTGTGTTCTGTATTAACTCTTAGATTGGTAGAATGAATTCTTGGTGGGGGTTGGCTTGTTTTTCAGAATAAAGCATCTAAAGTTCTCATAGGCTGGACCAAGGGAGTAAATCAATAAGCTTCCATTGCACATTTATGGTCCTGCTTAAGAAATGTATTTTGCCATTTAGGTATACGCAAAGCAGTAATTATTTCTTTTGCAGTAACTCACTCATTCCAGTCTTAAATCAACCTACAAATTCCAGAGGAAGATGTTCTAAAAATGAATAGACACCTGGAAAGCAAAAATACAGGTCAGGATTCATAGAGATACCTTTTCTGTTTCCAATATTTTGCATGAGAGAAACTGGTTTTTTTTTGGTTTTTTTTTCTGCCTCCAGTTTTGGTATATAAGCTCTTTAATTGGCTGAGATTTTAAAGAACACTCTAATCAATGTTTGCTTCCCATTGAACTTTTGAGAGAGAGAGATTTGTGATGCATTCTCTTAAAATCATGAACAGAAAAGCAGTTTGCTTACTCAAAAACAGTGCCCCATTGAAGAAAGATGTGGTGTTTATCATTCAGCAATCAACTTAATTGCCTTCCATTATGAAGTTGGCTTGGGTTTTTGGGTTTCCGCCATAACAGTTTTTAATAGCACAAATGAATTTTTCATAGAATGAGAATGGAAAAAAGTTCCAAAATGCTGAATTCAAAAGATACATTTCTCCACTGTGCATTCTTCCATGCTCCTGCTGGAAATCATCGAGTCATATGTTGTTATTGCTTGTCAGTAGACCCATCCAGATGGGCAGTCCTCCTATTTTATATTAGCAGAGGCTGCAGGGAGCCAGAAATAGGCAAGTGGAGACAGCCTTGCCATCTTCCAAAACTGAACACAGGAATGTGATCAACCTCCCGTGAGAACTTGAGAAGTTTCACATATTCCTTACTTCAGTAGCTCAGTTTTATCTGTAGAGTGGTTCTTCTGTGAGCCTTGATCTGCTTTTTAATGCTTCTTTTCTCCATTGTAGGAGGAGCATCCAACAGGTCAGGCAGTTCCTCTCATCTTTGACATGATGGCCCCAGCAGATCCACAAGTAAGGAACTAAATCCACAGCACCCTGTTGGTGTGGGTGGTTGTAGGGATGCAGATCAACAGACAGACTTGGAGAGTTGCTTTCTCAAAAATTTTTTTCTCCTTTTCCCTTTGTCTTTTCTGCTTTCCTCTGCTTGAGAACCCTGTGGCTCTTCTAATGTTGGTCTGAGCCCTTATTAACAGCAAAAAATTACATCTTATGGGGCAGCAGAAATGACAGAAGCAGTATGGGGACTTTCCTGGAGGCTTTGCTTAGCAAGGTGATGTCACTAAGTATCTTGAGAAAAACCCCAAAAACCAACAAAATCTTTACTTTTAGGAAGTTGAACCACTTTTTGAAGACAAAAATGTGTAACTCTTTCAGTTTATCTCCCATAAATACCATAGGGTCCCTTTCCTATTGGTACAAAGAAAAATGTTCTCTAAAAGGTTTTCCACACTAGAAGATCTACGTTGGTTTATGCTGATTTAAGTGTGACCAGCTGATGCTTAATGGTAGCACAGCTATTTAATTTTTAAAAGTAATTGAAATAACCCCTTAGCTTTCTGGCCTGGAAATCAAATTTTGGCTAGCTGTTGTATTTTGCTGCAGGACCTGGTCTTCACAAATGGCATTTCAGTGCATATTTCATTATTGATTTCTGCCTTTCTTGACTCCTAAGGTCTGAATATTAAAATATCACTAAATTTAATTTTTAGAGAGATTGAGGATACTTTCTAAAAAGAAATATTTTGAGCATGATGGAAGATTTAAAACAAACAAACAAACAAATTGCATCCTTTCAGTGCTGCTTCTGCTTTGTGAGCATTGATTCCCTGGTTAGATTTGTTGATTGGATTGGGTTTTTTAACTTGGTATTTTTAATGCCTTTTCTTTTAATACAACTGATTTTCACTGTTATTGTAAGACAGAGAGGCATTTAAAAATCATTTCTAAGTAAAATTTTAATTTCCTCATCTCTTGCATGTAAACTGCAGAGATGAAAGCAAATTTTGCTATTGAATTTCACATTCTTTCTTCCAGAAGAAAATAAAAAAATTGAAAGCTCTACTGGAAGAAAGTTTTAAAGGGTTTTGCTGGATATTCTTTTTTTGGAAGAGGGAAGCTGTCACAAGAAAGAAGAAAATAGATGGACATGGCAGAATCTCTGTCTAAATTCCTCTAAAAATTAATTCTGAAATTCAAGTGCTTTAGGAATCATAATCTAGGAAAATCAGACTGGTATCCAACACACATTAGTAGATGCTGACTTCTTCCAGTGGTAGCTGCTGTGTGTTCTTGTAGCTGTCAGGAGATCATGTGGATGCATTGTCTGATAATAGCTGTATTTTTAACTTACCTGTCAGATTTGAAAGGCTGAATTGACAGTATGTGTGGTTTAAACAGGATGGATGTGGATGTGTGCATTGTCTGTCAAGGAAAGCTGGGAATGTATGAGTTAATTGTACATTGTTTTGTAGTAGGGTAAATTTTTAATCACATTGCATGTATGATTTTTTTTGGTGAAGGAAGTAATTGATATTTGGGACACAGAGGGATATAAATATTTTATTCGGTCTCCTAAAAATAAAAGGAGTCATGTGGGTTTCTTTCATGAACTTATATGTTTATAAGGTTTAAGATGAAGGAATTTATTCATGAATGTTGAGATGCAAAAATACCATCAGCAACAACAGCTGCTTAAATCAGCTGAGACAGTTGTGACTTACACAGTTTTGTTTTATATCTGCTTTTACTTTTGAGAGCAGGGAGCTTGTAAACACTCACACCTCTGAAAACAAGTAAAAATCTCTGTAGGTGGTGACACACCTCTCTTCCTTTACTAAATCCCATCCCCAGTTCCTGCATTCCCACCCCTCTTTGGCACTGATGATATGGTACAGAGTTACTGATATGAGCTGCAAGAAAAGTCTGGATTATTTGGAAGGAACTTATTTTCTGAGGCACTAATTGGTCTTTTCTTGACAGAGCAAAAGTGGCTCAGACCAACTGCAGCATACATGGTGTTCTTTTCTCTAAAACTGCATCCACTGGGGCTTTTCTTAGGCTGAGAAACCTTGTTATGCTGAAATCATGAGGGGGGCTTCAGGACACTGATGTGACAAAAGCATTTTGTACTTAGTGTGGCTGTAGGTTGTTTTTTTAAGGTTTTGCATTCAGGCACTCAAAAACATGAAGACATCAAAGTGACAGTGTTTTATTTATTACAGAGGTGAGAGATGTTTCAGGTTAAATGCAAGTGGTGACCATTGGTAACACTGCTGGACATTGTCAGGGCAGGGAGCTTTGTACCTACCACCAGGCTCTGACTCAGGAAAAGTGTGTTTAAAGCAAGAAGTGCCACAAAAAAACCCACTTGGCTATGTTTCCCTTTTTATTAAAAAGTTAGCTATTAATGACCCTTGTAATAATCTCTGAATGTGCAAATACAGTGGGGTGTATACAGCCCCAGTGTGAGCTGGAGAGGAAAGGTGGGATGGTGCAGGTGTGCTGGAGAGGTGTTGGCATTCTGCTGAGTGCTGTTAGCTGGGGCTTGCCAGCCCTGTCCTCTGAACTCAAACCCTGCGTGGTTTAACAGACAATAAAGCAAAAATTGCTTTGAAAAACTCACGTAAAGCAAGCCTAATGGACTTTCTAAATCTGATCAGCACACTGCATTGTCCTCATTCCTATTTATCCAACTTTGATAATGCTATAATTGGTCCCTCATGAAAACATTTGGTTTAAAATCTGTGTTTTAGCATCAGGAGTTTGCTATTGTGGCTGTTTGGGGCTTTTTCCCCCTCTCACTTTGCTGCTTGTTGCCATTTGAGTGCAGCATGTTGTTTGCCTGTGGAAATATAGATTGGGTGATCTGTCTCTTTTAGACCACTCAGTGATGAAATTTCTACTGTACCACTTTATTGTGACATTACCTGACTAGATAAAGCCATTTTCTGTCTGAGGAGGGAAAGAAGCTGGCAGTGTCTACATAAATCGTGTTACTCATTTCATGCTGAGACAGGGGTTCCCAAAGGGAGATCCTCTGGGACACGTCCCTCCTCAACAGAAAAACAAACAGAGGCACAGCCTGCTTCTGAAAATGGAGCTGATCAGTTTTATAATGTTGCTGTTATTACAATAAACAGCTACTGCAGTTTAGTTTAACAGGTATCCCAACAGCTATTAAAAAGTAAAGCACATATGAAAGAAATACACCCTCTGCCTGCTCCCTCCTTTCCCCAAAGCACTTGGCATCACCCTTGGACTCCAATTGCAGGGGAATGACTGCGTATCTTAAAATAATGTAATGTGGGTTTGTTCATGCCAGAATTGCTGCTTTGTGTGGCCCATTTGAATACCATTGTCCAATATTAGAGCCAGGCAGCTCCGAGATCCATTTGTGAAAGCACCAGTTTTTAATAGCTCTTTATTTTGTGAGCTGCTCACCCCTAGATCCTAATGTGCTTCATAAAAATAAGGTAAAATTCTTATCCTTGTTTTGCAGATGGAGGACTGTGGTCTTTAGAGATAGATAACTGAATAGGGGAGCTGGACGGGATTTCTGGCAAAAGCTATTTTTTGTCAGGAAACATTGATTCATTAAAGCTCTTTTGCAGAAGCATATGCTTTGATGAAACTGCTGGCATGAAGTTTTCCTGAAGCGTGGGACTGAATGTAAAGGCAGATCTTCTGTGCTGGCAGAAAAGTGAGCATGGACTTTGCTCCAATGCTGCAAGGGGCCTGGGTCACTCAGCTGGGCTGTTCAGCCCCTGCCAGAGCACCCCTGGGGACATCCAGGGACCACTGGGAATATCCAGGGATGCCTTTTGCTGTCCTCTCCGGCTGCTGAGACCTCTCAGTGTGGCAGGGAATGGCAAAAGGGCTGCTTTTCCAGAGGCTGCTGTGAATGACCTGTGGTCTGCCCCTCCCCTGCAGGCTGTCCAGGACAGGCTTTGTGCTCTTGCTAGGCAAACACCTGGAATATCTCTGGGGTTGAATGAAAAGCAGGACAGAACTCTGTAAACTTGTGTAGACTGAGAAGTTAGAACTCTCAGGAATTTTTTTGCTCAACAGAGAAAATTTTTTACTTTGTTCTGTCCTACTGGCAGTTACTGGGGAGAAGCTCCTGGCAGCATCCTAGAAATCAGCAGCTGATGGTGTTTCTGGTGAGGCTGTGTGGACACCCTTTCTGCTGCTCTGAGCCTCTAGAAGGAGGCTGTCACTCTTCTGCTGGAGTCCTTGATCTGCCATGAACAGCCACAACTCTGACAAAAACATTCTGCACATCTCCAGTTACTGCAACTCAACTCAAAATTCCCTTTCAGAGCCTGCACAAAACAACCTGAGCAGTGGGTAGGAGAGTCAGTGTCTTCCCAGTGTTTCTCCAGGGGGAACTGGAGATCTGACAGACTTGGTGATGTGCCCACTGTCACAGGAGGGTGGAAGGGAGGGCTGCTGTGCACCAGAAAGAGCACAAGTATCTGTTCCTCCAGCATGCAGAGCTCACCTGTGCTCAGCACTGCTCCCTGCCCTGCCCACATCACCACATCCCCACCTAGAGTTCAGGAAGAAATTAAAATGGGAAAGAAAAAAAAAGCTACCTCTTCTTTCATAGCTGGTTTGGGGTTCTTTTTTAAGCACAGCCCTTTCATATGTTTTTCTCCTTGTTTTCTGTGTGTGTGCCCACTTTGTTTTCCAGCCCTATCCAAAATACCCAGGACTGTGTAGTTGCCTGATTGGTGTCTTCTGGGGTCCTTTCTCCTTTGATAAAATGCTGCTGGCTGTTCTGTACCTGCTACTTTATATCCTTCTCCCTCTCATATATAGCTACCTATATCATATGGAAAGGATCAAACAGTTTTGATTTTTCCCAATGATACTGAGAAATGCAATATTTATCACAGGTTACTTGCAGAGAAGAAGAAAGGAGAATCTAAGAGTGTTCCCTTCAGCTGTTTTTCTGTCAAGGCATGGTGTATGTCCCAGTCCACTTGTTTTGCTCAGTGTGTTAGCTCTGCTCACTACCAGTTGTAATGCAGCAAGACTGATAAAGTTGGTTGCCTATTGGCCATGTGAAAGAGAAAAAAACAACCAAAGCTGGTTGTTAGTTATCCCCACTAAAGTGCTAAACAAATCTCCCAGCAGCTAAACTCCTTTCCCGTTTTATTACTTACTGTACCTTGTAAATCAAATATTTATTAACTGAAAACAGCTTTGCTCACTGAGTGATCTTGCAAACATGGGACAAATTCACCACAGCTGGCTAGTGGCCAATTGCTTATTCAGGCTGCTAAAGGAAATCAGCCTGGTGGAAAGACAAACTCTGTGATGATTTTCCTTTCCCCTCTTCCCAAGAACAAACCACTCACATCCCCTCTTTGTCTGCCCTATTTACCTCTCTTGAAAACTAATGTGTCTAAATGAGGTCACTGCTCCCCTTTTGGAAGAGGACTTTATTTTTGTTGTGCCTGTGTGGAAAAATGAATCTTTAGTGGTTTGAAAGGCAGGAGCAGGCACAGGCATTGTTTCAATTAGCATACTGGGTCTGTCACCCGGTGAAATGAAAAGATCCTTTAAGCAGCTGCTTTTGCTGTCTGATCATCCCTTGCCATCTCCTGGCTTCATGTTAACCTGTGGGGGTCCTCAACAGTCTGACTGCAGCAAGCTTGGAGCCCTTTGGATGACAGGATGCCAAGAACAAAACTGAATTCACACTCGCTGTCTCTTCCCCTGGAAGTAAACTTGAAAGATCTTTGCATCATTCAAGGCTTTGCCTTTGGTTGCTGTAATGAAAGTGATTTGCTGTCTGTTGTCTAATAAATATCCCCTGGAATGGCAGCACAGCTGTGCTCTTGCACTGAAAGGAGAGGCAGAGAACAAGCAGGAGTTGCAGGCATTGGGGAGAGGCTGTCCAAGGAGTTGTTTCAGGGACTGTTTTCCCTCCCTGCCATGGCCAGTCACCTGCTGCAAGCACATGCCTTGCAGTAAATGCACACAGCAGGCTGGGTATCAGCAGTAAATCCATTTTCAGTGGCTCATCTGGGGCCTCAGGATCCACACATTGTGCCCTGAAGTTTTGCTCAGCATCTCCACACTGATGTCCATCAGCTGAAGTTACATTGATTTCACTGCTTATTACCAAAAGGACTTCAAATATTATTAATGCTTTGTGTCTGTATCTTTGTTCTCTGTCTCTTGGACTAATCTGAGGGATTATACAGCAATTCTCCCCTCACAGCAGCACTTTGAGCCAGCCAGAAGCACCAGCCTCCCCCTGGTACCTGAGGGCTCTTCTCCATCAGGCACTGCTGGTGTTGGAGCCCTGGAAAATGGGAGTTTGGAACTTGCTGTGCTGACCCCCAAAAGAACACTGCATTTGACCTGAGGCCTTGGAGAAGGCTTCCAAAATTGAATAATACAGCTAGAATCACTGGTGTGTAGTTTGAATAGAAGTTTGTAATATCACATGGTGAAATTTTTAGAATTTAGGGTTTTAAATATATGGAGGGCAAAATGGAGGTTTTAGGGTAGAGGTTTCTTTCCTCTTCACCTTCTTCTTCGTGGCTCTAAGTGATACCTTTGTAATAAAATAAAAAATGCTAATTTATTGCTAATATTTTCCCTTTTTCATTTTTATGCCTTTGGATAGTTGAAGATGGATATACTCTGTCTTTAATCACTTTGCCAAGCTGGAAATATTTGTATATTTATAGAAAAAAAAAAAAAAGAAAGCAAAATCTACATTTTATATTTGTGACAAGATGCATGAGCACTGCTGAGCAAGAAGCAACTGCCAGAACCCACAAATCTCTGTGTTAATTTTACATCCCCCAAACAGGGGTGATATATTTTATAAGTGTGCATTAACAAGATGGTCATCAGGGACTGGTTATTTGGATGATAAAATAGCCATAAAGTCAGTGTTGTTTGTTGGGGTTTTTTTAATTCACTTTTAATGTGTGTAAACTATTGTCTTGAAAGATGCCTGAATACAGAGCAAGAGTAGGGAAAGAGGAGAAATACATGGAAAGCTGCTCCCAGAGCCATTGTCAATACCCAGCCCACACTCAGTTACTGGTTAACTGGGACAGGATGGACTCAGGCTGATGCCAAATCTGCCCCATCTGCTGAAGGATGTTTGTCTTTCCACAGGTTCCTGATGGATGAGGATGGCATGGGTGCCATGCTGTGCATAACACAAGCACCAAAAGGTCAGCAGTGATAAATTTATTGTTTGTCTTTCCTGGGTGACAGCATTATTCTGCAATTCTGAGGTTTCAGGTCTTTCCACTCTGCCCCAAGACATCTGTAGTTTAGTTAGAAAATGTTTTGAGGAAAATCTTGGACTCAAAAGTGTGTCCAGAGCAATTTTATGTTTACAACCCTCATACACTTAGCTAGAAATGTGCTTTCAAATCTTTGCTTGCTTGCTCCAGACTAGATATTTCATTCCAGATAAATATAGAAATGGGACCATTCTTACCCAAACCTTTCTGGTTGCCAAGAAGTGGTGCTTTGTCATTAAAATAAAAAAAATAAAAAAATAAAAAAACCAACAAAACCAACCAAACAAAAAACCACAAATTAATAAGAAAAAAAAACAAAAAAACAGCTCCTTGCTTTGTGTATCATACATTGTAATGCATTTCTTGTTCATGGGAATAGGCCTTGTATTGGTATCTTAAGCCAGGTATCAGCTCTAGGTTTACTGCACTTCTCACAAGAATATTAATTTGCTGAGTGCTGTTAGTCATTCTGAAAATGCATTTTATTTTTTAAGGCTTGCTTTGCTTTTTTGATGGTGTTTGAGTTTTGTTGTTTTGTTTAATTTGCATTAAACTGGTCCTGATTTTCCTCTGAAAATAGAAGGCACCAAATGCAGGGGCCCATTTACTTTCTCAATGTTTTGGGTAAAAGGATTTAGGCTGAAGCAGAGAAAACCTAATTGTTGTAGTTTGGAAGTAACTTGAAACAATGAAAAACAATTTGGTCCCTTATTTTTTCAGCCAATCCATTAAGATTACATTATTTATTCTTTCAAACTCTTCTTTATCTCTAGCTATATTTATTATACAGCCAAGTTATGTCCAGTTTGCACCTGACTGACCCCAGGGAATTACTGGAATTTGCTGTCTGTAAATAAAGGGGTGAAGTTTGCCTGGAGGCTGGGGGAGAGGGGTGAGCAGATGTGTGATGAGAGGTCTGTCACCCATGCAAGTGAGGAGAAACACTTTTGTTGGGTGTCAAAACCAGATCAGAGGAACAAAGCCTTCCCCACTAATTGGTTCCTAAGTGCTGTTTATTGCTCTTGTCACCAGATTCACTCACAGCACTCCTCAATGTGACTTGGTCAGGCTCCTGGAATATTGCCATGGTCTGTGGGGTGTGGCAGCTGCTCTGGAGCACCAGATGCCCCCATGCAGGTGCAGGAGGGTGTGTGCCATGCCTGTGAGGGAATCAGGGGAGTGGGGAGCTTGTGGGGCACTGAGCCTTGCTGCAGACAGCAGAGCTGAGTCCTGCCTGCAAACATCTCTGCAAATGTCCCCTGGAATGTCCCTTGACAGGTCAGATGTGGCTCTGAGCAGCCTGATCTGGTTGAAGTTGTGCCTTTTAAGGATCCTTTCTAACCCAAACTATTCTATTATTCTGGTTTCTGGTACCTTCATTGCCAAGGTGGCTTTGGCTGCAGGTTCCTGGCCAGTTGCAGTGAGTGGGGTTGACCCTGAGCTAGATTGGGTGGAGGACCCAGACCAGAAGAAAAAAAAAAAAAAGAGAATGGGATGAGCAGGAGGTGAGGAGGTGGCCATGTAGAAACCAGCTCTCCTGCCTCCCTCCCAACTGAGCATCAGGGCCAACCCAGGAAAACTTCTTGAGAGTCTTTCTCTCTCTATTCCAGAGGCAGCCAGGCTGCTTTCCTGCCGTGAGGAGATGGGAGAAGGAGGGCAGGAATGACAGATTTGTGAAAGGGGCACTGTGCCTCTGACAGCTGGCAGATGCACGGGCAGCAAGGTTGGCAAAAGGCAGCATTAGGTGTTCCTGCTGCCAGCTAATAGTGTCCACTCAGGTGGGTTAGCCTAACAGACAGGTAGTAATGGATGAGCCGTACCAGAGCAAATGCTTTATTGGCAAGTAACCATTTGCAACCTACTGTGCTCTTCCACCCAGAATTTTCCTGCTTAATTTCCTGACAAACCACTGTCCTAGCACCACCTAGTGTCCAGACTGGCAATTCAGATGTTCTCAGTGTGGGAATTCCAGGCATTTGTGGCCTAAAGAAGAAAATTCAAGGGGATTTTCTTGAGTTTTTTAAGTTAACATAGACTCCAACAGCACCTTTAGAAAAGTCTACAGTTGTACCATCTGAAATAATGCTTTTATTTCCAAATCCTGCCATTACTTAGCATGATTGTCTTCTCTTGAAAGTCTGAAATCTGTCTATGTAAAAAAGGGCAGCAATCAAGAACCTTTCCTCACAGGGATGTTGACATTTTTACTTTTAGAAGGGGTATCTTGGCTGAATAAATGAGGAATGCAGTGGTGTTAAGAAAGGACTTTGTGAAAGATGCATGTTCTTCAATATCAGTAGCAAGGCAAGACAGTGGTTAAAATTTTGCTGCTTAAAAGCCCTGGATTATTTCCAAGGGGTGGAGAAATGGAGAGCAGAGTGTGCCACAAAGAACAGCAAAATGAGACCATGGTGTGCCTGGCAATGCGAGCTGGCACGCAAAGAAACTGAAATTACTGCAAAGTGTCCTATTTCTCATGAAGTCAGAGGCACAGCAGGAATGTTGGCACTCCCAATTCCAGCCTCCAAGCAGCATGGATCATTATAACTTATTGCCAAACTCTTGGTTTATTAGCACCGCAGAGCCAGGAGTGAGCATTTGTATCCCTTCTGTCACATTGCATGCACGGGGTTAAGTCTCACAGTTTGCAAAGTGCAGCAGACTAATTACCAGAGATGAGAAATGACTCAAATCTGACAGTCACGTGTCTCCTGGAAAGGACAACCCAGGAGATGTCAACAAGAGGGGAAAAAAAATCACTGTGGGGGAAACTTTCCCAAGTTTTCAGGAGTAATGATGGTGTGCATCAGTAGGAACAACTGATGGATGTGTCAGGAACAACTTTGATGGATGTGTCACCAGGAACACTCTGTGTGTGTGTGTGTGTGTATCACCACCACTGTGTGTGTGTGGCTGTCACAACCCCTGTGTGATTGTCACCACTCCTGTGTGTGTGTCACCACCCTTGTGAGAGTGCCACCACCACTGTGTGTGTGGCTGTCACCACCCCTGTGTGAGTTCTGCAGTTTGCCAAAAACTCGGGGGCCATGTTTCAAATGAGGGCTGCTTTTGAAACAGATCAGCAGAATAAATTATTAGAAGAAGCAGAATTAACTTCTGAAAGGCCCCTTTTTTTGATAACAATAGACTTTGGGGAGGAAGTGAGTCACATGAATAACATGTGTGCCCCTGACAGAGAGAGGAGCTTTCTGACACAGGGTTACCCAAATCCCAGCAGCTGCTGAACACCCTGTGCTTGCTGATGTGAACACACTCCACCTGAAGATTGTCACTAATGACATGATTGCTAAGATTTTAGGTGGGGATTTGTCCTAACAGATGTTTTTCTTTGCTTACTTTTTTTTTTTTTAATTATTCCTGATGCTTTTACCTATCAAATTGCAGATTTCTTCAAAGGAAAACGAATAGGCAGTTGTCATAACAACAAAGCTCTTCATTACCACAGGAACCTTTGACAGCTTTATTTAAAACATTAAAAAAAATTAAAAGAAAAATCCAACCAATTATTTTTATCAGTCTGATTCATGTTCTTCTTAAACAGATTATAGTGTGTTCTCTAGCAGTTACACTGTGAAGGGAGTATGGCATGAATATTTATGGTAATGTAAACTTTGGGAAAAAAAAATTAAAGTGATTTTGTTGTCTTTATGAGCTTCCTGTGGTAATAGTTCACCTTGCCTTTTAATTAGAGGACATGATGTGAAATTTAAAGGTGGAATTTTTCTTTCTTACTCACATATGTAAAGCAAAATGATCATAGCATGAAATAAAATACCGAGTTAGTCATCCATGTGTTCTAGAAAATTATGTCTTCCATTTTTCAAGGAAAACAAAAAAGGATATTAGCATCCTGAAGCTAGAGGAGGAGTGATTTGTTTGTTAAGAAGTGGAGGCCCTTTGCAAAATTTAGAACTGACTCCTGTTTTTAATTCTTAGTTCACTGAAGCTGAAAGAGAAGAGAACGAAATACCAGCTATTACTGTCCCATCTTACAGAGGAGGAAGGTGCAGGGAGCTGTTGTCCACGGCCCCTCACTCCCTAGGAATAGCCTGTGTCATTGGAAATGTGACTTGCAGGGGCAGGAGGAGCTGGAGGCTGATCTGAGGACAGAGCACTGCCTGGCCACAGGAATCAGGAGCCACAGTCCCTGTACATGTTCACACAAAAGAGGTAAATAGCTCCAACTTCCTCCTGTTTAACTGGCACACTCAAATTTGAAAGATGCTTTTCTGGATTTCACATTCTAATTCTTAGTCTGAAAGGAAGGCTTTCATCTGTTCAAGTCATTTATAGTATCCCTAGCAAAAGGATTTTTTTAAAGCAAAGTGAAGGATAATAGTGGAATTGCTAAACTCATACCCTTAAAATAAGTCACATTTGTCCTCCACACATCCAGTGATGTTTCTTGCTGGGCGTAATCAACAACTTAATTCTCTCCCTAAGCCAAGGAAAGAAAGAATATCTGCAGAGCCCCATCATTCTGTCTTCCATCCATAAAGGAATATAACAAGAAGCCGTGTCATTCATCTAAAGAAGGTGAGAAGTGTGAATTGCCTCATCTCACAGGCACTTCTCCTGCAGATGTCCACAATTCCTCCATCCAGGGGACAACCATGAAAAGCAGGGAAAACCCCAAATATCTAAGGTCAGACTCCTCTCCCACAATAATAGATTACTTACCCTCAGAAGTGTTGGCACCCTATTTTCTTCCAGTTTAGGGGCAGAGAGGTTTTTATTTACCTTTAAAAACAGGCTGGCCACATGCAGCAGAGTTTGTTTTCTCCCTGAGTGGAGGGGATGGGGTGCTGTGGGTATTATTTCCTTATTTCCCTCCTCCTCCATCTACCCACAGGCTGGGTTTGATGGCTTCCCTCTGAGGGGAAATATGGCCCTGGCTCTCCTGTTACACGAGCTGGTGTTGGGAGTTATTATTTAATTATGACAACTACACACATACAAGGCACTGCATTAGGAAACACACACACACCATCTGCTAGATCCCAGGATTTAGCTGTGGGCGTACAAGAGCAGAATCTTAGGAACATTAGCTTTATTCCAGGAGACCATAAATGCAGGTCTCCTTGCACAGCACAGCTGAGGGAGGCATCCAGGGGAAGAGCATTCCTCCATGATATAGTCATTACTGCTCCAGCAAGATGGTAATTTTTACAATAAATAAGCTTAATCTTTTTTATGCAGATCGTTTTGGAAAATAAACAGGCCATTTTTATGAGCTACTTAGAACCAAGGATGGGATGGGATTTGTGGTAAGGTCCTGCATACACTACAAATTGTAAGCAATTTTGAATTCCTGGGGAACTACTGCATTCATTATTTCCTGTGGGTTTTTAAATAACTTATAAATGCAACATTTTTGCATGTTTCAGAGCATTTAAAAAGCAGAATCATTGCCTGGTGCAACTCAGTTCCTGATTACTAAAGAAAGAAGATGGGCTGAGCTTGTAGTTTTACAACAGCACCTTTCTCTGAGTGCTTCTGGAAAGCCTGTATGGAAAATAGGGAGTGGGGGAGCTGCTGTGAGAGAGCCTGACCACCCTGGAAGTGTGAAATCCCTTGGGCTTCAGTGTGTCTCCTCTGCTAGTCGTGTCTGTAACTTCAGCAGAGGTTAGCAAATGGCAGGAAAATCAGTTCAGGTATCTTCAACCACAGAGCTCACTTTTAGAAAGAAAGTAAAAATGCAGTTTTGGGCCCCTGAGGATGCCACTATCCTGCCTGATGTGGACTGTGAATAGTAATGTACAATAGATGTGTGATTCTGATGTGAATTGTTGATTAATGTTTGCTGAAGGAATAATGCAGCTGTAGTCTTGAGGATAACAGAGATGTTGTCTTCTTCATGAATTATTAGAGAAAGGAATTATATTACTAGCCAGAGTTAGGCATTTAATACCTTTCATGACTAAATCTCAAGAGGGGACTGATTTTGCCTTCTGGCCAGCCCTGAGATGAATTCATTTGTATGACAGTCTCTGTTTTGACACTAGATATGATATCATGTCCTGGCCAGAAGGTTTCACAGATTTGGTGAGATCCTGTGAAGGAGATGAATCATTCCAGCCCAAAAATAGCCTGGCTTTCAGGAGACAAATGAGGCCTCCAGGTTCAGCTGCTCCTGTTGACCTCGTGGGATATGGGCTCAGTTCACTGATCAGAGAATCCTGGAATGGTTTGGTTTGGGAGGGATCTTAAAGTTTATCCAGTTCCAACCCCCCTGCCACGGCATGGACACCTTTCAATAGATCAGGCTGCTCAAAAGGTCCATCCAGCCTGGCCTGGGACACTTCCAGGGATGGAACATGCAGTTTATCTGGGCAGCCTGTGCCAGAGCCTCACCACCCTCAGTAAACCTGCCTTGTGTCTGCCTGGGAGCCTGGGTAAGGCTGTGCAGCCTGAGCCTTCATTCCTGTCTTGTAAACAAACTGATTTCATATTGTTAGGAAATCTAATTTTCTCTTTATCTGTGGAAATGATGCTCAGGCACTGTGGAAAAGGGGATCACATAACCAGGTTAGTTTTGGCTGCATGCAGGCACATGTCATGTTGCTCCATCACAGAAGCATCATCATTTCAACAGCTACAAGTGTATGTAAAACACTTCCATTCCCCATGGCAGGAAAGTTTATTAGCACTGTATTCCTCTTCTTGCTATCCACTGAGCCAAGTAGTTGTGTCTCACAATTACAGAGAGAAAAATATAATATCTAGGCTGGCTTTCCAAGTGCAGCCTAAGGGAATTGCTGTGGCTTTCACCCCACCTAACACATCTCTGCAGGACTCAGGATCCCACTGACATCAGGCAGCAGCCCTTGCTTTTCCAGCAGTAAGACAGCAACAGGGGCTATGTCAACAATCCAAGCCATGAACACTGGTTTGGAACAAACTGGCAGCAAACTGAAGCTGACCCTAGGGACACACCTGGGACATGCAGAATGAACAATGTTCCCTCCACACCCTTGGGCAGAATCACCATTGGGGTCTTAAAACTCTGCAACTGTCAAAGAAACCACTTATTTTAAAACACTGGCTTTAAATCAAATTCTAGGCAAAATAGGAAGCACAGGGAAACATCAATAGTTTCATTTGGTAAGGTAGGTAGAGGTGTTTGTGTGTGTTTTTTTAAAATGTGTTTTATAATGTAAATACAACCTGGATGAGAAAGAGAAAAATTGTTTTCATCATGAAAGCAACTGTAATTCCCAATTAAACAACTGCTAATAAACGTTGGTATTGTTCAGTCTCCGTGGAGGCCACCACTAACATCACACAGTGTGCAGGCCCCCAAAGCTCTTGTTTGTTTCTAAAGCATCAGGTCACACCACTCAGTTCCCCCCAATTTATTTAAATCT
Source organism: Erithacus rubecula (assembly GCF_903797595.1). Lineage (NCBI taxonomy): Eukaryota > Metazoa > Chordata > Aves > Passeriformes > Muscicapidae > Erithacus > Erithacus rubecula. Next base: position 966,794 of record NC_136686.1, read on the forward strand.
GTTACTTTATTTCAAGTGCTAATTATCTCTCACAACAAACAGAGCCTTGTCAGCTGCAATTACTGGCATTACAATAGATTATCAACAGAAAAGTGTGTCTTGAAGCAAGAAGTGTTGCCTTGGTTACCAACCCAAAACGCTCCTGGATTGCATCTGTAACCACAATTTCCTGATTATACCTGAAATATTTCATGAGGGAGGGCCCTCTTTCCATCCTAAATTAGTACAGGGCATCGTGAGCCAAATTTTACCCTGCAGAACTGTGATTTAAATCACAACAGAGCAAGTTTGGAGCCAGCACCAGCATATCCTAAAGGCAAAAGGAAGGGGTTACATTTTGCATGAGTAGAGGGGGATGCATTTTGCTCTTGTAGTCAGTGTTAGCATAATTCCTGTGCCTTCCCAAGCCTCGTGCCTGGCTCGTAAATGAGAACAGGCTCTTGCCCAGCAAGGCAAGGAGAAGCAGGTGTGTTTCACAGGGCCCTTCCCCTCCCCATCAAACGCTGTGACACGTGCAAAGAGCTGGCACGGGCTGGGGAGCCTTGGGCTGGTTGTGAATGCAGCTTTCAGGATGGCTGAGAGTGAGAGAGGGGCTTGATTTGCCTTGGCAGAAGGAGAAATGTCAGCAGCGAGCGAAGCGCGAGTTCAGGCGAGAAGTTGGGAGGTTGGGCGCCTCTCCCTCCCTGTGCCACACAGCCAAAGTGAAATGCCTCTGCCTGAGAAATGTCTGCTTGTCTTTCATTCCACATTTCATTCCACATTCCTGCTTCAGGCAGGAGGGAGCCAAAGCTTTGTGACCTTGTCAGCTGAACGAGGCTGCAGGACCGCTCAGGATGTGTGTCAGCCTCCAAAGGGGCAGACAGGGAAAGAACTGGGATGCCCAAGTGTTATTTCCATTAAATGCCAAGCATATCCTAAACTGCAGTCCTACTAAGCACCATTTATTTGGACCCTAGTTTGTGACTCATCTTTTATGGGCAGCATTCCCCTTCTGTGCTTCCCAAAAACCTCATGATAATTTTAATGCAAGACATCAGTTTCCTGAACTTGAAATGGCTGGCCAGCTCCTAAGCCTGTTTAAGACAACTCTTTTGCTTATCCTAGAGGAATCTAAAAATTTTGGGAATGCTGGCCAATTTGGGTAAAATATGGTGGAAGCCTTTGCTTTCCTTTAAGTTCTTTTTTAAGCTGGGGGTTTTCTGGTCCTATGAGTGGCATGGTGTTAGGACATGTCACCATAGAGGAGGAACCCTGGACCTGTTTCCTCTCTCTCAAGGTGTGGCCCAGGATGGGGCTGCACTTTCCAACCTCCCTTTGGGCATCTGTACCATGGCACAGCAGAGATTTGGGCAAGAGGGAGGGACACCAAAGCCAGCTGTGTGCTTATGGCATTTTGCTTAAAAGATGCTGAGTTCAGGTCCCAGCACTTTCTGTATTTATCTGTGTAAACTCCATGCCATCTAAAAAGATCACTCCCTAGGAGCGTGCACTGGGGCCAAAAACTCTTGCATGGATTGTGTGTTTCTTGCTCATGCACCCTCTTTCCCCTCTCTTGCCAGCTCAACCCACACAGAAGCTCCTTGGCTGTTCAGAAGCTGTTTTGGCACACAGGAGAGCACTCCCACACCTGCAGGGGCACCGTGTCCCTCCTGGGCTGTCCCTTGGGGCTGAGGTAAGGACATGCAGGTAGGAATCCTCTCAGAGTGAAAAAAGACATGCCTGGATGTGCTGAGTGTCTCTAAGTGCTGTAACACTGCAGAATCCCATGGGTGGTGGTGCCAAGTGAGGCTGAGCCCAATTTGCCTCTCTGAGTTTCTCAGAAGGGCTGGATCAGTGGGACTGCTGAGAAAAATAAATCACTGCTGATGGAAATATCACCTTTGAACCAATGGGAAACCACTCTGAGGAACATGTTTTTATTTCAGCTTTGGAATCACTGTCTAGGAATAAATAAGAGGGTTTGGGGGCATTCTGCAGATCATTGGGGAGCACACTGCAGAGTCTCATCTTCACTCACGTTTTTCATCCCCTCAATTTGCACAGCAGGAACACTGATTTGTACTCACAGCAGAGCTAGTTTCTGTTTATCCAAACCCAAATATAAATATTTCCATAAAGATAAAATTTTAATGCAGGGCTTTATGACAAAAGCTGTTATTTGCAGGCTGCCAATAACAAATCCATGCTGCTGTGGTTTAAATGGGAAAATTTAGAGCTGATTATAAAATGTTGTAATCAGGTGCAGCTATGAAGATATGATAATACCTGAACTGGAGACAGAAGGTCCTGTTTGGGATAAAAAAGCAGAGTGAAGGACTGGAAGCCAAACCTAAAAGTGCACAGCCAGTGTCTGGAGTGGCAGCACCATCAGAAGATCATTATGAGTTGTATGATAAGGTTTCCCTCAGAACAGATTTCCATGAGTTAGCCCAGGGAGAGAATGGGATCAACACAGCGCCTTCACAGATACATTTTGACTGCTTCAAAAAATAACTCATTAATTCTAAATAAACAGAAGTTCAAATAAAAGTAGCCTGCTTTAAGAGAAAGTAACTAGAGCAGAGGGAAGTGGTAAAAAAGCACTTCAGAAAAAAATCTGGATACCCAGAGAGGGACAGGTTAGTCCATTATGCTCTTACATATGACACTCTTCCCATTTTACCCTAACTTTGGTGTATGCATTATTTTTTGCAACACCTTCTTTGATATCCTCAATACATTCTTACATTGTAAGGAAGTAATGCAAATGTTTGCTGAGAGGAAGAGGAGAGCTGACCACAGCACACAGGGCTGCTTGGGATGGTGTGGGCATGAGCAGGTTTCTGTGATTCTTCAGATGTGGCACTTGAGTGGCCTTTAATGTGTTCTGTCTGCATGAAGCCAGCCCTGGAATGTGTCTAAAAGGCTCCCCTGCTAGAGTGCAACAGGTTTTGACAACCACCAGTGCTCAGAGGAACAGCAAATGTGTGATTTAGTCCATTGTTGGGGACTTTTTCCCCACAAAGAGAGTTGTCACATTGCAAAATGGTAAAGCTGAATATAATGGGATGCTGACTGCACAATATGTTGGAGCTGTCCTCTCCTATTATTTAAAAATATAACTATGGTTATTTACCAATCTTAGATTGCCAAACCACAGAGAAGCAAAAGTGTGTGAAAAACACTTAGCATGTCTAAAGCAAAAATTTGTTCTATCTCAGGCCATGTTATTATATTTTAAAATTTTACTGAGAAATAAATTTATTGAGCATTGTTTGCCTTAGAGGTGAGTGGTTTGAAACTCTATTTCTTGTTTCCACATAACCATGCTTTAGTAAATTTTGAAGTTTAAACAAGAGTTGGGGTCAGTTTCCCTAGGCAAGCAGAAGAAATTATTTCTGATGGTTTAGTTGGTGTTGGTGTGGTCCTCTGTAATCATACTCCAGGCAGCTGCAGTGAGGTGGGGAAATTAATCTCTGGTGCACCTTTAGAGTAGATGGATAAATAAACCCAAGAGAAATTAAAATAAAAACATAACTTTAGACTGATTCTAGAGCTTCATTTATTTCCTGCATTCGATAGAAGTTTACATGAAGAAGACTGAGAGTGAAATGCACTGGAAAAGTCAAAATAACCTAATTCCACTGGCTAGTTTTCTTGTCTTAATCTAAAATTTACAACATGGCACTGTGCAAGCACAGAACAGAGGGAACTACTTTATCCCATGGCCTTTACAGTAAGAAAAAAAAGCAATTTAAAAAAGCAGCCTTTGATTTTCTTATTTTACTCCCTTTCTCTGAATGTCCCCTATTTGTAATACTTGCTTCTGCCTTTCTGACCACCCCCCAAATTCCTCAGCTCCAGGAGCTGTGGGCACAGGAGAGCTGGCAGATCAGGCCTTGGCTTTCCTTCCCTTGGAACATGCTCCCTTCTCAGATGGGGTGCTGCTCCAGAATAGAAATAACTAATGACAGTGTGACTGCTTGAAAGCCACATGGAGGGAGGGAGGAAAGAGATGCTATTCACTTCAGCAGTGCAAATACAGCCAGAGCTTGCTTTCTACAGGCATGTGTGGGAAGGGCATCAACAGAGCAATTACATGGTGGGAGGGAAAGGGGATTTTGTCACTTTGGCAGTGCTGGCAGACAGAAATAAACTGCTTCTAGGGGAATAGCAGGGTAAGAACTTGCACATCAAGAGCATAAGCAGAATTAAAATGGGCCCTTAAGGGGATTTATTGAGGGCTGGGGGTTGTTTTGAAAGTGCCTAAGGCCCCTCCTATTTCATTGTGTGCAAGCCAGGAATTGGGAGCAAATTGCCTCAAAACTAGCAAGACACTGTTCTGACTGCAAGAGTTTGATTGAAACCCCTATGCAGCTGTTACAGAATGTGGCAGAGTGGCACATTGAGTGTGCAGGGCTGGTGAGAGGAGCAGTGGTCAACAAAGCAGTGTGTAAGAAACCCTATTTCAAATCAAAACTGGAGTCCATTTCCTCCTTTTTTTGAATGGAATGGAATGGAATGGAATGGAATGGAATGGAATGGAATAGAATAGAATAGAATAGAATAGAATAGAATAGAATAGAATAGAATAGAATAGAATAGAATAGAATAGAATAGAATAGAATAGAATAGAATAGAATAGAATAGAATAGAATAGAATAGAATAGAATAGAATAGAATAGAATAGAATAGAATAGAATAGAATTAGAATAGAATAGAATATGCTGGACTGGGAGAGGGAAAGGAAGCATTGCTGTTCTGCACCCAAAACTGCAAAGTGCTGCTGGCCCTCTCTGGGAAATAAATAAAAATTTCTAATGTGGGTTACAATAACATTGGACCATTGATAACACATTCAGGTGATGGAGATGGTTTTGCTGCCCTTCCATGTTTTTGTTCTTGCTAAAAGAAAACCAGTAATGATGTCCACCAGTGAGGATGAACACAGTTGTAATGTGATAGTGATGAATTGCAAATTGCAAACTGCTGCTGCTGCTGCAAAAAATAAGATAAGAAATATGGTGTGTGGAGCAGAGAAATGTAAAACACACACTGCTATTTCACAGACCCCAAATGCCAACAGCCAAACTTGAGTCACTTGTTTAGTGGAGGGACTCATGACACTGATCTGGTGCCCCAGTGCTCCTCAGAGCAGGCTGGGCTGCCATGCAGAGCACTGCAGCTGAGACACAGCAAACCTGCCTTCAGCTAGACAGCCTGGAGAATTTTCCTATGGCAGATGATTGGTGATGTCACATAAAATTGACAGCTCCTCAGACTAAAGGAAGGAGCTTGACTTAATGAGTGCTATGGGTGGGTGTATAAGCAAAGACTTCTCTAAGAATTATCATTACCTAGGAAAGGCAATTTTCAGCTGAATTGACATTGCAGTAATTAAGGGCCAACGTAGAGAATCTTGGTCATTATAACTATTTAAATTTCCAAATTGCTTAGTTTAGAATTGCTTATGATTGAAGTGCTACTGACAGCCCCATCACTTTCTATTTTCAGCCAGCTTGATTGGCAAATTGGTGAGGTGTGTACCTCACAGCCACAGTTGCACCTTGGTGCCAAAAGTCAATACCTGGAGCAGAAGAGCAAGGAGCAGCTACGGTCAGATCAAACCACAGTGAGTCCAAGTTTTCACTTCACTCCCTGATAGTGGAAATGCACATTAAAGGGCTCACTGGGTGGCAGATTCTTGAAAACCACGATGAAGGATGCCTTCATATTTCAGCTATTTAAATTTACTTTACCTGTGAATTATCAGCCTAGTTGGAATCCACACTGCTAGACAGCCTGATTTTTTTTCTGACTTTTTTCCTCTGTGCTGCCAATCTCAGATGGACAATGCTTCTCAAATGACAAGTATTATTCTGTGGTCATAGGAACTTTTTCAGAGATGGATGGAAGAAACATCTGGACCATCTGAGGGGATTGCATTATGCCTTGCAGTAACTCTCCTAAGAGTGAATCATTATATGTTGCACTGCCAGTTGCTTTAATTCTCTTGTCATAACAAAGTCAGAGAAACTGGGAGACACAAACCATATTTTTATTTTAACAATTGAGAAGACTTTGTGCATTATTCTGCAGGAATGGAGGCACTGGTCTCCTTTAGCTTGGGCATGTTGGCCTCCTTTTCTTTCCCCTGTAAAAATGTGTTATTGGGTACTTTGTTCTACCAACTTAGAGAGAGAGAAATTTTATTTTTTTAGTCAGTCCCTCTTCCTCTGTACTGTCACTTTTGATTCACAGTTGCTAAGCGTTGCAAAAGCTCACCAGAGGGACACTCTCATAGTGTGATTTGCAAACTTTGAAATAACACCCACCAGCAGAAGCACCATATGCTACAATATTGCACAGTAAACTGACAGCAGTATTTCATTTGTAATTTGAATTTCCAAAAATGTCAGCATTTTTTACATCAACAAATGCCTCTTGGCTTGCAGTGCATGACTCTTTCCTCTGAGTGGACATTAAATTGTGCTAATTCTACTTGAATTTCTACAGGCTTTATTAATGACAGACACATTAAAATCAATTCCCTTTCATTATGGTAACTTGTCCTGTTGAGACTAAATAAATCTGTGAATTTTCAGAATGTGCAGATAAGTCACTGGGCTTAAATGCTACCCAAATGTGTGTGTAGTTTAGAGCACGTGGACTTTGTGGCTCTTTGTAACACTGATAATCCAGAGCACCCTCTTTGATAATAAAATAAAGTACTAAGGAATAGTTTTTTAATCAGTCAAAGGCAAACTTCACATAAAACACAAGCTGTTCCCTTTGTGGTTAATTTTCATCCAGCTGCACTTAAGTACAACAGAGCCAGCAGAGAAAACTACTTGGCAACACTTCCTAATTAGGGGACGTTAATTACAGCTAAATACTATACAATTTCTATGTTATAAGAGTTCACCTAAATCAATGTTATTATGGTACTAAAGGAATTAATAATGATTTCATACATAGAAGCTGTTGCCAAACTACCCATTAGTTCAGAGTTTGAAATGACTTTACAATGAAATCTCTAAATCTGTGTTCCATAAAGCGCTGGAGCACTCACAGACAATCCCACATGGCACTTGCATTGTGCACTAATAACTGTGCCTGATGCATCCCCTGCTCCTGCTGGAGAGCTGGGAGAGGCAGGCAGGGAGCACAAGGCACACCTGACTCCAGAGAGTGGAGATTTGGGGTGCAGGTTTGGTGCAGATTTCATGGGGGACACCCACAGACACTCCCCAGTTCAGGTCCCAGTGCTGAAATGCAAACTGGGGGTGTGCAGGGTGGGATCAGCCCCTCTGGCTCCAGGCCAGGCTCAGACATGCTCTTCCAACTAGGATGGAGAACCTCCTGTGGAGCTGATCCATGCTGAAATGTCCCTCACTGCATCTAGTCATATTGGTGCTTTAAATGCAGCACAAGGACTCACACACTTTTTCTTGCACCTTGCATTTCTGGCAGCATCTGCCTTGTTAAAATTCAGGTTTAGCGTTTCTAAATCAAATCCAAATTACCAAAAAGGGAGGAACATTAACCTACTATGCATACAGAGAATTTCCCCCAGGTTATTTATCCCTAATCTGTTAATGTCATAGCAGCCTTGCCAGTAAAATGGAAAAAAAGATCAAGGCTGGCCTGGATGCACAGAGCAAACCCCTGGTCTGCACAGAGCCAGGGAAGCCACGAGTGTGCAGTGCCATTTGTACAACTCTCCTTGTTTCAAGAAGTAGCTGATGTTTTCCCCCAACCTGAGTTATTGCTGCCCTGGGAAACACTCAGCTGGACCCTTCATTGCCATGAAATGGAAATTCTTGTCCCTTAGTGTCCAGCTCCTCTTTGTTCCATTCTGCCCCTTTTGCTCACCATGGTGGATGAGGTCTGGTGGGTGCAAAGAGATACCTGAATTTGGTGGATGACAGAGGGGAGCTGCTTTACAGCCTCATTGGTTTATTTCTCAGAAATGGATAGAGAAAGATTTATGTTGTTGCAGGGAAAAGTTGCTCAATTTGTATGTTTTAAAGCAAATCAAGATCAAAGCAAGTTATTGATTTATTAACAGTATGCAATTAACTGGCAATCAGTGAACTATGAATCCAGGGTCAACATCAGCACCACAACAGATAAACCACAATACAAAGTGCTTTCAAAACATAAATAAATGCTTGTAAATTCAAAAAGAGCCTTCCACATGCCATCCCCAAAAATCTCCCACCACATTCCCCCCAACATGAGGGTGAAGAGGGACCCCACAAAGCTGCAGGTGCAGTTTAGGTTCCCTGGACTGTCAGTCCAGAGGGAGGGGGCTCTCCTTGCCTCACTGGGCTGGGGATGTGAGGGGCAGCCCAGAAGGGTGAGAGAACCTTCAGCAGTTGAATGCCCAGCACAGGAGAAGTCACGTTCAGCAGACACACGCAGAGTTTTGTAAGGCAGCTCCTGAGCTGCCGGCCTTTGAAGAGCCGACCTCCAACCAAGTTAGAAAAGTTGTTTTGCTGCACTGCCCCAGGATGGGAACATCAAAAAGATCAGGAGATAGATGCAAAATTAACCCTTTCTGAGGAGCCAGCTGTGAGAACACACGGAGGAAATGTTAATAGATCAATACAAGTATCCACAATCACTAAAGAAGGCAGGAACATGGGGAAACTGAACCTGAAACCATCACCCACACTGACTTTTCTTGAAGTTTGGATCCATCTGGGGACAGTAATGACCCCATGGAGCTGCTAATCCAAATGTATTCTAACACTGGGTCCCCGTGCACAGCACTCTGCTGGGACACCCCTGTGCCAGCCCAGAAGAACAAAAGGCACAAGGCCAAGCAGGAAAGCTCAGAGCAGAAGCCAGGCAGGCAGGAAAGCTGCAGGGAGGTGTGTCCATGGCCCAGAGTATCACTGCCTTGGGGCAGGACTACCTGACATGCCTAAATCTTGGATATACCAGATATCCCAGCTTTCACTGCCATCCCACTGCTCTTCCTTGAATAAGCAAGAGAGCACTCTGCCTGCAAACCACAGTGTTTCGCCTTTCACTTGGTAGTGAAAGCACTTTTTGTTTAAGGAAACATATCTATATCAGCACTAGAATTGTATTTTAGTGAAACATTCAGCAATATTTACACCAGCAGAACACTAACAGATAGTGCTGCATCTTTTACGTATGGAGCAAAGGGCTGACTTGCAACAGACTGCTATTTTGATAAGAATACCTTCTGCTTAGGAACTATTCTTAAGTTTATTTTCCAAGTGTTATTCCAAATCCATGTTATAAAATGTTTATATGTGCACTTAGAAAAGTGGTTGTGGTATAGATGTAAAAGGAAAAAAAAAAAACAAAACCCACAACTGGTGTCTTTTCTCATACTTAAAATGTCAGAATGGATTTGCAGTTCTCTCACCCTCAGGCTGTGCAGAGCCAACCCTCACAGCTCAGGAGGTGCTGCTGAAGTGCCCATGTGCCCCCCAACACCTCCATGGTGCTCCCCAGGGCAGCCCAAGAAATCCAGAGGGAAGCAGAGTGAGTCTGTCACCTTAAGGATGTGAAAGGAGATGTTCCTGTGACAATAAAAGCATTCCTAAGTGCACCTCCAATCACAAATCATTTTCAAAATTGCTCTTGGCTTTTTAATTTCTTTCATTTGGAGGATTTATAGTGCTCTGATGTGCCAGAATGTTTATTCCATGGGCTGCCTGTCACGTGGCACCCCACTGGCACAGCACCAGGCTCCAGTCCATGTTAATCTAAACCTCTGCAATGATCATCTGCAGCTTCTAATGAATGACTGATAACTCTGGGTGTAACTCTTGCAGTGATTGAAGTTAACATCAGCACAGAGTTCTTCTGTGTTTCAGCCCCTTCTTGACGTCTATTTGCCATTCTCCCTTTTTAGTATTGCCATCACTGAAACAAAAAGCTCCTTGTTTGAAAATTATTTATGGAGTGTTGCAGTGCTTTATAAGATTTTCATACAGCACTCTGTGAGCTGGGATCCTTCTGGATTAGAGTGTACTCTCAATTTCAGTCCATAGATGAGAATGACTTGATTTCTTTTCATAGTTTTTTTCTTTTCTGCAGCTCCAGAAATGGCCATGAATATGTATTCTTCTTTTGACACTCCTTTGTGCTGGCTTTTGGGGAAGGCTGTGCAGGATCTGAGAAGTTAAAGATGGAGTGGACCCACAGGACTCATCTGTCTGCCTCCCTGAGCAGGTTTGTGATTTCTGAACATGGTCCCTCCTGGGTTGGGTTGGGTCCCAGCTGAGGGCTCCTGCTGCTTCCCAGTGGTCTGCAAACAATCTGACTTACAGAAAAGCTTGTTGGCACTCATCCTAAACTCCCCCTGGGTTATTTATGCCTGGTGCCCCTCATATAAACCCAGCACTTCGTATCAAACCATTCTCCACCACTGCTGGAATTCACATTTACCTCCACTGACATCTTTGCATCCATGGCATGCAAAGACACCAGCCAAGAACCACAACACATCCCAGCAAGGGCTGTGTGCAAACAGGACCAAACAACCAATCTCTGACTCAATGAGTTAATTGCACAGACAAATTAAGTTTACAGCACATGACAAGAAACAAAGAATAAACACCAAGGTCTGAAGGGCTGAGCATTTCAAAGTTACAAAAGGTTAAGTTGCCTGTGCAATCATCACTCAACTTTTGTAAAAACCCCTTTCAGTGACAATGCTGTGTCCTGGTCCATCTGTCTATCTCCCAGCCATTCCCAAAACTAAACTGGCTGGAGATTGATTATGAACCGTTTTCTTTTGGTCTTAGTATTGCTCCTCTCCAGAGGAGGAACCATGTTCCTGGCAGGTTCCCTTCCACTCTTCTTAGATCACCTCACTCTTGCTCTGCATCTGTGCTTCTGAGTGATTTCCCCCTCCCTCCATGCCTTTCCTTCCACTCTGCCTGCTCCCCCTGGCACTCCCTGTTTCCTTTATTCCTCTAACCTGTGCCAGTGCCTTTCTCCCCCTCCAGCCTAGCTCCTGCCTGCTGATGGAATTAACCATGTGCCACACTGGCACTGATGCCTTGGGTTTTTGCTTTTATATCTTTCAGAATCTCTGCTGCTTAGTGTGTGACTCTGAAACTTCATATTAGGTGTTAGTAAGCTCTCTTCACAGGGGAATTAGACAGAATAATTTCTTTCTATCTAGAGAATCAAGGGCAACTGGTACCCAAAAAGCAAAAACAACAGTGAGGGAAAGGGGACAAGCCAGGGGGCTGAGACTTCACAGCCTGGGACTATGGTTGGAAAATTGACCTCAGAGGGGTCAATTGATATGGGATCCCTAAGTGGATCCTTTCAATAAATACCTGTTTTATTCCTTTTGATCTGTCTAGTCTCTGTTCTAGGTCACACCACAAAGGCAGGTCCCAAGCAGCAGGACCATTCTGCCTTCCCTTTGCCACAGGTTCATGCACTGAAACCCTGGAATTTCACAAATCTCAACAGCCCCAGTTTCTAGGTGTGGGCTGGAAACTCCCAGCCCACTCCTTATTTTTATTCAGCTTTATCTTCTGACATTCTTTTTGTAGAAAGTTCAGTCAAGGAAGACACCTACCTAGAAAATTTCAGTCCAAGCAATTAGCTCACCAGTGTCACAATTGGAGCATAATGGAGAATAAAACGTTTATGACTCTTATAAGTGTTTGAGACTCCAACTTCTGCCTGGAATAAGTGTAATTTCTGAGGAAGGATTTAAAGCTCTATTTGTGCTTTGCTCATGCACTACACTCCTGTTCTCTGGAAACATACCCTATTGACCAATTACACTGTGTTCAAACACACAAGCAGCAATTAACTTACTCATCTGCCTCACCTGTCACACGTGTATTTAAAATTCTCTCTTAGCATCTCAGTGTTTCTTAATCTTGTCAGCAAAACCCAAAGCACTGATGTATTCTTAGGCACAGCACTTTTTTTTTTTCTTCTCTCTCCGTGTGTTGCACCAGTTTTACACCCCATTGAGTTCAGGAGAGCTATACAGCAGGAAATTAGGCCCTAAGTACATATAGAGGTTTAAATCCCATCCTAAAACACTGTAGCACACTGCTCTGAGGCCCTCTAATGGAGACAATGGCAGCCACGATCAGCAAAATGAAATGGAATTAACACTAAACAAAGAAATTTCCACTGGAGGAGGCAGCTCAGGGAGCACATACTCAATGAGGAGTGGATAGATACTTATCTGCAGTTGAAGTGACATTTATTTATGTTTTTATTTGTTTATTTAGAGCAGAGGGTCAAGAAGATTTCTTTTTAGAGAAGTGGGAAGTGAATGAAATTGGATCAAAGGGAAGATTCCTGGAAACCTCAGCCTGCACAACTTTGATGGGTAAGTCATTTGATGGGGAGGTCATTGCATTGTCACTGGGGACATCCCTGCTGAGTCTCCAAGGACAGTCTGTGGGCAGAGGGGTGCAGTGAGTAGCCATGAATACCTGTCCATCCTCTCTGAAAATGCTGTGTCTGGTTTGCCTGCAGTCTAACAGAACACACTGAAGCAGCTCTGTACCCTCCCACTTTCACCCTGACTCATCCTGTGGAGTCCTTCCTCTCTGGCAAATCCTGCACAATGCCAAGACCCTCCTGCTCATCAGCAGCTCTTCTTAGGGGTCTTGCATTGGGATCTTACCTGGCATTGTCAGGACAAGCCTAAGAAATGTTTCAGGAATTATGAAACAGCTTTGCCTTCAGTCTGCTGGGGATATCTTTTTCTTCTGCCTCAGCTGCCTCCTCCTCACCTCCTCATCTTAAGTGTCTTAGAGAAATAGGAGTTGTGGGAATTTACTCAGGGTAATGGTAGAAAAAAGCAAAGATATTTTTCTCACTCACTGTAGGAATATACTCACACTGGATCCCATCAGGTTGTTTGAATATGTTGGACATCCACACTGTAACAGCAGCCAGAGATATCTGTCATTTCTAAGTCTTCCTGTAAGCTAAGGCATTAGTCACAGAGCAGTGCCTTTTTCATTTAAACCTGCATTCCACACTCAGAAGTAAAGAAAGAAACCATGTAAAGATTATTCTCATTTCATTAGCTGACCTGAACCAGCCAAGCAACCCATGCCTGTACTCTGAGAAATGTAGTGGCTCCTTGTCCAGCCTCAGAACGTCTTCAGGAATTTATTTAAAGCTCCTTGAGCTTTAAGCAGGTGCAGGGCAGGTCACTTTTCAGATCATGAGTTTTTAAGGGCCATTCTGAAGGACATTTAGCAGAAGAAACCCAGGATGACATTGATTTATAGACTGGTACAGGCATTTTGTGAGTATTTCCTATCTCCAAGGATGGGTGCACTCTGGGCTGACATGTGGGGAAAGAATATCTGTCTGTGTAGATGTTCCCCACTCTGCTGTCATCAAACACTGAAATAACCCATTTAAATGTGCTGAAGAAACTACAAGTCAGTCCCTGGTGCCTGGATCTATAGTTAGAAGGGTATTACTGGATGATGTGATCCTACCAGATTGCAGAGTTTATTTCTTTACAACATGAGAGGACTTGCCAGCCCTGAAGGGACTAAGGGAGGGAGGATGGAGAGGATGAAACCACCTGGATGTGCAGCACTGCAGATTTAAAGCTCCAAGTCCCAGGGCTCAGCACACAGAGCATCTATTTAACATCCTTGCAGCTTCTGGGCTTCAGCCTGACAATTGCTCCAGCACCATGAACCACAGAGCCTCCCCTCTGTGCCTGCATTAGGCTTTTCTTAACATTCAGAGGGAAACAACAAAAGTTCCCCTTTTCCTTTACAGCTCTTCCACTTTTCGCCTAATGAAGGTGGAATATAAAATGTTGAAGGAAAAAGCTGCTTTTCCCCCTACAGTAGAATTTCTTTTTCAGTTATTTTTAATCTGACATCTGTTTTAACATGCATTCACACACTGCATTTATTTTAATTTTTCCCCTCCCTTGTGTTTTATTATTTACCTCCCGTTCCAAAGAGATCACAAAAGATTACACTTCAGTGAAGCGATAACAGCAGTGGCAGTGATCTCTCTTCCTTCTCACAACTTTTCTTCATGCCCCTCTGTTTTTCCTTTATCTACATCTTCCCATCACAGCTATCCCAGAGGCCTCATTACAGCTGCTATCACAGGGGGTGGAGGCATTCATGGGGTTTTTTTGGAATTGGACAGATATGTGCTAACTAGAACACAAAGCTCTTCCTGTTCAGAGCCCCGAGAGTCACCCTCTGCTCTGTTTCAGAGCAGAACTTTTTAAAAAGTTCCACCAAGAAATCCCACTCTGGGTCAGCTGTGGTGCCTGTGCTTTGAAGAAAACCCCAGACTCTGCAGAAGGGAGAAGAAAGCAGCCATGAGACATGCCAGGCTTGAGCCACCCTTCTGACATGGTGCTGGCTGAATGTTTCATTTCCCCTGGAAATGAAGATAACTAGAGAGAGTTTTCCACTGTTTCCACATTTCCCAGCCCCAGGGCAGCCTCTCGGGCTGGCAGGCTCCGTGGTGACCCACCAGGCTGTGAAAGTGACAGGAAAAAATAGGTTAGGAAGGTTTCCCTCATCTTTCTAGGCAAATCATCATCCATCTTAGGGTCTGGTTGCTGTGGTGTATAGAAGTGATGCTCATCTCCACCAGCTAAGCCTGCAAAGGAGTTAGGAATTAGGAATTCAGCCTCAAAAAGAGGTGATGAGAGGAGACATCACTGTCTATTCATATCTGGAGGGAGAGGGCCAGAGGATGGACCAGGCTTTGCTCAGTGGTGTCAGCAAGAGGACAAGAGGCAACAGGCAGAAACTGGAAATTCTACAGAACTATGAGGAAGAACTCTGTGAATATCAGGAAGAACTTTGCTGTGCAGTGACCAAGTATTGAACAGATTGCCCAGAGAAACTGTGGGGTCTCCCTCACTGGGGGTATTCCAGAACCCTCTGGACACAATCCTGTGCTGTGTGCTTCCAACCTCACCCACTCTGTGATTCTGTGATTCCTCTACTCCTTCCATACAGAAAGCAAGACTTGAAAAAACAGGTGTAGTCATTTCCAGTATGGCTTCCTCAGTTTGTTAACATTGTTTAAAAAGCCCTTTGTTTTCATCTCAGCTAAAGAAGCAATTTTAAATTTATGCTTCCCCAATTCAGTGGTTTCAAACACTCCCTGTGATCTCAGAGATCTGAAACTTTTATGCCTCAAGAAAGCTTTGCTGTATTTTTCTGCACCCATCATCCACTTACTCATGATTGTAGGGAGTGCAAGGGCTGCAAACATTCTTGGTGCTTTTTTCTAAGTCTTATCTCCTCTTAATTTAGCATGGTTCTGACTTCCTGTGACTTCAATAGTAACAAGCAATCAGTAATTTTACCAATGCTATCTTTACATAATAAGAATACTCTTCTCTGTTGTTGCCTTGTTAATAAGGACTGACCAGAATTTTCTTTCTCTCCTGGGCACATTGCAGCTAAATAAAAGCAGTTCCCTCCTTCTTCTTCATACAATACATCTCATCCAGCTGTGATTTCAGCAAAAGCTCACCCAGATTTGGATAAAACTTTCTGTTGCTGTTCATAAGGTTTTTTCCTCCCCAAGAGAGGCAAAGAGCCAAAGTTCCAACTGAGCAAAATAAAATTAAAAGTAGATCAGTTTTTTCTGTCTCTGTGGCATGTGCTCTGGTATATAATGTATGTTCCCTGCTTCACAAAGGAAATGAAAGAATGAATTTATATGACTGATGAAATAAAGATATCAAAGTATTACTTGCCCAGCTGATATGTACACTTCACATGTAATTACTATTTAATATCTTTGTTTCCTACAAACCAGGAAAAAAGCCTACCTCTCATCCAATTCCCTCTTCTAGTAAATAAGCTGATGCAGAATATTCTAGATTTGCAGCTTCTACTTTACTTTCTTCTTTAATTTATTCTCTTCTTTGCAAAGTAATGTGGTCTACAAAATGAAGCTATTTAAAATCCTAAATGAATAAGTGTTATAAAAATAATAAATTAGTATACAAGACTGACTTGCACAAAACATATGTTACACTCTTAAATATATTTAGACACGAGTGTATAATTGCCTGCTCCTTTCCTAATGGCCTGAAGCACAGAACTAAATCTGAACTTTTCCCAAAGTCTGTGCAGCAATGGAGCACCACCCCCAAAAACTTCCCAGGAGTTCAGGTCCTCACGTGCTGCCTGCAGCCTCCACAAACTTCAGCTGAAGAGAGCAGCAAAAGGATGGGAAAGATGGAAAAATGGCAGGGAAGGGTCAGGGTGAAGGGCAGGAAGCCCAGGAGCCCAGAGTGAGAGCTCCCAGCTCTTGGTGGGTGGGAATGCAGATCCTGCCACCTCCAACCCCAGCTCAGAACTGATGACAGTCCCTGCATTTGGCTTGGACACAGGCTCAGTGCTTTGGGAATGCTCCTGGCCCTGCCCAGCCCAGGATGGATCCCATCCCTGCATCCCCTTGGATAAACCTCATTCCCTGCCCTGCTGGCATCCCTGGCCCAGCCTGAGCCCCTCACAGCACCCAGGGCTGTCAGCAGAGTCACTGGTGGCTGGCACCAGCAGCTCCTGCAGGAGGGATCAGGATCAGGGTTGTGTTGGGGCCCCACAGACACAGATGATGAGAATATAACCTGAATCACCATGGAGTTAAACAGAGACAACCCCTTGCTCTGGAACACTGAGCCTCCTGCTCATTGCTGGAAGAAAAACAACCTCCAAACCAGAATCATCTTTATTCAGATGTGTTTACAGACTACTACTTTTTTACTTTTTTCCTTTTTGACAAAAATACAAAGATTCCAAGAGAAAAAAAAAAAGCATAAACTACTTTCCAATCCAGCTCCTCTGCAAACAATGGTTGGCTTGGAGTTGCACAGTATTTCACAAAGGTGTGTTTTTAACATTGCTGGAGAAGGGAAGTGGCTATCCTCAACTCTTCAGGAACCTCTCCCTCTGCAAACAGAGCCTGTCACCCCTGAAGTCACCACCAAGTTGCCCATGTGCACATCAAAACTGTTGACAGAATTCCTCTTGGCAACTTCTTTCATCAACACAGTTTCCATGGAGACAGTGAGGTTGTTCTCAGACTCTTCTTACTCAGTGAGGTGGCAAAGTTGGACCTCCATTAATTTTAAGGAGCCACACAGAGTCCTAAGCCTAGAAACTAAAGCTCCTCCAAATAAATAGTTTCTATCATCATCCTAATTGTCTGAAAGACAACCAACAACAAAAAAGTGTAGTTTGCAAGTGGCATCACTTCTTGCTATGAAAATATGGGCATTTATAACATTTAATAACATTTCTAGAGCTTGAGCTAAACAGCAGCAAAATCCAGTGTGTGGTGGCTGGGAGGGCATGGCAGAGGGTCAGGCTGGCAAAAACCTGGTGGGAGCTGATTTCTTGTAAGAGTCTCTGTATTTCTGAAAGCTCAGCAGCAGAATTTCCCTCTCCATACACAGACAGGCACTTGGATTTCTCCTTGATGGAATTAGCAATGGAATTAAAAGGAAAACTTATGGTAAATATTGGCCATTTTCAGGAAAACATGTGAAAACAGAGTCACAGCTCAGCCTCACCTTCTGTGCTGAGACCTAAAGCAGAAAATGACTGAAAGCCTTGGATGAACCATTTCCTGAGAAATTAAGGCCCATTTTGAATCCTGACCACTTCATGTAGGATTTTGCTTTCTGTATATATTGTTTTTCTTTTTTCCCCCCCCCCAATCAGCTTTCCTATCTGTCCAGGGTGTTTTGCAGAACTCTAGTGATTCAGGTGGTATAGCCAGATAAATAACAGTTATTATCTTTATAATAAATCTCTTTGTAATAAATCTCTGTAATAAATGCACCTTGTAGCTTGATTTACAGCAAAATCCTCCTCCTCCTCTTGCTTCCATGATGAGACCTACTTAAGTCAGTGAGACTAGTCATGATGATAAGATAATTAAGTTTTTAGTACAACTCTGGTTAGTGAGCAGAATGCAGTTCTGATATAATGAATCTACTAGCTCCAGTCTGATATTCAAAAGGTGTTGGTGATTTGGATATTGTTCTTAATGTGCTCTGAAAAAAAGCACATTTTTTTACATTCAAGCATGACACCCCATATAGGACACAATTCAGATCATCTTTTAAATTGAAGTATTTCTTTTGGAATGGCAAAGTTGAAGTTCAGCCAGCCTAGCAGTGACACCTGCAAACTGACAGTCAAACCCTCCCTACATTAAAATGGAAAGATTTGCATGAATGTGTTTTAAAATGACAGGAGACAGCAATTGGAGCTTCTAAGCAAGTTAGACTAAAATTTTAAGAGTGAAATGCCTAAAAATAGGCCCCTGAATGCATAGTTAGGAACCTGTATAGAGACTGCTTGATTTTCAGTTGTTCTGATCACCCAGAGCTCCCATTAACTTCAGGAGCAACTGTGGATACTCAGCTGTTCTAGAAATCAAGCCACTTTTATTCAAGGGTCTAAATATGGATGTCTGTGCCCAAGTTTGGGAGGGAAAATACAAAAAAATAATAAAAAAAAAAGAGGTCTGGTTGCTTTTTTTTTTTGCTACATTTTTTAAAGGAAGACATTTTATAAAAGAGAAGTAATAGCCAAGTTTCATTCTTCTAGTCACAATGTCTGAAACTGAATCAACAGAACAATTAATAGTGCAACACATTTGTGCCAGAAGATTTGGTCTGAGGTGAATGGAAATCTATTCCAAGATTGGTAGCTCTTCATTAGCAATCTGAAACATTCCATAGATATTTCATATTCTGTGATTGCAAAGTGTTACCAGGCCACCTAAATCTTTTCCATAGCATTTCAGTGTTGCCATTAATAAGCTTTTCAGGCTGGCCTGAGGAACTTTGCAAGATTAACTTTGCAAATCTGCATGTATTAACTATTTGACTATTTCAGAAATGCCACTTTTTTCTGCTTTTTGGATCAAGTACAACCAGCAGACTTGAGCATATTTTTAAATACCATAAACTATGAAGAAGGGAGAATTAGGCCTTTAATTCTATCATATGCACTTGGTTGTCAGAAGACTTCTGAATGCTGTTTGCTTAAAGACCTCTTTTGTAAAAGTAATCCTGAGTTGGTTTTGTGTCTAAGCCATTGCCAGTTCATGCTGAAGTGCATAAGTGCCATTCACATGATAGAAAATCTGCAAGAAAAAAAAGAAAATTTATGATGGAATTATATATGACTATAAAGCTGCAAGTGTCAAGGAAGTAACAAATTAAAGGCATGCCAGATGAGGATATTTGTTTGTGTATAAAATATGATGTAATATCCCTTAATATGTTTGTTTGTAGGATATGAACCAAGGGCGCTTGCTGCTGTGTTTGGAAAGAAAAAGAAAAAAGCAAAGACTCTTCACAAAGAGCCAGGTACAAGTCAATACTTTCCTCTGTCATCTGATTTTGACTATTTCAATGTTTGTTTTATTGAATATAATGACAAGGACATTTTATCTTCCATGTTTTTAGACAGCATAGAACAGCAAGACCTTTGGTCATGGCTGGGGCATTTGTGCAATCCCTGGCAGATAAAAGACAAAACCCCTAAGAAATTAGAACAAATGGTGCAACACAATCACGGGCTGTGTTCTAACACCCAGCAGTGATGGCAGTGGCACAGAAAAAGCTCATGCTGCTCTGTCAGAACCAGGGACATCATTTTAGGTCAAGAGTGAGGCAGAGGGAGCAAGACACTATCATTCTCATGGCAGGAGTGAGTCAGGGGTTTTCAGCAGTCATGAATATTAACCTGACATCTCTCAGCTGTTCTTAAAACATGTCAGCATTTCAATTTCTAGGAAAGGTGAGGCAAGGGAAAAGAGTGATGCTTTTGTCTCCCCCCACCAAATCCCCTATACCTCATTTTTCCAGCAACAGGATAATGACTCTCAGATATTTTCCTTGGTTAAAGGTAGTATCACCTCCTCTCTTGGGCTTAATGAACATGGGAGTCAAGACCAGAAGCCTTCATGTTTTGGTAGTTCCTATGACACTGCACTGTTCCCAATTACTCTGCATCCTTCAGGGCTGATGCCTGTGCCAGTGATGTAGCTCACAGGTACATAGGTCAGAATCCTCCTTCCCACTGGGAACTTCTTCCCCAGGAAACAACCAACATGTGAAAAGCTCTGTCAGCAGCACCCATATGTAGGATGAGATGTGACTTTCTCCACAGGGTGGAAATACACCGTGAGGAGTTGTGGCAGTGACACAAAGGGTCTGTGAGGCTGGGATTGAAGGGGAGAGCACTGCCATGCATTTGAAAAGGCTCTGTACACACACCAACTGAGCTCTTTTTGCCCAGATTTTCTAAAATTTTACACTGCAAACATGGCCTAGAGCATGGTCAGCTGCCCCAACATCAGAGCCCCAGATGTTTGTAACCACAGCTCCAACTTCAAGAAACACTGAGCTGGAAGTGAACCTGGCATTAACAATGAACTAGATGGATGTTCCATTCCTGCACAAGCAGTAAGCCAGCACATTTAGAAAGATTACTTGTGTTCTCCACGAGCTGTAAGCTGCCAACAACCAACCTGCTGCTCAATGTCTCCCAGTAAACTGCTGGCACCCAGGCGGAAGAGCTCCGGTGTCAGCCACTCCACTCCCAGCTCCTCCTTCACCAGCATAAGCCAAGTAATAGCTTCTTTGGCTGTCTTAATGCCCCCTGCAGGCTTAAATCCAACCTTCAGGGAGAAAGAAAAAAATCATGAGTATGTGCAATGCACATTGTGACCCATCAGCAAGCCCAGAAGAGCAATCAGTGTTAGCACAGCTGCAGTCTCAGAGTGCCTGTGATTCCATCAGCCCTACCTGTCAGGACCTGGCTGCAAGCAGGACAAGGTCTGGACTAGCCTGGGGAGATGTCAGGCCTCAGCCATCACTGCCAGACATTTTCATCCTGAGGGAGCAATATTTCTGACCCCTGTGCACCTTCTCAGGAGCTGTGCTTGAGGTCTAATGAGGGAACTTTGCTCTAGCACAAGGGATTTAGGCAGGACTGGGTGGGGTATCTGCATGGTGGCCATGCCATCATCACCTACTGCCAATCCAATTCCAAACACAGAACAGCAAATACACAACAATAACACAACACTGAAGATGCTGCATGTGAGGGGACTTACTCATGGACAGCAGTGAGTATTTTATAAAAAACCTGTGCAGCACAGTTACACATGATTTGGCTGTACATTCAAACTTACCAGAGGTTTAATTTCCACTAAAATTTTCAAAAAGGGAACTAAATTATGTCTATATCAATAACTGAAAGGTGCTGCACAAGAACTGCAGAACTTCTGAGAGGTGTGTCACATGTGAAGGGGAACTGCCACGTTTGCAAAGGCACAAACACCAAGGAAAACTCATCTTTGAGGTAAAGCATGTCTTGAATCCCATGATGGACCTGCTGTGCACTTGGCATACACCCCTAATGCCAGCCCTTTGGTTATGTGCCATTTAAACACATCTCCTTCTGAGACAGAGCTTGTGACACTCAGCTATCAAATCCCTCATCAAAAAATGCCAAAATGTTGGCCTGTAGCAGCTACCTAAACTCTTGAATAGCAAGGAGAATCAGGAAAAATTCTTCCTGTAAAAAAAAAAGCAAAACTGAAAACATGTAGCACACAGTGATTCTTCCTATGTTTCCTTCTGCCATTCTCTTTACATGAAGCAGGAATTATTTTGTTTTAGTATGTAAGCTCCCAAAACCTCACTGCACTGAGGATTTCTTTGTGCCTTATGGATATAACAGTGGAATCAGAAGGTATCTGTTTTTAAATGGGTTTGGTAATCTTTTTTATGTAGTGATTTCAGGACCAACAAACACAGCATAAATCCTTCTCTCATGTTGGAGCATTGTGATAATGGCATATTTCCAATAAGATTAAAAGGAACAAAAGCAGGAAAAGCTTGATAAATCCAAACCACGAAAACTGTCTTTTTGTGGATGGACAAATAGATGTGTGAGTATGATCTAATGTTAACATTAGATTTCCAAAAAAAATTTCAAGCCCAGAAACTGGAAAAGCATCTTCTAGGTAATAAACAAAAACAGTTGGAATGTGTTTTCCCTCAGGAAAAGAAATCCTAATGAAATTTGAATTTAGGTTTCTTCCTAGAAATACTACGTCTCTTTGAGATAATCTGTGAGCAAAAACAAGTGAAACAGACTTAATATGAGAATTAAAACCATCATTCAGAATTCCTTCCCCTTTTGGCAGATTCTGAAATCTCTTTTCTTTGCAAAAAAAGCTGACAAAGACAAGCTTGTCCTCTCCTCCATTTCCCAGCTTTCCAAACAGCACAGCTGACTGCCACAAAAAGGTAAAAAGGAAGGGGGGGTGGAATTTAATTCAAGAGCAGTACAAAGTCCAGCTACCACTTTCCTGCTGTTTCACAGCATTTCATTATTTTGCTTAATAAGTTCATCTCCTCAAGAATTTTCTCTTCACCTCACATTATTAAAAGTAATAAGTTTTTCTGGATTGGGGGTTTTCCCAACAGAAAAACCAATTTATGTATGTCCTTCAATAATGACAGGAAAAGATTATTTCCCATTATATTGCACACTTTTCATATCACCACCACAGCTTATCAGTCAATAGATGCTACTCTGCAACTTGTTCCTTTGCTTGAAGAAGTTTAATTTCTGTATTAACCTGTTTTTCCCAGGCAACGCCTTGGTGGAAAGCATCCCTACAGCAGCAAAATTAGTTTGTTAGAGAAAGCATTTAGAAATCCCTTGTCACTGATAATATTGTCTTCAGCTAATAAAAGTACATAAAGTCAGTTTACATCTAATTCACTGACACACACATGCACACAGACACGAGCACTTTCTCTTAATAACACATTTCATGCCATGAATGCCTCCTTTGAAAGCAAAAGGTGAATTCAACATTTATATCCAATTATGGGGACAAAGCTGTGCTAATGCAGCTTGTGGCACACAGTTCTGGTGCCCAGGGAGTTGCTGGCCTCACACTGGGGCACTGATGGTGGACTGCTGGAGCTGCTGAAATCATTGTGTGGCAGAGGCAGGAGGGGAAGGAAGGAGTGGGGACAGCCCAGGGATCCACCCTGGCCTCATCCAGATGGCTCCAGAGAGTGGCTGGACACACTGTGAGCTGTGTCACAGCCCCAGGATCCATCTCAGCCCCCATCCCATGTCCTGACACTGTACCTGGCAGTGCTCCTGCAGAAGGGGCAGGAGGAGGAGCTGGAGAGGAGGGAAGGGTGGCCAGAAATAGGGAGAAGCTCTTAGCTAGAGATGTGGCTTCCTGCCCTGGTGCTGAACCAGCACCAGCCCCCACCTGCCCATGGAAAAAGGAGCTGAGAGGTGGCTTAAGCCTGCTGGGAATCTCCTTCCTCAATGTTTCAGCAAAAGGATGAATGCACAGACAGCTCATCACTGGCTTTGCTGTACATCCCCCTTTTCTCCACTGATCTCACCTGACAGTCACCTGATTGATCAACATTAAGTACCAGGACATCATGTTCTTCCAACCCCTGTCCTTTCTCTCCTTCCATCTGCCTTCTTGTCCCCTTAGAAAGCCTCTCTGGCAAGGGAGGAAAGAGCAAAATGAGTCCCTTGGGTTGCCAGGACAAAGTCAGAAAATGCAGTGTACACTGATGGCTCTACATTTGTCCAGCTCTGCTGAGGTTTATGGGAGCATTTCAGCCCCTGTCAGCCCTGTTATTAATGAGCATGGCCACTTAAATGGTGAAACAAAATTCAAATCCAGATGCAGCAGGCCATCCTTTGATTGCATTTTATGGAAAGAAGTAACAGTTATTCAAGGGAGAAAAGACAAAATTAAAAAATATATTAGCAAACCAATCCTATTAAACTCTTATTTCTTTCTGAAAACTCTAAAAACTGGTTAATTTTTAGGAAGGAAATGAGAATTACCTTGTAGCCAGTTTGCCAGTAGTACTCCTTGATGGCTCTCATCATGACTATGCCAACGGGAAAGGTTGCATTTTCCACCTCCTTTCCTGTGGATGTCTTGATAAAATCAGAACCTGAAAGGAAATAAAATGTTTCACAGCAGTTTTAGAACAAGAGTCCCTCTGCACACACAGGTTCACAGCCTCAAAGATGCTCTCCTGCTCCACAGCAATTCTGCAGCATTCCTTTGCACGTGTGTCCCTGTGGTGTACATAAACCAACATTTTAGTATTTCCACAAGGATCTTTGAAAACAGATATTATTTTCATCAGGTTTTTTAAATTTAACTGCATATCTACTTGGTCTAACATCTGACAGTCTGCTATTGTATCTCCAGCAGCTGTTTTCAGGAGAAGGAAAGATATCCCATATGTGTTTACTTAACCAGCTGTGCAATACTGTAAACCATAGGAAAACTCCCCTTTTATGTGTTTTGCAACTGTAAGATTGCAAGTTACTATATTTAAATCCATTGTCTGATTTAATGCAGTAACAAGGTCAAAACATCTGTGTTCTTTAAAGAACAACAGTTAGCCTTGGTTTATTTTTTCCTGTTTTCTTACTAGTGAATAATGTTCTCCACTGCCTGTTTTAATACTTGGGTGACATTCTTGTGCATTCTTGCTTGAAAAAAAAAAAAAAATCCTGAATCACAATGTAACAAAAAGCTAAGAAACTAACAAAAAATAATATGCCCTGCTGTGCATGATCCAGCATTGACAGAACACAATGACAAAACTTCTTTAATTTCATTAGGACGCACTTCACCCCTAGGAACCTACTTCTTAGAAAAGGTGTACTGTGGGATCATTAATTATCAAAGTAATTGGGAGAAGAAGAGGGATAATTCAAACATCATGTAGTAGTGCATCATCCACTTAAGTCAATTGGAACTGCATCTGCTTCCACTTCAAATTTGGCTTGGGGTCCATTTTGTCTCTTATGTGAAGGATGATGCCTCTCCAACATCCCCTAGAGCAGGGAAGGGAAGTTTCAGCCTGGCTCCAAGCAAGGAGCTGCAGCACCCTCCAGAGAGAGCCTGTCTGATGGCACAGCTGGCCCAGCCTGGGGGCACAGCCAGGCGAGTTTCTGTGCCTTTTAAACACCCACAGGTCATCATGGACTCTGGGGGTGGCTCTGCAGCCTTCCTGGATAGGCACCACATCAGCCCAATTGCACCCCCCTGTGACAACTTCCATTCTGGAAAGAAACAGCTATTTGCAAGAAATTGTAATTCCACATTGAGTGCAATGTGCAAAAGAGGCAATTAATAGTTGATAGAGCTTTGCAAAGAACAGAGCACACAGGAGAGACAACTGAGCTGCACATTTCAGAGCTGCTCCCTTCCAGAGAGACACCACGGACATCTGATAGTCACATTAAAACAAGGAGCAGTGGAAGTGAAACTTGCACATCACCAAATTATATTTTTAATTTCCCTTTCGAAATGTAGCACTTAAAAGTCCTTCAGTGCAATACTTCCCATTTTTTCTGCTATAAGGTAAGTCAAAGCTTTTGTAAGTCTTATAATTACAAGTCTCTATGGTACAGTTTCATTAAAAACTTTCATTAAACAACAGCTGCCCTTGTATATGGTCTTCTAATCAATTTGGTCAAACAGAATGACTTCTAATCAGCTGTTGATAAAAATAGAAGATGAAATTTTAATTCTAATAGATTAACCACAAACTCAAGATAGTCTTCAAAATCCATCTAGTTCTATTCTCCAGTGGATTTAATGACTATTCAGCAACTCATTACTAAATAGAACAAGATGAACATTTTCCAGTTCATTAAAGAAATGTACTATGTATTTTTGCATTGTCCTCATGATTCGTTACAGGGAGTCTTAATTACAAGATAATGGATAATGGTTATTAAATGCAGACTCCAGTAATGAAGCTCTATTCATTTGTGAGCCTCAGAGACTGCAAAGAGGGGAAAATAAAATTACTAGCTTCAAAAGATTAACGGATCAAATTATTATTCAATTTTGAAAATCTCATTCAGACTTCATAGAAACAAGAAGAGATTAAAAACTAGTATTAGTACAAAAGTTGTGCATTTATATATTTATTTTTAAATAATATCTTAAGGCTATTATGAGAATAATCAGCTTTAGATGTGATTATTAGACAAACATACAGCCAATTTAGTAGCATCCTCTAACAATGAAAACAATACATTTTTATTTCCTGAACAAATTCTTTTTTATGACACAAGAGCTTGCTAGCAGGGCTGCAGAACACAGAGGACCCACACTAGCACAGAGAGCCAGGATGGAAGGTGCTACCAAGGTTTGGATTTCAGCAATGAAAAGGGGGATTTAAAAGTCAAGTGCTGCCATAAAAGGCACCTCAATAAGCAAACTTTATGCTAACCTTGTGATAATAAGGGAGTTTCACCATGCCTATTTCTTATTCAAGTTTCCAAGAACAAGCTTAAGGAATTAAGTCCAGAAGGAGTTTCACCTGGAAATTTAGGTGATGATTAAGAAACCTGAGTTTTATCACCCATCTTCTAGTGAATGAACACACTCAAAGAATCAAGTCCAAGGCTAAAATACACACTGAATGGCTCTCCCCTTCCTTAGAGTATATTACATGACTCAATGAAGCATTAAATTCAAGATTTTACAAAATCAGTAATTCAGGGAACATTTCTAGGCCAAGTGAGCCTGGAAAAGACCACACTTTCTAGTTTTATTTTCCAATGTGAAGACACAAGAGTGCATTTCTTTTGAAGGAAGCAAGTCATGTGAGATGCACTGAACTGAGAGCTGGGATGAGCTCAGCTGGTTAGAATATGATGTAGTAACACCAAAGCTGTGGGCTCAACACAAACAGGCCATTTACTTCAGAGGAAATCCATGATATTTTTTCTTTTCTAGATACACAGCCTCATCTATGAAAACTCTTCTTCTCTCCCAAGAAGTCAGAAGAGCTTCCAGAACTGGCCTGCCTTGTACATCTACAGAGATTTCCAGTCCATGTAACATTGAACAAGCAGAGCATGAGAAGTGGAGAATCTTATTCAGGTGACAGCATCCAGGAAACACACTCAGATTCCATAATTAAGCAATAAGGAATAATAAGCAGTGCAGCAATCGTGGAGCAATCACAACCTTTTGGTTGTGAAGTGCTTCAAACACCCTTGGGGAATGATTATCTCCTGATACCTACAGACTCTGTGCTGCTGCCTTACTCTTAATAAAGAACAAAAATGTGGCTGGCAGTTTTAAACAACAGTTTAGAGAGAAATGCTTGCAGAGGGACAATTATGCTGTGCTACTTTGCAAGTATTTGCAATGAGCATAAATAGATATTCATTTCTGTAGCTGTGACACAGGGAGAACACATTTCCTTCCAAGACCTCCAGGACTGGTGGCAAAAGTGGCATTCTGCTCAGAGGACCTGCAAACCCACCTGCTATTTCTGCTGACAAGGCAGCAATGACAAAATAGTACCATATCAAATGTGCATGAAGTCCCATTAGCAACTCATCTTTCTATTTTATGAGCACCCACACTAAGGGTCTTGGGATTCACACACAATTAGCCTTACTAGGGGTGACCAGGTTAACAACCCTCTGAAAATAAGAGGCAGGGCAAGATATAAAAGGCTAATGTAGCAGCTAATTCTTGTCAGTTGAGTCATCCTTAATTGTCCCACTTACATGTCCTCATCCTTAATTGTGCTGCTTACATGTCCTTACCCTGCTCCAGCAGCCAGATAAAATACATTCCCTGCTAGCTGAACTTTGCCAGCCAGGAGAAGAGAACACAAAGCTGTGACAAAGGAGTGACTTGTCGTGGGACAAGGAAGTTTAAGGAACTCCTGCATTGTTAAATCTCATGTTTCTGTACCAGGATCCCATTCTCCCTCTTTAAAAGGGTTTACCACATACTGCACTCAGGGTTGATACAGGGCATGACCTACATTAACCTTATTTCTTTTTGCAGATGGCACTACTGGAACTGCAGAAGCAGTTTGCCTAATGACACATGACAAGGCAAAGGCAAAAAGAAGAAATAATTCAAGGTATCCCAACATCTAATCCTAATCTTACTATCACTGGGAAAAACCAGACCTTTCTCTCAGCTTACCCTCTTGCAGGGGTGATTTCCTCTACATGCCATTCTGTGGGCTATCTTTTGCCACACTCCTGATTTTGAGCAAGATTCCAAATACAAGAGACATCAGTAGAAACCTCCTGTCTAGCACAGGCTCAGCTTGAGAGTGCAGCACCCAGGGCAGGAGGCAGAGCTGGTGGCACATCTGGCCCCAGATTCCCAGATTTGTGGCCTCCTCCAGCAATTACTGATGAATAATTACAAAGATTGGCCTCTTCTTTCAGATTGAATGCAAGCACTCTCAGAACTGAGCCACAGGATCTGGCTAGGACAAGTGAAAAACCAAAATGCTGTGGGAGAAACTGGACTGGATTTGAAAATCTTCCCCCTTTAAGCTTCCTTTACAAACACTGAAATGCATTGCATCACTTCCTTGATCACCTAAATTACCCTGAACAATGATAAACTAGCTTCAACCTTGATATAATTAAAACAGCATTGGTCTAGGTCAGGCTTTTTCCCTCTTAGCATTCTTGGTTTTGGATCAATACATCTCAGCCTCTCAAAATGCTGTGCTATACATGACATATTACAGACTGAGGCTAAAACCCTGATATATCTACCAGTAATAGCACTGCAATTTGGAAGAAAATAATAAATATGCATGATGGCTTAGAATCACATGGCATGCTGCATTCCATGTTTTAGCAACCACACTTGGCTTTGTGCTTTTTCATGCTGATAACAACTTTGAAACAAATATGTTAACATTAAAGCTCAGGTACACTTAGGTATTGTCTATTAGCTTGTAACAAAATTACTCAAATTGAAGAAATAGCTGTTTAAAATCAATTTGGAAATACTTCACACTGAATAAAGCAAGTAGAAAATCAGTCTACTTTATCAAGAAAGTGCTATGAATTTTAAAGATTTTTAAAAACCCACCATCCATAATACAGCCAGAATCATGACACTTCAATGTCATTCTGAGTGTTTTTCAACACTTGATGTTAAAAGCAGTTTAAGATTCTGTTCCTACTCTAACCCAGAGAAAGGCAGGATTGATTTTTGAGATGCAGAAGTCAAACAGCAGCACCAGCCCCTGGTGCACACTGTGCCCTGCAAGCCAAGGCAGCTGACACAGCTGAAGGGCTCAGCACCAGGGGGAGGATTGCCAGGATCAAAGGTATTTTCCTTGAGCAACTGCAAGGGTCAATGTTTTGGCTTCTGGCTTTGCCTAAAAACCAAAAAAAAAAAAAAAAAAAAAAAAAAAAACCAAAAAAAAAACAAACAAAAAAAAAATTGAAGGTGCCAGATGTCACCAGACTCATCTGTGATCTGTTTGTTTCCACCTGACTTTTACAAATCAGGTAGAACAGATTTCTTAAGGGCTTCCACAGAGGGATGAATATTCCACTTTGGTGATCATGTGATTACCAGGAAAATTTGGGGCACTTTTAGCTTATTTTTTATGACATTTGAGCATCTTCAACACCACTAAGTTGCAAGCACAGAGATTTTATCATGGCCTGCCTGGATTCTCCTGATACAACAAATATCCAAAGGGTAACACCCTGCATGGCTTTACCTATACATGTAAGGCATCACAATGCTTATTATTAAAAGGCATCATTACTTAAAGCTCGTGCTTACCATGAAAATTTGCCCCTCACAATGTTTCCTTTTTCTTTCTGCACCTTGATAATTTGGCATTGGGCAGAATTATGAAAGCCCACGTGTGTAGGCTGCAGTGTAGGTGACAACTTCCAGACATTTTCATTACTGTCAGTGGGTTGTTTTGCAATGTCTCCAACTCTTCAGGCAGCCTGAATACCAAAAAACCTGCCTTCAATGAAAAAAACAACCAAAACCCCTGACTGTGCAGCCACACTCCAAGCAGGGGGCACCTCTCTGCTGGCAGCCAGGGAAAGACACTTCTGATTTTTTAAGAAATCCTTTCTTCCTCCCATTGCATTATTAACAATGCTTACATGGCAAAACTAACAATTTTATTTCAAAGGGATGCTTTATGAAGGTGTGTTGCTGATAAATTCAGTCAGGCTTTTCTGGCATAACATACACTGGGCACTACTTGAATGAAGGAAATAAAAAAGACCAGCAAGCACCATCAAAAACAGGGAGCAACTCAAAAAAAGATATTTAATACACATGGGGATTGTTTCCCCACCTCCCTTTGTCAGCACCTCCCTTTGTGTGCTGATCTTACCATAGGCTGCAATTATGGTGAGCATCTCAAACCAAAAGAAGCAACAACCTGATTAAAAAACTCCATGGGATTAGGTTAAAAAATTATTGAAACTGATAGAGAAATGCTGATTTCACCACTCCACTGACAAAACAAAGGTCAAAACAGTCTTCAAATCTGCATTTTATCTATGTTTTACATTTTTAAAAGCTTACACTGAATATATATTATCATTTTGGACTTTGGCATTCTGCTCTTTTCACTGAAATACTGTGAATCAAAGAAATTGGATATCAAACTCTCTTTGTGCTAGATGCATATATATCCTTGTAAGTATTTAGTGGCAAATTATTACATGTATTAATATTCATTGAGATAGTACATTTTATATCTTTCTTACAGGAAAAAGAACCTGTGTAAAATTTGAAAAAAAACACAAAAAAACAAACAAAAAAAACCCACAAAAAAATCTGTGTAAAATTTGCAGCAATATTTCAGAGCCTCACTCTGGTATCAATGATTTCTTCACTCAGGTATTGAGAAGCAGAGGTGGCCAAGCAGAACATCCCCTGTGCTTTGCAGAGCTGCCAGTGCCAAGCTGCAGAGACAAGGATGGAAGCAACATCACCCTGTCTGCACCTCTCCTTCTGGCACAAACTGCAAAAAAGGGAGGAGGAATTCCATGTTGAGCACTTCCCAACATCAAATCACACACCAAGGTGCCTGGTAGGTGTTTCCATAGGAAGATGCTGTTCTGGGGTGAAGCACAGCAGTGTTACATCTCCCTTATCTATGAACTAAGCACTGCATTCACTCCCATGGAGGCCTCCAAGGCCCCCAGACATTAGCCCAAAGCAAAACCACATTGTCTCATTTTAATTACCTATCTTTTCATACTTACTGTGATCCAAATGACTGAGTGAAACAAAATGGTTGCTACTAACAGGAGACCATTGATAACCAGCAAGCTGAGGTGGGGGTACGTGCACAGAGTTAAAAAGAAAGTGCTGCTGCTGCATGCTGTTTACTTCTCCAGCTTGAATTTATAAAGTGAATTAGCAAGAATTAAAAGGATTAAAGTCCCAGGAACCGATGAAGTCAAAGAGAAATAGAAAATGGATTCGCTCCTAAAAAGATAAAATTATTTAACAACTTATTAAAACAGTTCATCACTATAATTAAAATTCAAGTGCCTGGGAAAAAGTGCCACAAGGAAGGTAATTATTTATGAGGAGACTTTAAAAAGCCATTCACAGTGAATTTGGGAGAGAATCAGCCTGAAAGAGTTGGTAGTAAAAAGAAATTGTTTGTTTATTCATAAAACTTATTTTGGTCTAGCCTTCCACTAAGAATCCCTAACATCTGCTCAATGGCAGCTGTAAGTAACATTAGGAACACTCAGCCAATTTATATCTTTCCTTTTTATTAAAAAGTAAACAGGTCTTTTTCAATTATTCACCAGTAAATTAACAAAAAAATCAGTGCTGTAGCTAACCACATTTTGTGGAAAGGCATCTAAAAGCTTTGCATGATTGTGATGATCTCAGTCTCTTTATATTTCACTGACTACTTTATTCTTCATGTGATGTCCCACCTCATTTAGCAAATGAAAACACAGAAAACTTACAAGCCATACAGGAGTCACTGCCATGAATAATCCAACCTGCCTCACTCAAAAGCCACATTAGTTGCCTCCTTCTGACTTAAACTGATTCTGTTCTTATCTTTCCTTTGCCTTCTGCTCTATGAAAATTCACCTCAAATAATCTCAGGTCTCTCCTGCTTCTGTCTTCCACAAACAAGACATTCCTTAAACAGTGGTGTTACTGAATAATAATTATTTGTCCTAATCTGCAGCCCTTTTATCCTTAGATTACAAAGTGCTCTGCATGTTCCCATGTTTCACTCCAAAACTCTGTTCTTAAGATAGTAAAAAAGGCACAGGCAGACTTCAAATCTAAAAGCTTCCCTTTACCTCTCACTGACTTTTTTTTTTAACTCAATCTCTTGAACATTTTAGAAGAAAAACACATCACTTTCTTCTTGAGTTTCTCCCCAGCTTCAGTTTGCACATTTGCAAGTGCCTGCAAATGAACTCACTGAGAAGTTGTTCAAGGGCATGGAGTAGCTCTGCTTATTTTACTAGGATATTTTTGTTGTATTTCTAGGGACAAAACAAGCGTTTCTGCAGTGCTGTCTGGAGAGTTTAAAGCTGAGCAGTGATTGTAACCCAGGCACTGGCCATGGCACAGGGTCCATCCAGAATCCTGGAGGATTCTGCCTTGAAACTGCAACTGGTGACCCAGCAAGCTGCTAGAAGCTGGATGTGCTGAGATCCAGAGCAGTTGCAAACAGTGACTGATTACAGCATAAACCCAGCTAGTCAGCTATCAACAGAGCATAAAGCTTGGAATCAGGATTACCATCCCATTTCATATGAGAGGAGTCATCCTAGAAAAGACAACTGATGAAGAAACTCCTGTGTTCCAGGACATAAGTTTCACAGCAGGACAGTGTTTCTGGATTTTCAGACAATATTTCATAGCCCACATTACAGAAGTAGAACAGATTAATCACTTCACTGAAATAGGAGAATTACAGAATTAAAATATCCCTTGGATTAGGCAGCCTGACATTTCAGGAAGGACTGAGTGATCCCTACAAAATATTAATGGTAAAGTTTGCCTGCCTCTCTGCACAGATCAGGAGTATAAAATTCAAAAATGTAGGGGCAGGCAATGAAAATAATTTTTAGAACAGCCAGAATATGGAATATGGAACATCATCCCTTGTTTCCTTTTTGGTCCATCAGAGATGAACTAACAGATCTTTGTGACAAACTACAATATTTCACTCCTGTGATGTTTGGGATAGGCTGGTACATTGGACACTGTACTGGCAGCATGACTGCAAAGGTGATGGAAAATAGATATTTTACTCCAGAAGAGCTCCTGGTATCACCAAGGAGAAATCTTTTCTGCATCTTAGATTTAGGGAGAACTCAACTTCAGAAAGCAGCTGCAGCTACACACTGCAGGGAAATCACTTTACAGCCCAAATGCTAGCAGGGAAGAAACATCAAAGGTACAAGAGACAGTCAGATGTCAGATCCCTGTTGACTTGCCATGAGGACCATGGCCTTGGCTGTCAATTCAGTCTTTGAAAAATTCCCTCAGAAGGAGGACTGTGACACCTCTGGGAAAGCTATTGTCTTTAGTAACTATAAAGAACAGGCAGAAATCTTAAATTGTCTTATCTGAGAGATACTGAATTGTATAACTACAATTCCTGAAAAGGAATTGTGGGGAAAAAAACCAAAAAAAACAGACAACAAAACCAAATCAGAAACATTTCCCAGAGGATGGAATTCCCAAGTAAAGTATCAAAGGGAATATCTTCCATACTTTCCAAGATCTCCCCAATACAATCTGAGCTGTAACAAGAGAAACACAGCAAGTCCTTATACCTTAATAACTTAAAAAGCAGCCAAAAAAAAAAAAAACAAACTATAACCTACAACCCTAAAATCATGCTTAGTTTATTTCCAAATCTATATTAAGTTTCTGTTAAGGAACTGGATTTTCTAACTGGTGTTCCTACTTGCAATCTTTTAAAAGATACTTTAATATTTCATAAGCCAATTTTATATAATTGATAGGTACAGTAAATTAAATATTTATTTCTATTTTTCACTACTTTAGTAGAATTTAACACCTGCTGCTGACAGAATAAAAAAACTCCAACCAGAAATATCAGAGAAATAAATAGTACCCAATACATCTATTGGTTTTACATAATATTTCCATGTTTTAAAATTGCATTCTCTCAAACCATTACCTTCAATAGCAGAGCCTCACAGATGCAAAGTTTTTTGCCAGGAAGCCCTGTTATTTTGCTGGCATGTTTGACTGGAACTATTCACTGTGCAACAATTTCTGAGTCTGAGGTGATATGAAACTTGAGAAGTTTTAACTCAAATTCTAACAAGTTATTTAACATAGAAACAAGATTTCATTCATGGGGAAAATTAACCCAACAGGGGTGCTTTCTCACCTCTCTGCACCAGTTGTTATAAATTGAAAGTATACCATTTAGATATTCCTTAATTAACATGTTTTGGAAAGATTTTGAATATCAGCAAGAGTAAAGTGCTGTTCAGGCTCTGAGGATAATTTGCTAATAGAAGGTTGACCCCTCTCAGCAGAGTGTCAGTACCTTCCCACTCCCTGCAACCTGCTATTTCCCAACCAGCTCAGAGGGTGAGGCATAAAGAACAGACCCTTTCTTAAAGGTCAGGAAGCAGAAACCAGCATTCAAACCCTTCTCCTCAGAGGAGTTGGATCCCAGAAACCTGGGAGTTTTGAGCTTTCTGTGCTTTCTAGCACTGACCCCCTGGAGAACACTGCTTTGACCTGAGGCCTTGGAGAAGCTTCCAAAATTTGAGTGATGGAGTTAAAATCACAGATGTGTAATTAAATAGAAGTGTGTGATTTCACGTGGTGAAGGGTTTGGAATTTGAGGGTTTTAGAATAACTGTAATAGGTGTGGGACAAGATGGAGGATTTTGGGTGGTGTTTCTTTGGGTGCTCATCTTCCTCCTTCTTCATGATTCAGGTAGTGGTTTTTGGTTGGATGGTTAGTGCTGCACTGCAGGTCACAGGAGTTTGGTTATTGGGTCAAAAGGATAAATAATATAGATCTTAATTCTCTCTTGGACTGTTTAGCTTTAAGAGACCTTGTAGCTAGCTGGATTCAGCTCTGTTTTGCTCACTTTTAGCTATTAGCTAGAAGTGTTGCAGAACTCTGTACTTTAGATAAGATTTACTAAACAACCAAGCCCAAACATGAGAAAATCCATTTCCTTCATGTTTTTCCATCCTGGCTCTGAGTGAAGACAGAAGAGACAAACCACTAATTAAGTGGTGCAAAACACCACAAGAGAAGGACAAGCCTGGGATTTCTAAGGAGCTGCCACACTCCTGACCCTTCTCCAGTTCCACTGTGCTGAGTACAGGGAGAGCAGCAGAGCAGGACAGAGGAGGAGCACAGGGAACACAGCACAACTCACCCACTTGGAGGAACATTTTGGGCAGAGTGCAGTGAGAACAGCTGGAAGGGCCCCTCCCTGCTGCAGTGCACAAAGCATCAGTTTTGGCTGTACCAGGAAATCACAGCCAGCAGCTCCCACCAGAAAATTTCCAGACCTTCCCTTGCTCCATTTCCCAGTCTGAATCACGACCAAA
The DNA here is from genome assembly GCF_903797595.1 of Erithacus rubecula. Classification (NCBI taxonomy): domain Eukaryota; kingdom Metazoa; phylum Chordata; class Aves; order Passeriformes; family Muscicapidae; genus Erithacus; species Erithacus rubecula. The sequence goes on from NC_136686.1 coordinate 1,002,257, forward strand.
AGTATTCCATCTTCATGCACAGCCACAAAAATTTCTACCTTCTAACAAGAGGAACACATTTCTCTTTACAGAACCCCTGTGAGCTTAGTGAATTAAGATTTAAAGTGTGCAAATGTTAATTTTACACACAGAAAACCAGAGAGGCAAGAAGAGTTGCCAAAAGTGATGATATGCTGGAAGACATTCTGCAACCTCAAACTCATCTTCTGGCTCCTGACCTGGTGTTCTCCTGGTGAGAAGTGCTTGGAAATAGCAGTTTCTATTTGTTAGTGGAGATGGTGGAAGGAGAAAGAAACAGATACAGAACAGACAAGTTTTACACAGTTTTACACTGGTATTTCTTCTCTGACTTCACTGGAGGGTCTATTTTATTACTTTCTGATTACAAGAGAATACCCTTAGTAGAACAGACCTCGAGCAAAATTAGCAGAGTTGCCAGGCATCCTACTCTGACAAATTTGAATGGCCCCAAATAAAGATGTCCCCTCAGACATGCTGTGTAGGCAGGCACACACTTCAGTAAGCACATAAATAAATGCATAACAAAATGTGCCATTGCATGCATGTCTGAGTTTTTAACAAACTGCAAACAAATGAGGCTTCACTGTATGCACTCTAACTCTGTTCTTACTTCACAGACTCCCTGTATCTTTATTTTTCCCCCCAACATCTTTGTCTCTACTTACCCATGCAGGGTTTTGTTGACTCAACTGGAAAGACTTTTCATGAGAGCCTGCCCTAGCCTGTCTCAACCACTTTCCATTCCTTCACTTCTGATTCCCTACACACATATTACTGAGTTCCAGATAGAATTTAAAGTCATTTCACATTCTTTTTTTTTTTTTCCTACTAGTCTTTGTATGGCCTCTCATCAGCAATTCAAACCTGAGGATATTGTGATTACATTGTTGGAACTTTTCAACTCCAAGCTTATCTATCACACCTACATTATTTCTAGTGATTAGCTGCAGTATCACTGTTAAGCTTGTAGGCAATTACCTCATTTAAGGGAGCATCCTTGTAGTGCCTCACTGAACATGCTGTTATCTGCATTTTCATACTGCTGGCTTTTTTTATTTCTCCCCATTCTGTACCAGAACAAATTAAGTCACTTGTTTCTGTTCCAACCTCTTTCAGGCTGATTATATTTAAAGATACTCCATCTTTTGATCTTACACTTAATTCAAATCTTTATTAGTCCATGATACCATTCAAAAGTTTGAGGCAGACTGTCCACACTGCATCTTGGTTTTCCACAGTGCATTTTGAGCTTGTTCTTGGCACTAAACTTTCAGTGATGCTAACTAGAGCTTTGAAGAGACAGCACAACCAGAGGCAATGCAGAATGCAGGACTGGGGCTGCAGCAGGCAGGGAAGGGATGAACTCCCAGTGTAATCTCACAGCAATAATCCTGATCAGCCCCTTGAGCAGCCAGCTGCAACCACCTTGTTGAGCACAGTGGCCAAGAAAGCCTCAGCCAGCAGTCAGTCAGTGCTAAGGACTCCCCCCACACACTGCTAAGAGTGGGGGCTCCCTGAGCTGCCCCAGCCCCACACTGCACCTCCAGAGCAGAGCTGAGCATCATCTGGAGAGCATTCAGAGGGATCAGATCCACAGGAAGGAGCTGCTTCTAGGAGACAGACACATTGCCCCAGGTTTCTGATGGATGTTTTACAGGTAGAGGGTACCCTTTACAAATACACCACAAACCCAGCATAGCTGGTTGTATTTCAGACAAGTAAAATAAGACACAAAATGAAATTTTGTTTACCAAGCCTCCTCCCTTGGCTTGCTCCTCATTTGCAAATGCTCTGGGCTCTAATAACTGACTCAGTATCAAATTACAGCTGAACCTAATCAAACCAACACATAATACAACTCACATGCCACTGACAGGGGACCCTTGATTTTTGGATTGAGCATGAGACTTCAAGCCAGAAACTCACAAAGGATGTCAGTTTGACTTTTGCTTTGTCTGTTATTATCTGTCTCATATTTCACAAGGCAATTCTAAGATTTCCTCTGCTAATGCCAGTTATGTGCTTTGAAGACATGAAGTACTAAGTGCCAAGTATTATTACTTATACAGTAGTCTTATTTCCTATGTTAGTTGCACTTGAGCAAAGCATGCCTTGCCTTTCAGTCAATTTTGCTGGTTTGGTTTCCTTGGTCTCTCATTTTTCATGGAACTTGGCAGAAGTTTTGGTTCATACAGCCACACCACATAACCTTGCTCAGGACAAATCTGTGCAAGAAAGTGCTCAGAACAACAATACTTATTGGCACCTTACAGTTTGTCTTCCCTAACATTAACCCCAGGATAAAAAAATCTTATTTAGGGCTGAGGTAAAAGCTTTGTGTAGCCAGGCATTATTTTGTGATGTTCCAAACCATCTCTGTCATCCTGTGAAATGCAACACAAAACTTTTCCTCACTGTTTGACCATGTCACTTCTGTTCACTTTGGAATGAACAGCATCAAAGGATCCAAAACCATCTCTGCTCACATATTTAATTTTCCCCTTCTAGACATCAGCAACCTTATTGCTTCAGACACTTTCTGCTACTTCTTGGAGGATTTTTTATCAAGTGCTAGAGACTTTAGAAGTTGGTTTGTTTTAGCACTAACTCATTCCTTTCCTAAATTCCATGTTTGCATTGTTTCTCCCTCCACATACCATTTATTTGACTAATTGTTTAATGACATATAAAAAATTTGTTTAAAACCCATATATCAGTAGAGCTACAGAAGAACATACATCAATCTTTCCTGTTCTTTACACAGGTACTTCTTTAGATATATCTAAAGAAAACAAGTACCTTTCCCATGTCACTGCTGTGCTCCCTCAGCTTCCCAAAGTGTGGCATAAAAGGAGTTTTCACAGTCAAAGTGACACAGAAGAAATTTTCACTTTCAAAGTGCCTTTACTTAATCACTTCCTCCACCTCTTTCCTAGTCTGCATATCTTAAGGATTGTGAATTGTTGCACAGTACAATAGAGACTTGTAATTAAGTAATATAGGTTTCCAGAATAAAAATCTTATATATGAGCAAAATATGCAATTAAGTCATCAACAGCTTTACTGAAATATTCCTTTTCCACTGCAAGTTCATCTTTCCCTTCCTTGGCTGTTTTTGTGTCAAGAAACAGATGTTTAAAAATGACCCACCTCTCATACTACATACAAGAACTTTTTCTTGAGTGTTCTCAAGAAGAAATTGAGAAATTTCTTCTTGAAAATTCTTAATAAAGAACTGCATAATAGTTATAACTAATATGGGGTAGTCAGGTACCCATTTCTGTTCCTTAGGACTGTTTACACCTAGGCAGAGACATGAGTGTCTCCTGTAGAAATGGACATGGTTTACACAGGATACAGCAGACTCTGAATTACTCATCCCTTTCTGTCCCCAAAGCAGAGTCAGAAATGCAGTCAGTTTTCTTGAGAAGCTCATGCTCTCAACTCACAACCAGGACTTGAGGCAGCACAGGAAATGGCAGTGGATGCTCTAAACCAATGACCCAAAATTCCCTGATTCAGTGCTAGGCATTTGTCTCAGGCAGCTTCCCAAAAATCAGGGTGCTGCTGTGGCAGTGGGACAGAGCCACTGCTCCACTGCCATCCTGTTCTCCTCAGCACTGCAGAGATCACTCTTGCCAGGTGAGTCACTGCCCTCAGAGGGATGTCAGCCTCCTTCACTCAGAAATAGCTCCTTAAAGATTCCACAAGAATTTATGGCATGTCAGGCAAGGTGGCAAAAGCATGGCTAAAAGAATTGAAGGTACCTGTGTGCCTCCTCCCATTCTGATGCCTTTCTCCTTATGGACTGAACTGGAGAAGGAAGAAAAAGCAGCCATGGAGAATTATTTCAGAGACAACAGGAGTCAGGAGACACCAGTTCTCACAGAGGAAAATTATATATAATATACTATATATACCATTATATTATAGATAATTAAATGTATATGTGATATAATATCACCTCTGGCAGCTTTGTGGTTCAGGACCTTGGTGGATGTGTGGATGCTCAGCAAGGCAAACGTGTAATCCCAGGATTTTGTGCTCCCCACACAACAGGCTGGCACCATGGACAGTGAAGTGAGTTTAAGGACTGCACATCCTCAGTTTCACTGACACAACTGCATGCAAGGCAAGGCTGTGAGCCAGATTACTGAGGCTGTGACCATTAAAAAAAAAAAAAAAACACCAAAACCAATCAAAACCCCTACAGCAAACTAGTTAACCTGTTCTGGAATAATTTTCAAATGTAAGTCTTTGAAAACTCAGCTTACAATGACACATGAGAAGCACTTCTACCAGCACAGCTGAAGGAACTGCATTTGCTGGAAAGGACAGGAGGAACTGGTCAGAGACAACAAAAACTTCTAAAGCCAGTTTTTCAGTTGAATCCACTATACTGTGGATACAATTCTCCCCAAAATGATACAAATATACAAACAAAAATTCTACTGGAATTTGAAGCTCTCAGCAGTTGTGATAAATTGGAGTCTGAAAGCCTGGCCCTCAATGGATGTATGTAGAGCACAAATAAATTCTTATTTTTATGCCTATCCACAAAGAAAAAGCAAAAGATGGAAATAAGGAAATAACTGGATATATTCAGATGGATAAGTATCTTGTAAAGTGAATAGGCAATGAAAATCATTAACAATAGAGCCATCTGCTGTATTTCAAAAAAACTACAGCAGCAAAATTCTGAAAATGGTAAAACACTTCACCAGCTGAATTTCTCACTGCTGAGTGGTACAAAAAGTGATGATAATGATTACTGCATCAGTTTAAATAAGAGAAAATGTGCATTTCTTACACCTCTTCTAATTAAAAACCAATATTTAGTGGTATAACACTGATCCTCTAATGTCTAATGATACTAATTGACATTGTGGCTGGGCTTGTTAGAAGCCTGAAATTCTCCCCATTCCACTTGAATCAGAAGCACAGAATTGTGTATGGAAACAGTGAAGTCAGCAGCAAGCTGAATGTTTATTTAAATACTGACAAGACAGTTAATTATGTTTTTCTTGCTTGAAAGAATTTCAAATCAGAAAGAAATGAGGGAAAAAAATCAACACAAAAGGTGAGGAGAAGTTTAGAAGACAGACTAACCAAGTAGTTCTTAGTATGTCTTCACACCTCCAGAAATCAACTTGAGGAGCCCTATTTCAAGCACAGTGGGAAAAGCAAGTGCCTGGAAGCCAATTCCCAATTTTCATCTCCAGCACAGCACTAAAACACAGAACTACAATCCTCTTTCAACTAGGAAAAGTTGTACCCAAAGCTGTAGAGAGAAGACACTGCTGAAAATCCAAGATCAAATGGGGGCTAAGCTGTGCAAAAATGTAACACCTACAAAGTAGGCACAGCCCCTGCAAACTCCATCCTGATCATGGCAGGTTGGTTTCCTGAGCTGCCCCTCCCAGAGGTGGGCAGAAGTGATCACAAACCAAAACTGAGAGCTTCTGGCAAGAATCTCCACAGGGGAGCTCCCCTTGCATCTAAAACAAGGTTGTGAGCCATCCACCCACATCCTGGAGGTGACCAGCACTCCATCAGTGTGTCTGCCCCAAATGAATTATTAAATATTCTCATCACAGCAGATGTCTGACAACAAATTTTACTTGTCCCTACAACCCTTGCCATTCAGCAGTTTCTTACTTAACATCTCATGCAGTTTTTTGTAGGTTACACAGAACAAGTGACACTTCATTACTTCACCTTCAGTAATTGCTGCACAAGTTTTTTCCACATCGACAAAACCGAACTTCCACAACTGGAACTTTCTTAGAGCCTCACAAACAATATAGCAAAGACATTCTTAGCTAGAAGGTGTTTACCTGCCATCATGGCTATCATACTGGCCTTGTAGACATTGGCAAGGGAGCCCAGTTCCCCTGTAGCCAGGATGGTTTTCATGTGAGCTTCTCCACAGGCTGCACGGCACAGGCGGATCTCCTCGTAGAGACCTGGGGGTGAAAGCAAGTGGAAATTATTAGAGCTGACTTTCAAGCATGGCCATAATTTCCACTTCTGGATTAATTTCCAGTCTTATAATTAGCTGTAGCACTCAGGAACTTAAGTTTTGTAAGTTCAATAAATTACATGACTGGAGGTAATTAGCAACGCCGTGCAATTGCAGACTTTACTTAATAGCTATTAATGTCTGTTCTCTCAAAACTACAAATGTATGAAATACCCATGAAGACATCAGGAATTAAAAATGCTGCTGTAGTAAAGATGGATCTTAAACCAGCTTTTCCAGCAATAAATATGGCAGTACAGTGAATCAGTACTCAATGAATGCACCTGGCCAGTGAAACACTCCCTCCCTTCCTGGTAACATTGAGCAGTGTTCCCACAAAAAATTTACACACAGGGAGACTAAAAAAGCTAAAAATTAACAAAGCAGTGCTGTCAGAAGTTGGCCACTTTGGGATGTTTAGGATTCCTCCAGTGTGGGGAGAAAAGCAGCTCTTACAGTGCACAGTCACCATTTCTGGATCTTGAATTTACAGAAACTAAGATGCAAAATAAACAGGATGCTTTGCAAGAGGGTCCTTTTGACAAACTGCACTCAATCTTCAGACACACAATCAAAAAGTTTTTTGACAGAAGGCTAAAATACAGCTTTAAGTAGATTATATTAAAACAGTCCAGGCTATAATAACACTTTTTTTTTCAGCAATACTAGATTTTCCCCTCAGCCCTCAAGTGACACGTGGAAGCTCAGGCAGGGTTTGCCAGCTGTGGCAGGTTCCTCCTGTGACCAGAGCCATGGGCACACCAGGGTGTCCAGGGCTGGCATTGCCCTTCTGAGACATGCTGCACACATGAGCAGACAGCTGGCTGCTGCATTTAGCAAGTCCCTTTATAGACACCAGGCTTCACCTTGTTTCTCACTGTGTACCAAAGGTGTGAATTAATCAGTACTAGCATGCAGTCTAACATGTTTTATTGATCAATTGGTGATGCTCCAGAAACCTACATCAAATCAAGGCTCAAAAAGGAAACACAAAGGACCTGTGCTATTTTTTGTGTGTGTGCATTTAATAACCCTGCTCCTCTTAGATCCAAATGAAATCTCTTTTTGTGGAGTGACTCTTTCCTGAAGCTTTTGAAAACCCAGAGAAAGCAGCTTTCTTCTTCTAGTTTCAGTAACAAGAGGAAAAAGTTTTCCCCACCTTTGAGCTACACCACTGAAAATGTCAGAATAAAACCAACAAAATGTACATTTAGGTTGGACTCCACCAGAAGAAATTCCATCCCACAGCTGTTGTTCCCTGGCACTGCAGCTCCAGCACCCTCCCTTGTAGCTGGAAGGTGCCTTTACATGCAATTAGCATCAGGATCCTCAATCATCCCTGCCTGCCACTCAGGAAAAGGGGGCACACTTCACTGGGGCAGCTGTGGGGGTAACAAATGCTGTGCTTTATTCAGAGACCAATTACTGCAGACAATAGCTGACATCCCCAGGGAATTTTCAACCCCTGAGAGAAATGCTACTACATTTGGGACAGAGCAATTTAACCAGAGCATCCCAGTCCCAGTGCAAGCTGGAATTGCTTTGATACAGAACAAGTGTAAAAACTCCTACTCCTATCAAAAATAAAAGGAGAAGTTTCAGTACTCATTCAAATTTGAATCAAGGCACAAATAACAGGATACAAAATGCAGTCAGTGTTTCAAGAAGTGCTGGGCATCCTGTGGGACAGGATATGCTGCCAAAAAGTCCAGCACTAAACAACTCAGTTGTAAGCTTTCTTGTAATTTTCCTAACATTGGAAATATTTAGTACATAATGTTGAATTTTAGCAGCTAATGAAAACAGCAAAGAAAATGTTCTTTCCCCTATGCATTTCCCAAGCAAACATCCCTGATAATTTCTGCTGGCTGCAATCTCCACTAGATTGTCTAGATGGTCTGTTACTTTGGTGTAATACATTAGTCCTAAAAATCACAAAATAAAGGTGATAATCCAGATCTCCTTCAAATGAAATTAAAATATTACAGGAGGAAAAAAACCCACACTGCTTAATTTTTTTGTGGAATATGGAGAAATTTGGTGTAAAATCACTTTAAAAAAAATCCATTTATTTGGTGTTTTTATCTAGCCAGTCACAATGACTGATGTTAGGGGTAGAAACTGAGATGAGGAGATGTTTTGATTTCTGTTAGAAAAAGACCAAGGTGATTGTGGTGAGCTGGAGCCCCTTCTGTCTGGCACATTAATGGCAGGTTTGTTAACAGCATGCCAAGCAGGAGGCTAGCAGCACAACACAGCCCCAGGACCCAGGTGGAAATGCTACACCCAGCCACAGCCTCCCTGAGCAATCCAAGTCTCTGGAGCAGGGAGTGTGTTTTTCACAATGAGGTTGTCCCATGGGTGCAGCCATGCTCAAATTTCTCAGAGTATCACTGGTTTTTTTCTCTTTTCTTACAGGAGAATTCAACTGCCACAGAGCCAATGATGGATTAACAGTGCTCCTGAAGCCACTGACAGTGCACATGTCCAGGTGTTTGCTAACAGCTGTGCAACCAGCACTGACATCAATTACTGCACCCCACACAGCTTCAGCAGGTACAGCAGATACTGAAAATGGGGCAAAAAGAATAATTAATACATCCAGTCTATTCCAACAATTTGTAGGTCAGCTTGATCACTCCTTACATAAAGACTCCACATTCCGTGTCTAAAGGAAGGATTCAAATTGATAATTTATGTTTAATCCATACTTAGTCAAGTAATACAAGAAAATAGCTGAATAAACTACTTTAAATTAGTATTGCTTTAAAAGCTAAAAGGTTATAAAAGCTATGTAAGTTCATAAACTTACATCTCATTTAATGTTATTTTCTGATGTAATTTAGCTGTCCAATAAAGCTACTTTCATATTCAGCATTATTTAAAAGATCTTAATTACTTCACAAAGATCTAGAAAATACATTTTGAGTGTCACAAAGAGCTCCAGCAATTCCCAAGAAGTGCTTTAAAATAACTTGACATAATTGGACATACACTAAAATATTTAATAACCAAACAAGCCTTTGAAGCAAATCACAAAGCAACACTCTTCTATTGTGGTGACCCCAATTACTGCACAGGCTAGAAGAAAAGCTAAAAATGAACAGTGAGACAAAGCACTCTACCACTTAGATTTTTTTTTTTCCCCACTAAGTTCTGAAGTTGTGAAGACTATCAACATAAGAAAATACCCATAGAAGCTTATTACTACTACTATTATTATTATTACTGCTATTAGCATAAGTTATAATAGAACTGCAAGGCAGCCTTAGTTGATGAAATACCTTAAACACAGGCACAGGTACTGCACTACTTAATTTTATGTAATATAGGGATTTAATAAAAAAAAAAAAATCCTTCTTCATCCCTTCTTCTAGGTTCCTTAAAGTATTTTATAGATTATTCTGTATTATCCCTAATCACACAGGTAACATATCTATTGGAAGATGAACAGGAAGATAGAACACTAGATTTTCAGAGATCACCAAATGAAATCCTTTTCATTTAATAGGAAACTTAAATATTGTAATATTTCACCTTCTGGCATCTCTAGGGCAAGTAAATTCTGTTCCTGAAGAAGCTTTTTTTCAAGGTCATGTAAACACATGTCACAAAGGGATTCAGATTCATGAATAAACTTAAGAACCCATTTGGAAATAATTTGAATTCTGCCATTGGTGAAAAAAAAATATAAGCCATGCCAAAATAAAGGTGGCTTTCAACCTTGTCATGACTTCATCTCTGGATAAAAGAATATGCTTATCAAATTAAAAAGCCATACCTAATTTACTGATTTAGTAAACTGGCAGGTTTACAGCACATCCATCACTGCTGTACTCCTCCCTTGCAATTTGTAACCACAAAGAATAATTCATCTCCCATGCAGAGAAAACCAACAATGTATGTCCAGCTCCTTTCAGTCAGGATCCAAACTCTCCCTCTGAACCCAAGCTCTGGATTTCTCCTCTGAGTTTTCCTTAAATAACTCACACCACAAGTATGGACACTGCAAATACTACAAAAGAGGCCAAGATATTACAGCAAGGAAACCAGCCCTGAAGATACAGATGTAGAAATATGTGGGGGCTTTAGTTTAATTCTGTTAACTGAAAAAAGACCAAAAAACATGATATATTACCATGATCTCTGTTATTTCCTTAAATAAAGTCAGGTTCTAGAGTCCATTATAAAGTCTTCCAAACAAATAGGATATTATGTCACTGCATTGTACAGCTAAATAGAAAATTCACTCCAAGACAATGATTTGTCTACCTTCACATGGAGATTAGTTATAGGAGCACTGTCAGCACTTAAGGCAAACCATTCACAGTACATTAAGGATGCAATTAGAGCAAAAACCATCTTCAGCATTATTGTTCTTACTAATTAGTAGTAGTCTGCAGATGCCAGAACATCAATAATAACATGAACAGTCAATTTGTACCCTCAACTTTCAGGAAAAAGAAAACAACTAAAACATTCTTTCATCAAGAATTGAAACACGTATATTTTAAAAGGTATCATCTACATTAGCAGCCCCTTGGGCTTTCTAACAAAACTCTTCCAATAATTAGGCTTCTACTTGCTATTTGTTTAATGCTGTACACAAAATCCTCTAAAGGCACAGAGGGAATAGACCTGAATTTGCAAACCACAAAGTCATTCTGCCTGCCCAGCCTGATGCAATGTCCAACAGCATCCCTCTCAAAAAATCAACCCTTTGCTATAAATTGATTAAACAGTTTTTATTCAGAGCTCCAGATTATCAGTTGCTCTGAGGGGAAACACCAAATTCATCAAGTTCTGATGGAGAGATTTGGGGAAGAGACAAAGACACACCCTGCATGTGCACATAGAAAGGTTGAGGTTTAGGAATTTTTTTTGTTTACCTTCCCACTGGCCAGTCAGCACCAGACTCCTGCTGATGACAATGTCAATCTCTCGGGCACCATATTCCACTGCCAGCCTAATTTCAGCCAGTTTGGTCTCCAGAGGAGTTTGTCCAGATGGAAACCCAGCAGCCACTAGCATGAAAGGGGTGCAGGCAGAAGGGAATGTGTTAAAGATTTTATAAGTTGACCATAAAATTGAAAATAAAGTAATACAACAAAAGGTTTGAACATGATTCTTTTTTTCAGTGCTTGCCATGATTCAGAAAATCTACAGGCACCTCATCCTACCCTCTCTTCATCCAGAAGAAGCATTAGCTCTACCCTCAAAAACTGATCTCCAGCAAGGTAAGTGCATCTTGTGAAAAGATCTTTCACATGCCTTGATATTTTCCAGAACAGCTCACATAAAAGCACAGTATCTATTGTTTCAGCAGAGTTGAGCAAACAAGGAGTGAGCTGAGATATGAAGAAATAAACACATTTTTAATTTTCTCCAATTATTTTAAATAGTATCTTGAGTTAAATCATGATAATGTTAATGGTTAAATCACAATATAACAAAAACTGCTTGCAATGAGTTCCATTTAAGAGTATGTTTATGATGTTTAAGTACAAAACCCAAAGGTAACTTTGGAAATGGAAAAATAATGGCTTTGTCAGAGATTGTCTTTCTTCCAGACATTTAAATGCACTTAGCATGTATTTTCCCCCTACACAACAATGAAAAGAACAAAATAGTCACATGTGCCTTAGCACTGAACACCTGATCTAACTTCAAAGTTTGCTCCTGCTTTGAGCAGGGGGCTGGACCAGATCACATCCAGGACTCCCTTCCAACCTGAGTAACTCTCTGATTCTATTTCTTGCTTTATTTGCTCTTATTTGAAACCACAAATTTTCTCACTTTTGCTGTTCCAATTCTCTTTTTCACTCCATCCTGGAAATGTCTGTATGAGCCAGCAGCTGTGTGGCACACAGTTGCTGGCTTGGGCTAAAACCTTGACACAGGATTACACTTAAAGCCAAACATGATAGGAAAAAAAAACCTTTACTAGAACTCCCATCATCATCATCTCCTACTTAGTGTATACTGATACTTGTCCAGCACTTTATCTCAGTGTCTTCTGTCCAAGTGAGAAAAACACTGATATATTTTAAAGGCCTCTTTGATCAGCTTCCAGCAAAAAGGCTTGGCATTCCTGATAAGCTTGAAGTTGAAAGACAACAAAAGATAATGCCAGAAGAAAATCCTCCTTCCATTCCCTTCCTTCCACCTGTTACCTTTTCACCTTTCTCTTGATACAAAAGCAACTCCAAACTTCTGGATTTTTCCATGTATTTTATAAGATCAAATGATTTAAAGGGATATTTTTGAATAAAGCTTACCTGAAGCCACTGGGATGTCACAACCAGCAGCCTTGAGGGTGTTCACAGCATCAGAGACTCTTGCAGGATACACACAAACTGCTCCAACAGTGACACCTGCAAAAGCCACAGCTCCTTTTTCATACAGAGAATTCCACTTTCTCCATGAGCACATGTGCATTGTCCTCACCTCCCACTCCTGTGTTCCCACAGGGATCTTAAGAACTACACCAGGGTCTGTTCTGCTGCTCAAGTGCTTCAGGTAATTCTCGTGCTGTTTCCTCCCTCACCTTCCTTCACCTGAGCCTGGGAGCAAGGCTGCATTAGCAGGAATTAAAATTCCAGGATATTTATGGACAAACTCACAGTTTAATGCCAACACACACAGTTAAGGCACTGCTTGATCAGCAAATTGCTGCAGGAGAAGCTGCACTGCCAAGCTCTGTTCTTCCTTGTGGAGCCAGGCTGAGTCCAGCAGCAACTGAGAAGTCTTCATGTTAATGCAGCCCTCCTGCATTTCTAGCTAAAATGAGATAATTGACCTCATATTCATACTTCAACCATCTGAAGAGTCCATAAATCCAAGTTGTAAAAAACAGACTAAGTTATGATATTTTATATATATGGGTTCAATCAGTTGACTTCAATCAGGGGACCTACACACCTCCTGAAAAGTGAAAAAAAAATAACGAGGAGATGCAGACATTTCCTCTACAAAACACCAAAAGCTGCCATACCTTTATCATGCATGTCCAAGGCTTTGAGCAGATCCTCTCTGATGGGGTGCTTTGCTTTAAAACACAGCCTTTGAACATTTGAAGGAGTGTCATCCCCCGAGAGAGTGGTGAGGTCTATGCAGGTGACAGCTTTCAGCAGCCAAGCTGCCTGCAAAGGGAACAAAGCAAGCAATGCAGCATCTCTGTTTGCTCTTCCAAAGCCAAACTGCCTTAGAAGAGGCAGCAATCAGAAGCCTGGCTCTCACTCTGACAATGGGGAAATGGATGGAATGTAACATGGAGGATAAGCAAATAATGGCTCAGGACAGACAGGGCTGGCAGGTATCTGTTCATCAGCATCCAGTGATACAGAGAGGATCCACTTCCTTTTGTGGCAATCAGGAATAAAAAACATCTGTAATTCTGGTGCAAAGAAAAAGAGGTAAGTGACAAGGTTAAAGCACTCTAGATGGAAATGCTTCAGAATTTAAAAAAAGACTTATTAATCAAAGAATGGAACAGAGGCATAACTAAAAATTTTATGAGCTTTTTTTTGCTGAACAAAAATGGAGCTTAAGACATGATTTTGAAATATCTGTTGAAGGTCTTCCAGAAAACACTCATTTACAGTGATGGCTTCACTCAAAGCTGACTTCTCTCACAGAGCACATGTACAAGGGGAGAGTTTGCAATAGCACTGGCCCCTGTCAGTCCAAGTCTGACTGTTTCTGGTTCCTCCTTTCATCCTACAACACTTGGAAAGGGGTTTTCCCCTGAAATAGCTTTATATGGCTTTTACCTGGATTTTTTTACCCTCTGTTTAAGGGAATTTTTGTCTCCTCTCTTATGATAGGAATCATATCAAGACAGATGTAGTCAGAAGGTTTCAAGAGCTGGTATAAAGTTCAGGTCTTTTAAAAAGGTTTTTCAGTTGGGTATTTTGGGAAACAGGCAACAGAATTCCAATCTGTGATGCTGCTTACACATTCAAAAGTACAGGTTCAAAATCATCTCTGTTAAAATCCTACACATGACTGACTGCCCTGCAAATGTGACAATGTATAAACACAGAAGATTTGCTTCTGACACCCTTCAGAGTGAAACCTTGCTCCAGTGCTGGTGTTTCTACACAGGAGAAGTGTTAGGAATTAACATCTGTTCCCCAGCTGTGCTGTGGGAGTGGCACTAAATCCCTTTCTTGCCAATGAGTCTCTGTAATCAAAGCCTGTGGCTCTCTCTGTTTCTGTGATTTACATGGTAAGCTCAGCCAAAAGAAGACTTTGCTGGTACATCCCTGCACCTGCAGTGTCTGAGGTTAGCTGTGGTTATGGAGCACCACCTGGAACTTGTCACTGATGCTATTTCCCAGCTCAGAGCCACTGGACTGATAAACTTGGTGTCAAATAACTTTTTGTGCATAAAAACTTGAAAGAGATGCTGAACCATTGTCTAAACCTCCTCCATTTATCTCCATCTTTTAAATTCAATCAGAACACACAAAGCACAAACTGCCAGGAAGGAAAAACAGGCAGGAAACTTTTTTCTATCACCTTCCAGTAGCATCTTAGACCTACATCAAATTATCCCCAAACTGCCATCCCAAAATCTGTGCTCCTTGTGGACACAGCTTCAGCCACTCCACAATGGCTGCATGATGTCAATTCTTGCTTTGTTCTTCTCTAAGATTGATCCTTCATCATCTCCTTCCTCCTGCTCCCAGGTTTCCAGCTCCTTTTGCACATAACCATGTGCAGAGGGGAAACATCCCAAGCATTGTTTGCAGAACAGCTGCTTGGTGAAAGGATAAACAGTTTGTCTTTTCATACTAAAATGGACAAAACCCAACCATTAACCTTATCTCAGCAGCTGAAAATCAGTTTTCCTAACATTAGTGGGCTCCTTCCCCCCACCAAATGCCACAGCCAGTCAGGATTTTTGAATTTTAGCTAAAAAACTAGTTAAGCAATGAAATCACACACATTGAGAATGTTTAAGCAAAGAAAAATCATCCAGGTAGGTCAAATTTGACAGGGACCATGATCATATCTTACAGCTTTAAAATTAAAAAATAGAAGGCAGCATGCAGAGAAGTCTGTCTGGGAAACAGAATAAATGTGGAGGGATAGTAATATACAATTTAATCCACTCATGAATAAAGATGACTTAAATCCATTTGCAGTTTTGCCAGTCATGAGTTATAAGGTTTTTAACTTGTTTGGATAAATGCATCACCTTATTCCATCCCATCATCATCAAA
Organism: Erithacus rubecula; assembly: GCF_903797595.1. NCBI lineage: Eukaryota > Metazoa > Chordata > Aves > Passeriformes > Muscicapidae > Erithacus > Erithacus rubecula. The sequence continues at coordinate 1,017,530 of NC_136686.1, forward strand.
TACAAATTACTAAAATAAGACATGGACAAGCACATCTTTTAAGTTTACATGTATCTTGAAAAAAATTCAATATCACAGCCTGGAGAGGGAGAGTGACTGTTTAAAAAATACAGGAACAGAATGCATAAGAAGAGCACTTACTTGCCAATTACCTTTCACAGTTTTCCATTTTTGAATTTGTTCTGCATGCCTCACCACTGCAGGTCGATTCACATGCACTTTTGAGATCCAGCCAAGTTCTAGGGGGACAAACAAAGAAAGGGGAAAAAAAAAAGAGCAAAAAATAAGGCTTATCTATTTCTGTGTGCTTTTAATAGGTGTGATACTTCAGAAGAAAGTTGTAGAAAGTTTGGGAGCTCTGAAGAGAGTTGTGCTTATCACTAGCCCAAAATAAGCTCAGCTTGTTAGGGGATGATCTGTGAACTGGGTACTTCACACAGCATGTTGTGTGTGCCACTACAAGTGAATTAACTGAGTGCTGACGAGAGAGACACTCTGCTGCCAGCCCTGGACTGAGAAGTTTATTATATGCAGCATGAAAAAAAAAAAACAACCCCAAAAAACCCAACAACCTACAAAACAGCCTTCTGCCATTGCTTGATGACTTATTTCTCGATTCCAGAATTCCCAAAAATCAGATGCTCACATGTACTAAAATAATGAAACTGTCCAGAGCCAGAACCAAATATTGGCCACTTCTTAACAAAGGGGAACTGGTAAAGGAGAACTGAGGGCTCAGCTCTTGAATCTTTAAATTTCTGCTTAATATGGTAAACCCAGAGTGTAATTCTTAATATTAACAAACAGATTGGTCATGAGAATACACAGGAAAAAGAAAGTGGAATATCTTTGAAATCTCTCACATCCCACAACATAAATAATTCTTCTAAATACCAGTCATATAAGCATTCCATGAAAACACTCTGAAAAGAACATCCACAATCATTAACCAGCAATCATCAGCAAATCACCACCATCAATCATCAAACATCATCACCAGTTAAGGTCAGAATATGGACATGGGCATAGATGGTAGGAGATAATAATTCTGGGTGACTGAATTCATTAAGAGCATGTCACTCTATGAATCTTCTTTACTACAGTGTTAAATTACATTTCCCTTGAGCATATTGATTAAAAAAAAGGTTTCAAACTTTAAAAAAAGAAAAAAAGCTGGTAAACAAAGAAAATTGCTACAAAAACTACATCTACAACTCTCCTCCTTTTTTGGTTATCAGTAGCAACACAGGATACATTTGACAAAGTCCATGGGGGAGAAATCCAAACATAAATAAATAAACAGAGGAGGGAGATACAAACTCTGTGTTATGATTCTTCTGTTACATGCCAGGTGCTGAGGTAGCATCATTTAATCATAATCCCATTTATTATAACAACTTTTGAACCCTCCTGGGTACACAGTGACCTTTCAGCCCCTCTGGAAAATGCCATAAACCAGAGGAAGCAGTTTAGATGAGGAACTCAGCTTCTCTCTCCCTAATAAGGATCCTTTCAGCTGTCTGCTCTAACCTATTCTTTCTAAAATTTTGAAGGCAATCAACAAAACCAACTAATAAATATTTACAAAAACAATTATTTGGGAGAATATGAAGACAGTGTCCAGTTTGTTAGGGAAAATGCAAGTTTGAGATGAAAAATTTAAATTAAAGGACACAACCATGAGTAGGTTAACTCTTCATTAGTCATTGTTTGATTCAGTCTGATACAACTGTTTATCTGCCCCACATGATTCTTGAGCATCCTGACTCAGGTCTAAGCAACCTTTTTATGATGTACAGCCCTGCATACTAGATCAGCTTAAAGGAAATAATAAACTAAAAAATATTTGGAGAAAAAAAAAATAAAGAAGAAAATTCAAAATGGGACAAAAAGCATGGACGGAGAGTGGAAGTGGAAATGAGCTAATACTTCTGCTTTGCCCAAAGTCTCCTGTGAAAATCACCAAATATCAGCTGATCAGCAATAGCTGACTGCACCTTCTTTGCAAATATGACAAAATCCATTGGCTTAAGCCCTTTTCACTGTCTGACACATTTTACTCTGCTTTCAGTGACTCAGGGCTAGTCCCAAAGCAACTCAGTCATGTCTAATGTCTAATTTTTGTGCATGCCATGCAAGAGTCCCTGAAAGAGCACAGAAAGTGCATCTCCAAGAATGTTTTTGAGTCTGGGAACTCAAACCACAGTGCACAGCACAGGCAGAGAAATTTTAAAAAAAAATTTAAAAGGAATAATGTAACAAAATTAGAGCTCCATCCTTTCTTTTCAACTTAATGTGAGGAATCATGCAGCTTACTACAGGAAACAAAATGGTGCAATAAAAATGGCACTGCAAGGAAGGACAAAGGTTCTGGTAATATGCAGCAGCAGATGGAGGCTTCCATAGAACACAGACCTTTTATTCAAGCCCATTCCTACATTAATTAAAGCAATGGGTAAGTGAAAACAAATATGTCTCAGCATAATTGTCTCTAAATAGACTTTCAAAGTTTGCCATGTGAGGTCTCAAAGCTTTAGATCTAAAGTGCCTTTATTCAAAAAAAAAAAAAAAAAAATCACTCACAATTCCAACTTTTCTCTTTTTTTTCCATTAAGTATCAGAATAAAACCATTTTTTGAAATAGAGCTGACTGCTTTTGGATTCCCCCCTCCCTCACTCCCCCAAGCTTTATGATTTAGTATCTGGCTAAGGAAAACTATATTTAATTAGGCTCATTAACCTTGCAGTGTGAACATGTCTTTTTTTCTTTTTTTTAAATAAGTCATCTGCTAGTCATCTGCACAGTCATGTGGCTTCAGGGATAAAAGTAATTAAAGCAGTTACACTACAGCTAATTAGTCAATATTCTGTAATCACTCTTCTAGTTTACTTTTTTCTCTGAAGACATTTGAAAAAATCATATTCAATTGCTTAACAGGAAATTCATCTCCTCTCTTTGAAGAACACGAAATCCAAAAATAAGCATTTCCTCAGAAAACAATAAATAAAACCACTTCATTAGGATAATTACATAAATATCTAAGCTTCCTAACACATTCCTCATAAACCAGACTAAGCTTTACAGAAGCTTTTAAAAAAATGTGTTGATGGCATCCCTTCAGATGGTGAAACAGAAAGCTCAAGAATGCCTGAGGCAGTAGTTTCACAAGCATTTCAAGGCAGCACTGCTCCCAAAAGAAGCTGCCCCCCTCAACTGGTGATTCCATTTGTGTGCCAGGGACAGCATGTGTGCTCCTCTCCTACCAGGAGCACAGGATAAAACAGGGAAGGGAAGGGCTGAAAGCTGTTATTGTGGGAGAACAACATGTCCTGAACCTTCCTGGAGAAATGAGGAGCTCAGCTGGCCACACAAAGCCACTGAAGGGAGAAAAGAGCTTTGGGATCAGTTCTTGTTACAGCTGTCTCACCATGAAGCTGTTGAGAGATTTGGGGGTTATCCAGCTTGGTCAAGACACAACTCATGGCTATTTTTCCATAGTGACACTTGATACAGACCAACAGATCCTTAATTTTATGTGGGTCTTCCTTTATGTGACAGAAGTTCAGTCTGACATCTCGCCCCAAAAACCCAGCTGTCCTCACAACCCCGAGTAAAACAGGACACAGAGGCCAAAACAGAATAGTTGCAATGAAAATTCATCTAAATCCTGGTCTGTACCTGCTTTTCCCTCAGCAGAAGAACTGATTTGGTCACTCCACCCAGTGCCTTGCTTATTTCCAAGACATCTACTTATTCTTCAAAGATGATGAAAATTACCCAGCAGATTCAAAAGGTGTTAGAACAGTGAAGAACCAGAGTCACAGTACAGGCTAAAACCAGCTATTAATATATTAGAACAGAATTATCCTGTCTTGAAAAGGGATGTAACACTTCATTATCTAAATGCCACTTACCACCAGGCTAGCTCTCACATGTAGAAGGCTCAGAAATACCAACTATAATTAAAAATATCAATTGAAACATAATGAATGTATTTTTGGCCCTTCAACTAGAGTGTCTGAGCAACACAGATAGATAATGGGGTTTTATTTTTAATCCAAGACCACTGCAAAACAACTGCAATTAATTAGTTATTACCCAGAATACATACATATATGTGTGTGTATATATATATTCAGACATACAGGGGGAAGGGAAGGCTCTTTGTCCAGATTCTTTACATGATTTTTGGATGGAAAATGTATCAGTGTATGAGGCTGGACAGCCTCTGCCTGTGCACATTAGAGTCTTTTCATCTAACATGCACCTGTTCTTCATTCCAAGGAAATACTTTCTTCCACTAAGGTGCAGTGCTGGGTACAAGAGAAGGAGATAAGGGGGGAAGAATCAGGAATTTTACAATAATGGTTTTGTTTTTTTTAACTCAGACAGGAAAGTGCTACATGCCATGATTTGTGAAGAGTTTGGCTTGTCAGTAATAAACAAACAGATCCTCTCTAAAGGTAATATCAGAGACCTCCTGCTTGAATAATGACATTATGCACAAAGCACAGAAACAGCAGACACAGAAAAAGACACAAACATTATATTTTTAACTAATTTTTTTTTTACCACTAGATGTCCCTGTTAGAAAAGTGTAATTCTACACAAAGCTGTGTGGGAAACAGGACAAATCACCTGAATTACAGTCCAAGCTGCTGGCAGAGGCTTGTGAAACCTTCAAAAGCTGAAGTGCCTAAATCACAGAAGCAGTGAGTACTGGAAGCAACCATGAAAGACAAAGGTAAGAGTTTACCCTGTCCTTTCTGAGACTGCTACCAGCTAAGGTACTGCACTGGGATATGTTAAAAGCTGTATTGAGTATGCTGCTGTATTTCAGATATGGATTTAGTGCTGTTTAAAGCAGCCAGCATAAGGCAGGTACTGGAATTAAACAGTCACTCCCTTCCCTACACCTGCCCTGAACATCTAACCCAGCTCATTTTGACCACAACTGGTTTAAACCAAGATCTCTGGGAAGGGATGGCAACAAGTACCAGAACTGAGCCGACCTCACCTTCAAGTTTCTGGATTCCCCACTCACCAATTAATCTTAAGCTTGAATTTTCTAAGAAAAAGCATGGCACACGCCTAGTTTAAAGCAACTGGAGTGCAGACTGTCGTGCTAGCTATTTTTCCTACCAGATTCGTTTTGTCAGTACATTGTTGATGTTTGTTTCAACTCTCCAGACGGCTGCAATTGAAACTCACCTGTCCCTACAAGCAGCCCGTGAACAAGGACATCAGAGAGCAGCTAGCTCACTTTAGAAAGCTACAACATTTCCAGTTCCCATTACAGTTTCAGTGAACGGAAACACAGCTCTCATTTGTCCATCACCATTTAAACAGCATGCTGGCTCTGCAAAAGCGCCTGTGCTTATCCCCTGATGCCACAATGTCCTGAACTCTGCCCGTGCCAGCTGGGAGAGCTGCCTGCTCCCCACCCTCTTCCCTTTGCTCCCCTCTTCTGTGACACCACCCTTGTCCCCTACTCACACCGAGCAATCGTCACACCAAAAGTGCCGCTGCTTTAACTCATCCCGCTGCTGCAGTGGGGTTTTGCTCAGGAAGCTGCAGCACTTTCCCCTTCCCCAGCAAGAGGAGAAAGGGCAAAGGCAGGGAAAGCCCCTCCTGGCTGTGCTCTGCTTTATCTAAGGCACAGCCACCTTTTGGGCCGGAGACTAGAAACACCTGGGAAATCCTCAGAGAGCAAGCAACAAGGATAACGAGCAGAAGAGGCGGAGTCTCCAGTTTGCAAATCAGAGACCCGATTGTTTTTGATCTCTTTGTCACAGCCCCAGGGCTGCCCTCCAACCTGTGACCCTGCTCGGAACCCCTCGATCCAAAAACGTTAAGAAGGGTTAAAAACCTGCAGCAGCAAACCGTGCTCCCGGTTACATGTCAGAGCACCCAGGGGAAGCGCAGCGCTGTTCCATTCCGGATGGAATTTCCATTAGAGGAGGGGCCGGGCTGCGGCACCGCCCGGGACCCGCAGCGCGCACCGGGGATGCTCTGCCCGGGGGATGCCCGGGGGATCCCCGGGAATGGCCGGCCCGGGGAAAGCCCTTACCCAGCTCGGTGCCCGGGTTCCGGCCCGCCATGGCCCCGCTGTCCCGGCCCGGTCGGTCCCGCCCCGCTCGGGCAGGAAGCGGCGGGGCCGCGGCTCCGCCACGTGGGGAGCGCCCGGGCCGGGCCGGGAGACGCTCCCGGAGCCACGGGAAATTCCGTGCTGCTAAAAACCCTGTGCAATGCCGGCTTTGGCATTCATGGGTGAGCTTTCGCACGCCGCTATGGACCGTAAATATAGTACTATGTATAATTATACTACTTATATACACATTAATATACACTACACTATTTAACCTTTCGTTAGTTTACATAATCCATTAGTTTATAGAAATAGCGGGAGGATGAATGTATTATATCATAGGCCTTAGCATATAATAAATGATGCTTCTATGTGACTGAAAGAATGGTAGGAAACAATTATATTGATTCTCTCATCTGCTGACCGACCTCTCCAGGAGATAAGAAAACAGTGACAAAGCAGAATACCTGGGAAGAATCGTAGAGGATTTGTTAACCCCTTATGGGAGGACATGGAATAGCAGGATGGAGACACAATAAGAAATAAAATACATCTCACAGGATGTCGTGCAGAAAAGTTAGTGTGTAAAGAAAACAAACCAAAGAGTTCCTGAAACATCAGAAACTCACAGGAATGTCTGAATAGTGTCTGAAGCACATGAATATGTACATACCTCAAGAATTACAAGCTTTCAAGTACTTGTGGTGGTGCATCCTCCTCCTCCTCCCCCTTTTCCAGGCCACACTGTCATCTAAGAAATTGCTGTGATGCCTTGTCCTTGACACACAGCACTGGGCTCAGCTCCTCTTGAGCTCATCACAAACACTGTCTGCTTCCAGGAACTGCTGCTGTCTAAAGAGCTCTTGTTTTCTTTATGAACAGCCTTGGAAATTATTTTTCATGCCGAGTGGCATAACATCCCTGTTCCCACACTTTCAAACAAAGTGCCAACCTTAACTGTGTCTGGGATGAAACACTGTTACCTTGGATATCTAAGTTATGCTTGTAAGGAAGGTTAAATCCTAAATTAGGTTAAATGCTATAAAGTGTTATTCCTCTGTTAAATTGTTATAGTAAAGTTGTAAGTTAAGTCAGGCATAAGTGTTGTTCCTGTGTAAAACTTTTAAGGTAGAAGTTAATGCTTTTAGGCCTTACTCCTATTTATCCTTGCCCTCATTATACACACACATCCCTTTAGACAGTTCTCTGTTAATTTCTGTTTTGATTCCTGGACTTTGTTTGGTTTTGTTGTTTGTTTCTCCCATGCATGCCTTAACTGTCCAGTAAGTAGCAGAGTGAATCTTCCCAATGAACTTTGTGGTCATGTTGCTTAATATTAAATCTGGGTTTTGCTGATAACCCTCACTGGTGATTTTTCGAACACTTGTTCATAACAGTACTTTAGTTTTTGTTGGGTTTTTTAAATTTATTCCAGTATTTCCATAGCTGTTAGTACATATTAGGTTTTTGTGACCATTAGATGTTTAACTTTTATCCCAGAACATAAAAGCTGTAAATGTAGAATGAGGGACATGGTTTTCTGGTGAACTTGGGAACAACTAGATTAACAGCCCAACTTGATGGCAAAGGTTGTTTGTTGTTTTTTTCTCCAGCTAAATGATTCTGAAATTCTATTCCAGACATCTCTATGCAATACTATAGAGCCTACTGCAAATCTGGAATAAAACCCACAGCACGCAACAAGTTTCACCATGAGGTGAGGTGTTCCAAGTTCCTCATTTTAAATGCATCCAATTTGTAAAATAAAATTGTTATACTCAAGTACTAGATATGGAGCCTTAGTGGAATGAGCAAGGCTGAACCATTTAGCTGTAAATTCAAGTTGCTTGTTTTTAGAGTAAAATTCAAATAGAGATAGTCTGCAAAAACAGGACAGTAAGGAAAGTAGGAATATGAAAAAATAAAACTGTGTGTGAATAAATATCTCTTTCTTCTTACCACACAGAATGCATTATGTAAATCTTTCAGCATAACATTAAAGGAAATGACAAGTGGAAGAATGGCAATTATTTTCTTTAATGAAGAAAATATGATTTATAACCTTGAAAGGGTAACTTTTTTATCCAGTCTGGAGGACTAAACCCAAGCTTTACACAGATTTGCAGCCAGCCTCTGATATTTCCATGTACAACCAAATACTTCAGGCAGCACGTTTAATTTAGGAATTTTCACTGTCTCTCTTTTTAAAGACTCATGTTTACATTCAAACTTTAAAGAATAAAAAAGATACAAAGCTTACAGATCAAAGAACTTGCCACCCTCTGTACCAACACTAAAACATTCTTCTGCTTTCTGTCTTTACAGTACAAACCCAAGATGCCAAGGATTCTGTGATTAATGCTTTTCCATGTCATGAACCCAACGCTCAGAAGTAATGTACGAGTTTGGAGAGGCATTTTATTTAGACAACTGAAAACAGTTAAACATTCAGAAGCAGCATACAATGAAACAAAACCCAAACCAAATACTTTTAAGTACATAATCCCTTCTTTTTTCAACTAGAGCCAATTTTTCCAACTTTCAAGAAAAAAAAAAAAAAGGTAAAAGCCATTGTATCTCTTCTTGGTAATAATGAAAACACACTACAATGAGTCTAATTGAGATTGGAGAGACTGGATCTTGGCTTGCACACTTCTTTGAAAAGACAGTAGGCAGTTATGCCAAAAAGCCAGCAGAACTCTACTACTTGTCTTTTGGGTTTTTATTTGGATGCTCAGTTCTCTTACAGACAACACCCAGCCAGTTCCACCGCACTCTCAGCAATTACTGCCCATCTTTGCCCCAGGCAGGGAGCGCTCTCTGCAAGGCTGCTGTCTGTCACTGTCACTTGATTTAGTCTCGCATGTCCACGTGCCACTAACAGCTGCAGGAATCAGGCTTTCACTTCAGGAGTTGAGCTGTACACTGTATCTGAGTTTTCAGAGGCAATCTCTTCTGCAACTAAACAAAAAGGGTGTTACTTAATTTCAAATTTCACTTGAGATACTTAAACCAAAGAAAGAGACCAGTTCAGTTTGTTTCCCCACTGAACTTGATACAGTTGTTCCACCCCATCTGTTCTGCCTGCACAGCTCTGTCACCAGTCTGACACCTACCACATAATCAATGTCAGGCAAATGCATTCAAAGATCTTCTGAAAAGAGTGAAAAATACAAGTAAGCACTTGAGAGAAAGTACTTCTTCCATACTAAGGAATATTATCATCTTGACTGTCTTTAAACACTGAGGCAGTTGAAGCTGACAATTCAGTTCATTACCTATTTCCTCCTCTGCAGTTCCTGGAAGGGTAGTCCTTGCTTTTGCTGCTTCTGCATTCTCCTCTTCTGTAAAGAAGGAGTAGAAAAATAGTCAATACCTTCAGTTCCACCTATCCACCTTAATTTAAAAAGAAAAAAAAGTAATTTCCATGTAATTCAGCACTGAGGAGAAACACTTGAGCAAGCAATTCTATTAATGAATATCCACATGTAGTTATTGCTTCGCTCTCCCCAAGCTGAAAGAATCAGAGTACAATATAAAATAAAACCACCATCCACACTTTCTAGGGTCTCTCTTTCAGAATTATAATTGCATCACATATTTCTTGCTCTTTAACATAAAAATACACCAGACTCTTGGCTTAAATATCCACAAAGATTATATTCAAAAAGCTTACTGGTATGCTGTTAATTACAGCTACACAAATACATCCTTCAATCTAACAGAGAAGAGCAGAAAGCCTCAGAAGACAGGAGTTGCCAAGTTTCACCAGGACCAAGCAGGCACTTACCAGGAACTACACACTTCCAAAGGCCATAGGTTTTGCCTACTGTTGTCTGCCACAGCCTTAGTGTGCCATCCTCAGAGCCACTTGCATATAACTCTCCGTCGGGGCTAAACCGCACGCAGTGAATGGGGCCAAAGTGCCCTTTGTAAGATTCTGAAGGGAGCAAGGCAACACCATCCATTTCAAATTTCAGCCAACAACTGAAACTTAAGTGCAAACCCATCCCTTTCTGATACAAATTTAAATGAAAACTGGATCAGTATGGAAATACACTTTCTTTGAAATAAATTTGGCCAACATGTAATATTTTTCATAAAATCTTCTAACTGACATGTCTAATGAATGGTATGACAATTTAACATACAGCTATTATAGCAATACACAATAAGATTTTTTTAAAATAAGTGCAGAATTGCTGAATATATGTTTTAATTAGTTCTAGAATACTAGGTATATTGAGATAGCAAAAAATGCTTCACTTATTATATACATTTCATAAGACCTCATTTGAGTACAACAATTTCATTTACTGGTCATTATTTTATTAACACCTATTTCAGAACTCCTTTATGATTATAGGAGACAAACATACCTAATTCTTCTCCTGTATTATAGTCATATTTATAGAGTTTAAAATCTTCACCACCAGCAACCAAACATTCTTTTGCAGGGTGAAGTGATGCAGAATTGATTGTAGCAGGTGCTTCAAATGATTTAATCTGCTCTAGACTGAGGGAGAAAAATTTGTTAACAAAGTTCATATTTAAAAAAAAATCCTCAGAGCAAGGAAAATTGTGATCCTACTAATCTCAACTGCTTTTTCCAGAAATAGAATACAACCCCCCAGAGTTTCTGAAACAAGTTTTGATACTTGCAAATCATGCTTGTCAAGTTAGAAATGAGTTTAGAATAAGCAAAACAAAAGCTCACACATACAAAACTACTTCCTGGAATATGTTTAAGCATGTAACTTCCCTTCTTGAAACATCCCAGAGATGCCAATTTTGACAACTTGGTGACTCTGGCCCTGTACAGCCAGATTTTCCCCACAGGAGGCCACCTGTGAAAACTGGAGCTGTGCACTCACGTTTCTGCACTATGAAAAGCAATAGTCTTCCCATAGGTTATGACCAGGATCTGTCCTTCTGGAACATACTCCATGCTGCTCACTGACATTGCCACATTTAGTGACTTCACCTCAGTCATGGTACTCCGGTCCCAGAGGCTTAAAAAAAAACAAAAAGGGGAAAAAAAACTCTCAGACCACTTGTAAATCAAACACTTTCCACCTCACATCCATGGAAAGACCTCAGTCAAAAAAAGTACCCCTCAAGGAATGTGGTTTGATTCCACTTCAGATCTTCAATGGCTTTATCTGCATTCTCACCTAGGCCAAGCTTAAGACACATCCCTTTTCTAAAAATACTTCTATCTTTGAAGCTTAATGCCACAACATTAAATGATACATACACACCATTTAACTACTCAGTGATTCTCTTGAAGATTCCATTCTCCAAAAGATGAAGAGGCACTAATCCCAATTTACAGAGGTTCATTAAACATAATATAGTTTTCTATCTAGCAGTGCAAAAGGTATCTAAACAGAAATTTATCTGTGCTGCTATGACAAATAAAATCTTTATTCCTTAGCTGACTGCTGCATTTCTATTCCTGCAATTTGGAGAAAAACAAACAGGATTTGGCTCTTGCCTATCTTGAACATCAGGAAACTGAAGAAGACAAAGCAGCAACAGCTCAGGACAGTGTGTATGCAAGAGACCTCATCTACAGATTCATCTCCTTTAGGATTACAAAAGGCATAAATTTATTTATGCACTTCTCAAAGACCACCTCTTCTTATCAGGAAGAACACATCTGTGAGGAGCACATGCTTATGGGGAAATTAGAACTATTAGCAAAATGATCCCTGACAGCAGAACATAGCTGCATCAGGCATGCAGCTACAATAATCTAGGATCAGGTAACTTGTGCTACTCAGATCCTCAACCAAAATAACACAACTATATCCTCACAGAGAACATGAAATAAAGAAAACAAAGAAAACTCCAAGTTACTTTTTCTTACCGGACAGTTTTATCGTCAGCTGAAAGAATCTGTTTGTCATCACTGCTCCATAAAGCCTTTTTAATGCCAGAAGTATGTCCACTGACAACATCAGGTTCTTAAAATAAAGCCAAACATTTTAATACATGCAATAAAATGAAATAATGGCATGCAGCAGTTCAGAGGCTTCCTTAAGCTACCCAGATTTCCATCTACTAGAGACTGTAGAATTACTTCCAGCACTTAGGACTTTGTAGATCTCATTCCAGGAACAGGATAAATGCAAACTGGGTATCTGATTGCCTAGCTTTCAAAAACTTCACTAGATGAACATCACTGTTCTCTGGTTTCAGCCATCAACTGAATTTAAACACATATATGTGGAGTCTTTTTTTCTTTCAGATGATTAAATTTGAATTAATTAAGCCAATTTTGAGTGTGTTTGCACTGAACTGAAACATGCTCTGCTTGATGTCCCATTCCTGGAAGTGTTCAAGACCAGGTTCAACAGGGCTTTAATCATCCTGGTCCAGCAGTCCACAGAAGAGAATTTGGAACCATGTGATCTTTAGGGGCCTCTCCAACCCCAGCAATTCTGTGGCCCTTTGTTTTTTGTGATCCATAACAGAAAGTATTGCCTTAATTTCAAAGCTTTTATTTGACTTTTAAAAATTCTCTAAGAACCAGTTTTAAAAGCAGACTCACCTGCTTCTGGCTTGCTCAAGTCATAGATACGCAAGAGCTTATCTTGTCCACCTGTTAACAGATAATTGCTATCCTGAAACAGAAGTTATAGAGAGTCAACTCTACATTGAATCAAAATGCAGCCTTTGTGAGTTAAAATCACAGCCTTTCCCCTCAGACAGCCTCTAACACATTTACCCTACAATCTTAAAAAAGAGCAGTGGTATTTTAGACTGTTATGACATATAGTAAAAAAGCAAAAAAGTAACTAATAGCAAAACATACTCAAGAGCTTATTCCCCTGGTGAACAAGGTACAAAGGTTTCTCATACCTGTGTGAAATCCACACTTTTGACAATGTGTTTGTGAGCCAGTGTGATCAGTTCATCGCCTGACACAGCATCCCACACTTTGCTAAACAGCAAGAGGAAACATTCAGATTTTAGAAGCACCAGGACAAATCAACCTGGACAGTCAGATGAATTTGTAAGCAATCTTTCCTGATGCCACCACAACATTTTATCCTAAGCACTGCATTCTGGTAAGTTGTAACCCAGTTAGTCAATAAGAATAATTTATGTATTTTTACTAGAGCTTTTTTTGGACTACCCCACCACTTTCCTTTCTGTACTTTTCTTCTTCAGGATCGTGCAAACTAATTAACATTTTAGTCTGAAGACAAAGATGGCTCTTCTCTGCAACTTCATTAATAGAACTTGCCCTCTACTAACAAGATTCCACTTGCAAAATATTCGTTAATACTGTAAACAGCACAAACAAACAACAAAAAACATCAAAGAACTAATTCATTAGAAGTTTCTCGTAATAAGAAGAGGCTAACT
>NC_136686.1:1035995-1179545 GCF_903797595.1 Erithacus rubecula
CAAAGGAAAACTTAGTATTAAGTTTAAATTACCTGCTTAGCATTCAAGGTTGAGAAACAGAAAGAATGGGAAGATTGTGTTTGGGGAAGTTTGCTTTTAATGATTTCATAGCTTTGATTGATTTTGTCTTCTATTAAATGGAGTGTGATTTTCCTCCTGTGCAAAGCTTACGACATCCACTTAGGAACACACAAAATCCATAACAGGCAGAGAAAGCAAAAATATTTCAAATTTGCCAGTAAGTAGCTGAAAATCAGAAAAGGAGAAAAATGATGGAGGTGTGAAACCTATAAAATCTAGACATCCTACTAGGCCAAGCAGAACTAAGATATTGGAAAATACAACCAAGGACATATGGAATGAATTCTGAAAAGAAATCTACTTTTTTTCTTAAATGTACTTTCCTTAAAATCTCCAAAGTTGGTGTTAGGCCTAACTCAGGATTCAACCAGAGTTTAGCAGCAGTCTCAGACTTTCTCCATTGAAATAATTTATCCCCAACAGTCTGAAAATGTTTGCTTAAAAAATACACTAATTCCGTGCCCTCAGAGGGCACATCTCTCTGTAGCTGCTTTGCTTAATAAAGAATTTTTTAAAAGAGGCAGGAACTGTGAAATAGGCTTCAGTTTTTGAAGAAAGCCTAGGCACAGGACAAGAAAAAAAAAGGAAAGATAAGAAAAAAATATTACTTACAAAGGGAAATTTAACAAGCTTAAAATAATAACAATAATAATAAAAGGGGTGATACTGTTTTATTGTTTTAAACAGGAAGGTTATAGATCATGTTCCAGTGATTGAATCCTCTCAGAAATGTTGCTGACAATCAATAAAGCTTTCCTAGTGAAACGTTATGATTCTAGTGCAATGATTAGAATGAATAATGCCGAGAGTCGATTAAGTAGATGTGTTAATTATAAATATTTACAATTGCAGAGACTCCTGTGCTGTGGATATCGCAGTTGGCATTGCATTGTCTCACCACTGGATGGCGCTCCTTACCTATATATTGGTAAAGCTCAACAGAATCCCTTTGTGATGGTTATTCCAGATTGTGCCTGCCAGACCTGTGGAGACAGCCCTCAAAAAGTTACTAAGTGCTTAATTCTCTAAAATTAATTAGCTAACTAGGTAAATGGAAATCTCCGAGACACAGCAGGAGGGCAGACCCTTTGTTAGCAGATCTCAAATATGAGTTACTTTAATGAATGGCAAAACATTCAGTGTAGTCTGTTGGCACATTGATGTTCTCTACCTTCTGTTTGTTTCTGTTTGGTTTGGTTTGGTTTGTTTTTATAAATGCCCTCCACTAATCTGTACAGCTGATTTTGGGGGCAAAAAAAAAGAAAGAATAAGAGAAGGACTTGCTGTTTGCTGGAGGATGATGTGTTACAGATGCTGCATGCAGATCTGTGAGAGAAATTGCAGAGCGTGTTGCTGGGTTTCCACTGGGGGGATAATTAAAAATGAGTGCCAGCCTTGAGCAGTCAATTATCACTGGGTAACAAGATGAAAGATAAAAGGCAGATGTAATCATATTTCACAAATAATACATCAGTGTGCCTCTAGTCCTTTCCACATCAGCTTTGCACAGTGAGTGACCATATTTTTTCCAGTTTCCTGCAGCTTCTTTTTCCATTCATCTGGGGAATGTGAGTGCTGGACCACAGACACCCTTCTGCTGGGTGTCCTACTGCAGAACATTTGGGTAGAAACTGGGGATCCATTTCCTTTTCTTGGATAGTGCAAGTTGGTATAGAGTTTGTGGGTGTGCTAGAGGCCAAGGGGCTTAGACAGGGAAATGGGATGTAGAGGAATAGGGAGGAGTTTGAGACAGCAGCAAGGAGAAGTGGTTTAGCAGGAGAAATAGAATAGGAGGGGAAATGGGACATTTATCATTTCTGTACCTCACAGTTGCATTTGTACCTTTTTTCCTGTCTTCTGGTGAGGTCACACTTCTTTAACCACCATGTTAGTTCCAGGATCTCAAAACTATTTGCTTTAGGAGAAGAACATTGTTGCTAACATTGTCAGGAGCCTTTCCATCTGTCTGGAGGGCAGGGATCCAGCACATTCAGAGCATGCACCAACCACAGAATGATAAAACCAATAAGGCATGTTTAAAATTGTTTTATCTCTGCCATAATAGCTTCTCTGTTCCTCAGTCTTCAGATCCCTTTCTGTCTTTTGAGAGGTAACAGTTGGTAGCTTTGGCCAGAGAGAGAGGAGAGATGAAAAGGAAATAATTCCCCAGTTTCTATCCAAATGCCTTCAGAGCATAGTGTTGCTAAAGGTAACCCTCAGGAAATAAAGGAATGTAAAGTAAAAATATATATAATATTATTTTGCTGCTTGTTTTCAAGCCTCATATTGGACCCCCTTGATATCTCAGGCCAGCTAAATAAATGTTTACCTCTGCAAAAGGAATTTCAGTTCATAATAAAACCAAATCCAATTGTAAAGCTCTGCTAAGGGAGAATTAAAATTGCCTGTCAGTTCACTTGCTTTCCAGGAAACAGCTTAGCAAAATTCTTATTCCCTAAGGATCATCACAACTGTAATACCTCTCTGTGAGTTTACTGTACTGTAAGAAGCAGCAAGACAAATTTACAGGAACGAGCTTTAGTTGAGCTGGTTCATAATTGTAGGCTGCTTTGATGTTTTCACTTGGAAAATGTTTTTCACAATGCAAGATGTTTATACTTGCTGTTCTAAAAGACTAATTCACACATCAGTCTCTGAAAATCAGCCATGGCAGACAGTCCTACTGTCCTAGGAACACTTGAACTGATCTGACATAAAAAGGACTTTGGAATTTTTCCTTGTTTTCCAGGGTAAAAGCTTTGCTGAAAAGACAGAAGCTAATCCAGGTAAATTCAGTCAGGCTTGTTGATAAGCCTTTTCTAATCACTTTTTGAACAATCCTGCAGATTTTCTTCAGATTCTGTTTTTTTGCCAGTCACTTGCAAATGCAGTTTTTGTACCAATAATATTAGTGGTGTTAAATACTCTAATTTCTAAGAAATAAGACTTAGTTTGTAGCTTGACTGTGAGCCTCTCTTCACCAGGCAACGTGATATTTTCTGCTTTATGACAGCAAGTCTGGCACTGCAGAGAACACAATAATGTTGTTCTGCTACTACTTGCACAATAATTAATTTTGAAAAAATAGAAACTTGGTTTTTTTCCATTTTGGATATTACTATGTACTAGCTGTGTGTCCCTTCTAGGGCACACTAGAAAAATAGGTGAACTTAAAAATAGATGATAGCAAGAAAAAGATAAGAAAGACTACTCATATGTGACATACTTGTGATATTTTAAAAAAATAGTAGATTCTGTAAGAATTCTTTGCATAAACAGCAATTCTTATTATTCTCTCCATCCTCTGGCCATAAAAATCTCAACTTTTAAAGAAATATTGTTGCTCCTCTGAGGTTTGAGAATATAAAACAACTTTAAGCTGCATTTGTCTCTGGATTGAATCCACCAATGTCATCACTATTAGATCATGGATTAATTTGGCTCGTGGTATTATGCTTGGAAGAACTACAGTTGTGGGTTTTTGGTCTTTTGCCATGATCAAACTTTAAAGAAATTAATAACACTGATGGTAGAAGATGATGGCCATGCTTTTACACATAGGAGACAGAAGACAAAGATTTGTAAAGGTTTTTTTTTATTATTACTGAGATTTTAGGGAACAAGGATTATTGTCCAAGATGCATAACAATTATATAACTGCAAGGAACTGAAAATATTTAATGGTGGGGTGAGTCAAAAAGATACTCTTGAATAGAACTTTACTCACAATTCTTATACAAATATTTGGAAAATTCATTACTGCAATGAAGTTATTTGCCAGTTGGGTTTCTGTGACACTTTCCCACTTGTTGCTGCACATCCACATCACTATGATATGTGAAAAACAGACTAGGATTCCCAAAAGTGCATTTCATGTTTCTTTCCTTTTGTTTCTTGATGATGACACAGGAACAGCTTTACAAGGTGGAAAGGAGGATTTAGTTCATCTCACAGTTGTGTCAGAATCCAGTCTAGTTCTACTAGTAATGGGTCACCTGCCGTTTTTGGATGCTAAAAACAAGAATCTTGCTTGCATGTGAATGTAAGCGTGACCCAGGTTTTATATAGCATTTAATATAGATATGTAAATAACTTCATATGACAAGAGTGGTTTAGATTTGGGCTAGAAGCGGCTGGGTAAAAATAGAAGAAGAAATAATCTGTGGACAGCCTTTATTCCAGGTGAAAATACCATCTTTACCTGTAGTTAGAGGTTCATCAGCTGGCTGAGCATGAAGCAGGGAGAAGCCAGCAAGTTCCCAAGACAGCTTCACACCCATCAAGAGCCTTTGAAGTTTAACAGCAGAGCTTGACAGTAAGGGCACAGTAGTAAGAAAAAGTCATTAAGTAGTTAATCTTAGACCTTATCTCAAAGTATTCCATTTCTATGGAAACTCAGTACTTGTCTCTGAACACGGAGCATATCCTAGGAATTCACTGTGCGGGTATTGGAGCAGCGATACCCAGTCCTGTGGCAGCCGGGATAACATTTTCTAGTTCTGCTTGTCTTGTTGTCATCTCTCTTCCCCCCTCTCCCCAATCCGGCTTTGTAACTAATCCTTTACCTCAGTTTTTGTCCTCGTGGTTTAGGTCTGTGTGGGCACGGTAAATCCAAAGGGAGCAGTGTATCCCGGCATCTCAGAGACATTTCCTGAGATAGTTTGAGCTACTAAAGTACACAGAACCTGTGTGGGAATTTTATCGATACACTTCTAGTATCTCACTTATTGAAGGCACTGAACAAAGTAATGTGTGAAGTGGGAAATGGGAGCAGAGTTTGGAAAATAATGGCTGGCAACCTACTGAAACGATATGAGTAATTTAACTGCATATTACATTGTGGTGTAACAGTAAAAAAAAAAAAGGAAAATATCCATTAAAAATCTGCTCAGCACCTGGAATGGGCTATTGCTACAGCTGGCAAGAGCCGCCGAGATTTCTGTCTGTAAATCATTAGTCAAATATGTGCCAACTTGAAAGACCAAAACCTGCTATCAGTTATTCTATCAAATCCCTCCTATTGACAGCATCACAGAGGAGGCCAAACACGGTCGAATCTCATCCTCTGAACAACATTTCTTTGTCTTGTGAGAGTTAAAATACACTGACAGGAAGTTTTGAAGTTATATATTAATACATTCACTTCATTCTGTTGAAAAACTAGATTTATTCTGCATGTTCCATTAAACAGCTGTCAGATCAGCATCTTATCTGCCAGATCACCGGCGCTTGCCGCACTGCTGGCTGCAGCTGAGTGCGAGTGGATTGCTGAACTGAAATATTTTGGCCACTGTAGGAACTGCAGTGACCCTACCTCCCCGAAGGACTGCAAGCCTTTGCCCTGGGGCTCCTAGCAGGCTTTGATACCTCTGGCTTTTTCTGTTACCTGTCTTTCTTTCCTCTTATCAGCTCCCCCGTGACAGCCACAGCTGGTTTGCTGGACACTTTCCTCTTTGCTTTGCAAATGCTTTGCTAACTAAATTCATGTGTTCCCTTCGCCCCTTTTCTCCCGCAGACGCTGATGACAATCCTGGAGATTCAGATGAAAGCTGTGTTTTGTCTTTCTGTGCAAGCTTTCAGTTCTCTGCCTGAGTCTCTGGGTCTCAGGAGTGGCAGCTGCTGGTTTGATTCCATTTGTGAAACGAGGAGTACTCAAAGGAAAAGTGATCCTGAAGTGAAACGCAGTTACTGGATGTTTGTTCAGAGCTATAATGAGATTGAGTAGATAAAAACAAACGTAATGCTTTCATAGGCTCTTAATCTCACTGCAAGTACTGTGGAAATCAGTGATAGGAAACACAAAGGTTTCAAGATGAAACCTCTATTAATTTCTTTGCTGAGAATCTTTGTACTTCTACAGAAAAAAACCACAGTCCTGTGCTTTTATCTTAGCTGATGTTACTGAAACTAGCCCAGGTACCACATGATTGGCACTAAGCTTGTGGTTGCAAAATGTTTTACAAGTCGACCCCTACTTGTGTAATGCGTTAAACCAGAAGACAAACTTCTAACTGTTCAAGTCTATATTTGGCTTGTTTTCACAAAACAAGTTAAATGAGTCTAAGAATACTTCTAAAATATTTTCCAGAAGACTAAAGTTAGCTTTTGAACCCCATTTCCACTAGAAAATGAAGGTTAAATATTTTTGCTTTGAGATTTGGGTTCATTGAACTCTCCCAAGTCCTAACACAGGCACAAGCCAAAAAACCCATGAACCAACAGTTCATACAAACTCCTGGGATCCAAATCAGCTGACTCTGGCAGAGCACAAATGTTTTCACATTCATTTCATCTTCTTTTATTAAGATAATCCAAGCAGTACCAACTTTCTTTTTCCACAAGCATCTTCTTTGCTTCTCCCAACATGAAATGATAACACTGGAGTCAAAGACTTGCAGTGTCACAGAGCCACGGCCTAGATTTTTTGTACTGAAGCAACAGATCTGCAAGAGAGCAGATACTTGTTTTATAATATAGAAAGCAATGTTGAAAAATAACAGAAACCATCATCTTTTTTAACTGGCCACAGTAGTTTAGAGAAGGCTGGGGTGCCCTGTCTCTCATGTAAATGTACAGTACTCCTTTTAACACGCTTCTTTTATTTATTCTGTCCTGATAGTCAACTGCTGCCTTTGAGAGGATGATAAAATTCGTTTTTATTCCCCCCCACACACAATGTAACGTATCGTGACCGATTTACGCTTTTTAGAGAAGCTAAAAAAGGAGAAATGCACAAGAGCACCCTTGTTTGAATAAATACTGGGCTGTCTGTATGGAATAACAATTATATGCTGAAGCTAGAGCAGATGTATGGGTGTGAATCACATAAGGGTAGGTTGGGGAATTATAATCAGCTAAACAGACCTAGGAATCAATCAGCAGTGGAAATTTTTCTCTGGTTAAACAGCAGATTTTTCTAACTATTATGGGGTAGAATGGGGAAAGTGATTTTTCAGCCCACATTTTGCAAGTGTAGTGTGAAATCCCGAGGCGTAGGACATACATTTGTGGCACAGAAATGCAAAATGAAGTGAGATCTGGCACTGCCATTGGCAGCCACTGTTACAACTGATGAAGAAAAGTTTGTGGACCCCTTTTCTAGTACTCTGCAAGAATAACAACTCTGGAGTTAGGAGGAGACATGAATGCTATTTTTTTCCTGGGTTTTGCCGTACCCTCAGACCAAGGTCAGATTTGGGCTGATTTGTATCACCACCAGGGATCCAAGTGTTACTATAGTCAATAGAAGGATGTGATAAAATCTCTTTCTGTAAAAGATGAGGTCAGCTCCTGTGTCACAAATGATGCAATGTAATGGTGTATAATCATGGCCATTTATGAGGTTCCTTTGATATTTTCGTATGAGGGCTATTTCAAGTGTCCTTTGCCTACTTTTCTTCATAATTTCTGCCTCATCATACAAAAAAAAAAAAGAAAAGCGGTCATTCAGTGGCTCTCCCAGCACTGTGTTTGTGACCTGCTTACTCTCTTACTTACTAATCTGCTTTAGCTGAACCACCAACACAGACCCACTCCCAAGAGCAGAACCAGAAAAGTCAGGATGCAAACTTTGTCTTCCTTCAGGTCCTTTCTTCTCTTCTTCTTGGTTTTGCATTTCACAGCTGCCATGTGACCTTGCATTAGAGCTTTGGAAATCTCCAAAGGCATCTACAAGCTCAGGATTCTGAAGCACCCTCCAAGAACCTGCCAGTAGCATCTTCCATCGACTTGGAGTGGGAAGCAAATGGGCTGAGAAGAACGGGCCATTAGCAGTGATTGCACAACCTGACCTCTTGGATTGGGTGCCATTTATTCACTGAGCCAGCGAGCCTTTTTTTTATTGTTCATCTCCCTAAGGTGTCTGCTGAGGAAGAATAGAAATTTTATCTGGGTGTTTGGTGGGCAATCTTAAAGAGGTTAAGGACAGAAAGGCAAAGAAACAGGACCAAAGTCATTGCTGGGGCACTGCGGGGAAATGTCTTGCAGTCCTGCTCTTGCTGCTCTCATACCTCCTCTGAGTGGAGACTTGACAGTGATGTTTGTAATTTCATCAAAAATGCATTACTCTACCGAAAGGTTTTATTGTATTACACTCCATCCAGGACTGAAGAAAGTTTCTATACTATTATCCCTTCTACAGAAGTTCCACATGGATTAGCTGCTTCCCAAACCTGCCCCTGGCAGTTAAGTGATTTCTAGCGCCGGAATTAAAATAATTCCAAATAATTTGGGAAACGTAGGGTGTGAAAAACGAAGTTGACGATTTAGAATTTGAGAAGTTTAATAAGGGATAAAATCGGGGGCAAAAGGATATCTAGCGCTGGGGTGCTTTTGGCGATTCGCCAAAGAGCACAGCGTCAATTTTCTCTATATACTGTTCTCTATATACTGTGACATTGCTGGGGGAACGGGCATATTCATCAGTTTGTACATCATTCTAACATTCCTTCGAGTTTTTGTTGTTCCAGGAACTCTCTTATTTGATTTTAACTTCTGTCTTGTCTGCGGGACATTCTGTGATTAGGTAAATATATTTTATTTCTTCCTATGTTTCCATGCTGTTGTTTCATACTCCCTGATAGTGAAGAGTGGATAAATCCTTCCTGGATGCTTATGCTCAGTTTTTTACACTGTTATTTTATCACTTGGAGAGGCCTGGCTGCAGATGTAAGAAAAATAATTGCTTTACACCATTCTCTAAGTTGGTTACATAGAGGTGTTTTAGTCTCTATTTTAACATTTTGATAAAGCCTACAACATAATATATTTATCACACTAATATTCATATAAACTATACAGTGTATACATAAACTGACAGATTATCCTATACAAAAGCAGTTAAAAGTAAGTATAAATTGTACCATATTAAAATACTTGTAATACAAAAAGCTGATCTGTGAATTCAAAAGCCAATATTATATTGTCATCTATAACATATGCTATTCCAGATTTTATAACAACTTATAAAAGAAATATGAGTCTTTTCCAATAAGCTTGGATATGATTATTGAGCAGTGACTAAAAAAATCAAGCCTATTTCTAGTGGTAACTGAAATTACCATTTGTTTCCAGTTAATCCACTGGGGATTTGTCAAGTGATATCTTAGTGAAAGCAGATTGAGCACTAACTTCTATTTCCACAATCCTTATTAGGTAGATTTAAACACTACATAAAACTCAGTTAATTGAAGAAAAGATGGTGCAATAAAAGCAGAAAGCAAACCTGCTGCAATCCAACCCCAGCAGCCATATGTGGGGTGACTGTTGTACCCTGTTTTACAGGCAATATCACCACTCCCAGGGACAGGGGATCCCCACCTCTCTGAATTAATTTTACACCTACAGCAAACCTGTCACATTTGGGCTCCAGAACGTGACAATCTGCAAAATAGCCTGGAGTGGCTTCTGACTGCCAAGGAAGCACATATTTATTAATGGAAATCACAAGCTTCCTTCAGAGAAATAAGTCCATCAATTTCGTGGAAGCAATCAGAGCCTAAAGATAATAGAGCATACTGGAAGCCTCCCCATTTATCACACTATTTCATCCTCCTGTTTTTAGACAAAAATCATTCTTGGGAAATAGCAGGGCTTGCAAATATTTCTGCTGCTGGATTAACTGAATATTAGTAAGACAGAGAGAAATTATGCAAAGAAAGGGCAAGACTTTCCTCTGGCACAGGATAGAAACTGTGAATAGTCAAACTTTTGATGGGATTTCTAACCACCAATGCAGAAAACCCATTTACAGCACAAAGTGGAACAGGCTAATGAACAATTTGGCCCCTCAGTGCTGCATGGGAGTCAGTCCTTCCCTCTGTCACAGTTTAAACCCAGGCAGGCACCAAGCACCACACAGCCTCTTGCTTGTCCTTGGCTCTGTGCTAGCTCTGCTAGCACAAAAACAAATAACAAAAACATCTCTGCATTATCAACAGAGTGTCCAGCACAAATTCAAAACACAGCCCCACACCAGCTACTGGGAAGAAAATTAGCTCTGCAGCAGCCAAAACCAGCGTGCCCTATCTAAAGCACTGGGAGATCAGTGAGGAGCAAGAATTCCTTTCCTGCCAAGTTGCCCTGGACAGAAATCTTGCTTCAGTAGTTACATGATACCACTTGGGGAAAATGGAGGGATACCAACTATACATCAAGTGTAATTATTTGGATATGTAATTTTCCACAGAAGGATTCAGTGTCAAAAATTCCACAGTATTTAATGCTTGAATGAAGAACCAGTTATTCAGATTAATGGTGTGCCATGCCAAAATAACAGTAGCTGCCTCCCAGAGCTATTTGTGCAGTTAGAATATATTTTCTTCCTTCC
This sequence comes from Erithacus rubecula, assembly GCF_903797595.1. Classification (NCBI taxonomy): domain Eukaryota; kingdom Metazoa; phylum Chordata; class Aves; order Passeriformes; family Muscicapidae; genus Erithacus; species Erithacus rubecula. The sequence goes on from NC_136686.1 coordinate 1,046,404, forward strand.
ATCCAGATGTTGATGTGATCAATTTATTAAATTCAGGAGCAGCATAGCCAAACCCATCCTTAATCTCTATCCCATTTCCCAGTATCCTTCCAGAAGAGATCCTGCAGCCCATCAGTTACTGGGGCTGTCCAAAGGTAGAGACAACACCAGGGTTTACTGCTGGAGAATCCAGTGTCTTATTTTCAGGGAGATTAAGAGCTGCAGATATTTTGTGTCTGATCTTTTTAGCTTCAGCTCTACTCTGTCTGCCAGTTTGAGGGTCAGATCCTAATCTTCAAAGCCATCAGCAAGTTTTAATCTCTTTAGTATTGGCAGAGCTTTGTTATCTGCACTATAGCTCAAGAGCTGCATCCTCAGAGTGTCCAGGACAAAGTACACTAAGGCTGAAGACAGATGGTTTTTTTTTCAATCAGAAACTTAGAACTGTGAGCTAAGATTACTCAGATTTATTTACAATCTAGAATGAGCAAACCTGCTGTCATTGAAAAGTACTTGCACTTTTTTTTTTTAATATGTTTCTTATTTTGAGGTACTTTAGACAGACAGGATAGAAACAAATGCTGTTGTTAAAAGTTCCCAGATTTAAGTGATTTTTTTATACACCTGCAGATCTTTCTTGTGAAAAGCTTCTTTTCCAGTAGAACTGAATTGATTTGAATTATAAAGTAAATCTTTCATTACAGACAAAGATTCATGCTACATATTCATCTCCCTTAAGAAATGGCCTCTTCTTCCTTTGCACATATTCTGATGGAGATAATCCCCTGCAGCTGGTGATTCATGCTGAGATTGCTCAAGCAAGGGTTTGATGCAAGATTCCCATTTGCAGTAGAGTGCTTACATTGTGTGAAAGGACTCTTGCAGAAAAATAGATTTATTTTTCCTTTATAAGCAATCAGCAATGTTCCAAGTGGTGAGGCAATGCTGGGAGTCAGGTACCAGCTTGAAGAGCACCTGATCCATACAGCAGCCTCCAGCTTGATCCATTTTATTTTTTTTTAATGAGAAGGAGGAAATAAAGGGGGAGTGCTAAGGAAAAACAGCCAACTACTGACCCCACAACCATTGCTGCATTTATTTTTCTGATGTTTCCATGATTGTTTAATTGAGAAAGCAGAGTGTCTTTGCCCCAATAGTGCTTGCTTTTATAGCCACCCTCCCCTTTGGCCAGAAACATTGAAATAATGACATCAGCACTGCTAATTGCTGCAGCTTCATTTTTGAACTTTCAGCACTTCATGGTTTTACTTGGTACTTCAGACCCTGAAGAATCTCAATCTTCACTTTATTAGGTGTCAATGAGAAAAAAAAAAAAAAAAACCAAAAAAAAGATGAATCCAAGTGCACCTTGAGGGCTCAGAGTTACAGTGAAACTAAAAATATCTTCATTTATTATTTCTCAGCTAGTTTGCATGATTTGTGATCTTTACAACAGCAACATTGCTGAAGATTCTGTTCTAGATATCAATTTTTTCTGGGAGAACCTTTTTTATAATTTAAATATGAAATGGTCTCCCCTCAAAGACATTTCCAGATTCCAGTTTTGTGATTCACTTGTGAAGGGAGTTATTTTCAATCTTTCCCATGATCTCAGTGTCATGGGATTTTTCTTCTCTGGGAGCCATGATGATACAAATAACAATAACAAAAACAAATGGCTTATCCATATTGAATTTGTGATAAGAAATCAGCTCATGACTGCTGATAATTTCTTAGTGGGCAGTTGGTTTTGTTTCCAGCTGCCAGTACAAACCTGGCTCTTATCAGCTGGGGAAAGCTGCATAGACTCAACCAGATGTCAGCAGAACTGCCATCCAATTATTTTCACCTTTTTCTTGTGCCTTTTGTGCAATTTGTCAAATGACATATTCTCTCTGCTTCATGTAGTTTCTGTAAAATGGGATGCATTAGATTTTTTTCTATTTGACTATAAACAGGTTGTTACAGTGGGGCAGATTCTGTTGTCTCTGCCCTTGTAGCAGATCACAAAGGAAATTAATAGAAGTGAGAATGAATATTGAGTGTTTATCACAAGGGGAGCCTGATTTTTGAAGCCAGCAAATGTATTCATTTATCTGCATATAATGAATAAAATTATTAGTAAAGTGATAAAACTTTCAAGTGATGTGGAGGCTTATCCAGTGTGCAAATTCCTGGTACTGCAGGATGGTTTGATTTCCACACTAGCTGGTGATTTCTCAACCACTCAATGCATACAGAAAGACAAATCCCTGTCCCTCCAACACATTTTCCTCACTTCAGGCAGATTCTGTGTCCAGTCTGCTTCTGTTTTGTGGTTAAATTAAGGACTTCAATTTCTTGGAACGTCTCATGCTAAACTGATACAAAAAAAACAAATAACGTTTCAAAAGACCAGCAAAGGCAGCCCCAGTGTGCCTGGACACTGGGTGATTGTCTGTCCTGCTGTATTTTCTCCCCCTGGGCTCAGTGCTTGGTCCAGCTGCTGGAAGATGTCCTGGTGAAGCTCCTGCCTGTGCCACGGGATCCCAGAGAGCTGCAAGGTCACTGAACCTCCAGCTTCTTGGTCTGCAACTAAAAATTATTGTTTCAATATGTGGTCAAATGAAGTTTAATATTCTTTATGAGATCCTTACTTTTCCAGGAAATCTTTAGACTGAAAGATTTAAATAATATGGTCTAAAGCATCTCCAGAGTGAATTCAAAATTTTATTTTGGAGGCTGTTCTGGCTGACACTCAGAATGGTCCAAGATCATAAATCCTGCTGCAAAAATGTGTCAATGGCTCTAATGTGTGTAAGAATACATGTTTTGCAGACTGATTTCAATGGAGGGCTGTTTCAAAGCCTGGCAAATGAGAAGAAAGGACAGCTTTCTTATAACATAGTTTTGCTTTTGTTTTCAATCTGGTATCTCAGTCTGTTGCTTTGCTGCCAGAGGTCAGCTCTGCAAGCAAACTTCATATTTTGCACATGGCTGTTCCGTGCTTCAGCTATTTCTCTGGTGAATTAGAAACAAATAGGCTCCTCTCCAACTTCAGATGTTTTTATCTTTGGTTTATTTCTCTGTCTCCTTTTTAACCCTCACATCTGTTTAAGCCCAAGGAAGGTGGCCCCACCCTCTTACCAAATTGATAAGGAGGAACTTTTACAGATCCCAAAGCCATGAGTAAGGTCAGGGATGCATAAGGATTTGCTCCTCTGAGCAGCTGGGATTCCAGGATTGTGTAGAAGATGACAGTGACAGTTGTAGGACTTTGAGTGGCTTCTCTTAGAACATCCTTTTGTAGCTGCAGGAATTTGTTTTTTCCTCTGTCTCAAGTGTAGGATCCAAATATTAAATATGTATTAGTAAGTGTTCAAAATTACCTGGAGATTGCATTGTACCATTCAATTGCAAAAGACAAATGTTCTGAACTCACTAGTTAAGCTTTGATATTTTGGTTATTGCTCCCTGCGTGCTGTGGGAGTTAAAGTTTGGGTTTTGGTCTTGAGTGAGCTTGGGTTTAAGTGTTCACAGCTTTGAGAAGCTGATCTAGTGAAAAAATCCCTTGTCCAGGAGCTGTAATGCTGATGGAGATGGATTTGACAGGCAGCTTCAGAAACCTCACTACAGTGGTGTTATGGGTTAAAAGCAGCTATACATTATCTATATAGTGCTGGAAGTGAAGAGGGTAGCTTTGAAAAATACAAAACAGCTGAACTCCTGTGAGAGCATCCTCTGGACTATTCAGTGTCCAAATTCCTCAACTTCACTGCTCTGTGCTTATAGTGCCCTAAAAGTACAGATAATATTTCAGTTTAGAGGCCTGAAACTTTCTGGTCTTGTAACTCTGTAGGCTAAATAAATCCATTTCTGCTTTTCACCTCTAAATTAATGACAAACTTCCTTTTGTAAAAAGTGCAGCTGTGACAACACAGGCCTAGAATCCATAGAATGCAGGAGCAGCCCTTGAGGTAATGAGGTGTTGAATGTTGGTTAAAGAAAAAAATATCTGCAGGTCTTCATATGAGCCCAAGAGTTGTCTCACTGGTAAAAAGGGCAATTCTAAATTACCCCCTGTTGTGACCTATAAAAACATATCAAATACCAAATATCAGCACAGAGCTGCAAATAAAACAAACCAAAACCAAACCTGAGAATGAGTCCCAACACGGTGAAATAAATCATACTAAAATTTATGGCATTTAATGTGAGATCAAATGTAAATTTTTTGGCATATTTCACAGTTTAAGTAAATGCAAACAGCAGTGCTGCAAGTAGTCAGGTGTTATTGCTCTCCTTGTGGGACACGGGAGGAGACCTGTACTTCATTTTTATTCCTAAATGGTCAAAACTGCCTATAAGTGAGAAATTATTTAAAATGTGGGTCATTAAAAATCTCATTCCTCTAGTAGAAAATAATAAATCCTCTGAAGAGAAAGGTCTACTGCAATAACTTTAAAGATTTACTATCCTTAAATATCCTAAAGATAGAAATTGATGACTAGTACCAGGATAAGGTCAATATAACATTGTAAACTCAATGAAATACATCAATAAGGATGAAAAATATAAGAAATCACTTGCTGACAAATGATGATAGGGGGCTGTGAGCTTTTTATTTCCAATGTATTGTAAAATCCATATCAAAAACTTCAATCTTGCCTCAGTTAATCAAGTTCTGTCTTACTTTACTCCAACCCTTAGTCCATAAAGCTTTGTTTAATAGCAGCAATGACATCTTCATAATATGAAAATAAAACTTTATGAAAAGATATTGATAAGGGGAAAGCCTTCTTGCTGAAGAACAGGTCTCATACTATAGGAGACTATAATTCTGTTATAGCTGTTATTCAGAAATATGGGTATTTTTGTTAGGTAGAATAAACACACTTTGAACAATATTTCTGTGTTAGACAACCAAAGAATTTTATTCATACCCAGAGAATCATTCTAAACTATGCAATTAATCCTTTATATTCCCTAAGAAGACAGTGGCACTCCAATAGATAGAAGAGCTGGAATGGTGAATAATAAAAAAATACACTGTATAATCAATATAAACATTATTGAGATGTATTATTATAATATGTGATTAAGAAGAATATGTCACTTATGGTCTTTTTCTCATTCCTTCTCTTTTACTCACTTTCAGATTTTGTAGACATTGCCATATCACTCTTTGGTGGAACAGAAATGCTGGAACTCACTCAAACCAAGATTATTCAGCAGCCAGACCGTGGCAATGGACACACGTGGACCATACTGCAGGTTCCTTAAAATCAAATGCAAAATGCAGAACTCCAGCTGAATTTAATGTACAAATGTTTGAAAAACACAACTAAACATGGAATACCTGTAGAGGTACAGAGACCTTATTGCTGAAGCAATGTTGTCTGAAGCAACCAAAGTGTGTGGAGGAGACAGTCAGGCATAGCTCAAAAGTGCACAAGGAAAGGATGGGAAGGGATGGGCACTCAGTTTGGAACATGGGAAATTCCAAAGGGATAAAAGGAAAGGCAAAATTACCATGAAGTTAGTCAGCACAGGGACACAGATGCAGGTAGATTGTGGAATTTTCATTTCTTGGAGTTAGTCAAAACTCAACTGTAGGAGTGTACCTCCTCAGGGGAGCTACAAACAGAGCAGAAATGAAAGTTCTTGAAATGAAAATTCTCATGTTCCTGTTAGGACAAGCTGATGTATTGTGTGTGTTCAATTGTGAGTGAATGGAGAGTGCTGACAGCACTGAGGTACAGAATGTTCCTATAGGACTCTCTGTCCCTATTACATTGGCAGGTTTGGAGACAGAGACCACAGTACTCTTAGAAATCCATATGACAAAAGCTCTTTTTATTGTTACTGTTCTGTGGGTTTGAATGTCCTGGATATACAACAGGTGACTGGTTGGGGTCTTAACACACCCATTTCCCTGGCCAACAATACATCTTCACTTAGGGTTCAATGAATTGGCAGGGATACTTTGGATATGTTCAAATCCATCCTAACATCACTCACCTTGTTTACTTCTAGGCTGGCTGGGTTTGGGCTGCAGTTTCAGACTAGCCTCAATGGGACATGTCCCCTGAAGAAATAAACTCTCAATCTGCCCCTGCATGTGCTTCCTGGGAGAAGCATGCTAAATGAAGCACACCAGAGAGTTTTTCATTTACCACTAAGCTTTTGGACTCCTTCACAAGTGCTCTAGCATCTACCTCATAAATGAGCAGAATTAATTGAGAATTGCTCTCAGCACGCAGAGCCTGACACTGGGGGAGCATTGTCTCTGTGTTACAGTGATTTGATTGGGGCTGCTGTCACATGTTATATATGTTATGTTCAGCTCAGCTCTGGAAAACAGCCTTTGCCATTTGCCCTGTTCTCACAGACAGGGAAGCTCCAACCATTGTTCCTGGTTTGTTTTCAGTTGTTGCAGTCTTCTTGCTGATAATTTAGCAGCCTATAACTTAGATGGGGATAAAAAGAATATATCTTTGAAGTAATACAATGCAAAGGCACATGAAAGGATAATTAATTCTGGTTTCCCAGTGCTGTGTGTACCCTGACTTATCCTTTGCCACAGCCATTTACTCTGCAAAGTTCAGTAGTAATTTTGCAGTACATATGGGCTTGCTCCATTGCCCCATAAATTAAAGATATCTTTTTGGGCTTCAGAGGACCTTGGATGCAGTTTTAGCACACTTCTCATTTCAGGATCTCAGAGTGTTTTGTAATTATACCTAAATAAATCTTCACCTCCTGTAAGGTGAAGATTCTCCAGAGGGGAGGGTAGAATTTGGAGATGGAGAATCAGAAAGGAAGGCAAAGCTGACTGTAGTCTTCTATGGTGGGTGCATGTGCTAAATCTCATTTGTGTTTGTTTTGCTTTTGTTCTCAGACTGAGGAGGAGGAGGGATATTCCAGACATCTGAAATTCACTTTTCTCACCTCCATCAAGCAACAGAAATACACCCCCCAAGTTTCAAGTGCCAGGAAAAAATCAGTCACAAATCTGCAACATTTTCTTCAGATCCCAGAAATCTGCAACACTGTGGCTTTACAAATCTTTGAAATATGCTCCTGTTAGATCAGGTAGGCTACCAATGCCTGCTGTGAACATTCCTGGCATGTGTCACTGTCTTATAGTTGGGAATCTGAAAGCTCTTCAGTCATCCCAGGGAATTCTCCAGATTATCTCTTTTGTTATTTCCAGTAACTCTTAGTTTATTTATTTTACTTGGGGATTAACTCAATTCCTTCTCTTCCTTCTTATAGCTCAGAAATAGCTGCATTATGAGTATGTTCCCAGTCCTTAGCTCGTTCATTCTGGGGTTAACTCATCCCTGTCATTCTGTGAGAGTTCAGTCCTCCTCAGTTTTCCCTTTGTCTCCATCCAGCTGCACCAGCCACAAGCATCGCCTGATCGAGAGCATTCAACCCCCTTTTTTAAATTCAACAGCAGTCTGGCTGCTCTTTGGAGTGGTGAATTCTGCTGGCTGACACCACTCCAGAGGAAGAAGAAATTCTTCTCTTGGCCAAGTACTGGCTTATTCTTTTAGCATAGGCTCATGTAAAGAGGAATGACTGACATTATTTTTGCTGGTTTTGCCTGATTTGGTAGGACACAGAGACTTTTCTCAGCACAGAGCCCTGGCTGTGCTAGGCACTGGATACCTATATATGTCTGAGGACAAGCCCTAGCCTGGGAAATCTCACCCTTATTAAAACTGAATCCAGAAGAAAATGTGGGAAAATGTTTCTGTAAACAAACAGGGTGACTCTCATTGTGTGCAAGCTCAATTTCTTCCTTCAGCTCATTGAAAAGCACCCCTGGCAGGGGTCAGGAGGGGAGGGCAGCTCAGGTTTCTCCAGTTTTCCGTGGTGCTTGGGTGCAGAGTGATGGAGCAGGATGCAGGAGATGCTTTGTGGGACCCTTTCTGCTGATCTGCCTGGAGCCTGCAGTGTGCATGGTGGCTTTTCTCCACCTGTGCCCCTTCCCCTCATCACCCCCTTGTGTCTGGGGTCGTGGAGGGAAGGAGAGGTGCTGCTGCTCCTTGGATTCATGGGGGAGAAGAGGGGAGCTGAGCTCTGTGAGTCTCACATGCACAGTGTGCCAGTGATGGGCATATCGAGGCCAGGGGCTGTGTCTTTCAGAGCACACCTCTGATTTTTGGGCTTCTGGCAGAGAGGGGAAAAATGGCTGGCATCCTCCTGCCCCTAGAGAGGACAAAAATTATTTGGGCCCATCACTGTGTCAGTGAGTGCACTTATAAAGGAGTGGGAAAAGTTTAGGGGCATCACAATATAAAGGGAAGGAAGAACATGAAGCATTGATGGAGAGAGTTTTATGTGCAAAATCTTGTTATTGTAGAAGGAGGAACACACAAGCCAAGTTTTTTTTTTTTAGTCTAATTAAAATCTTAACGTTTACTAATATACAACACAGAGTTAATTAGTTGTAGTACAGTGACAGTACACAAATATTCACACTCCAAATTGTCTAATTAATATAAAATAAGCTCTGCCTGGCTCCTTTACTGGGTGATTGGTTTATCACCCTGAAATCTTTAGTATCATCCTGTGCCTGTACTTCACTGGATTGCATTTCATGTTCCCACCCTGGAGGTTACTGCTGTCCTCCTGCATCATTACACCAGGGTTATAAATATGACAGAATACACAGAGTATCAGCTTGTTGCTGCTGTCTGTATAAAAATTACTATGCCATATGGCTGTAACATATGATTCTGCCATGGGGCTTTGCTCAGCTCTAGAATTAAGGGAAAATTAAGTCCAGCTAAACAAGCTGATGGTAGGATAGCCCTTAAAGCATAGTGCTCTCAAAGACCTCTCAATTATCCAGCTCTGGTAAAAGGCAGTGACTCCAGACAGGAGTTTTCCCTGGGTTTTTTCCATTTCTGTTCAAGAAAGCAGAAGGTGTGCTGTTGTAGGCAACTTCTTCCCTCAGAATTTCTGAGCTAATAGTTGTGATTGCCTCAGTATGAAAACCATCACTGGCTAACTAATGATCATAGCATCCATAGAGTTTAATCTCCCTTTTGATTATTGCTGGCTGTTTCTTACTTGTAACAAGCTCAGGGAAGGCCCTCTTTGATTTGCTAAGTATTTGTGTTTCAAATGCTGATATTATCACTGGGACTGGGCTGCCTTAAGGCAAAGTCAGGCAATGCAGCTGTAGACCTGCCACATCTGTCACAGACTGAAGCAATGATGAACTTGGACATTGCATATTTTTATCTGAAAACTGGATGGAAATTAATCTATCTCATGGGCACCTTCTGTAGGAAAGAAGCAGCTTGTTGAGTATGATTGAGTTTGTGAGGCAGTTCTGAGGTCTGTGGCAAGAACTATGTAGCCAAAAAATTGATAGTAGCATTATTAATTAGCTCCCTCAGCTAATGAAATAATTATTCAATCAGAACTAAGTATGTGCAAGTGAATGCAGAATTTCAGGACCAGCACATTCTCTTATCAGTTTGGAGAGCTGAACAAGGCCCTTCTGTCTTTAAAAATGAAAACCAGGATGTCTGTTTTAAAAATAAACATTCAGCACAATTAACAATTTAAAAAAAAACCAGTTTGCTAAGTAATTCTTTTCCATCTAATGATTTTTTTATTGTGGTAATAATATTGGATATGTTTCTCAGAAGCTTAACCTCATCTTGTGAATGCCTCAGATCCTTGTCATTTGTTACAAGAAGAAAGCCTCTCCCTCTAAGATTTCTGCTAGGAAACATGAAATCTATAAACCCCAAATCCAAGTAAAAATGGCAGTATCTTTTTTCATCAACACCTCTTGACTATTAAAGAAATGTATTGATCTTAAATGCTTGACTAAAGAACTCTGAAGGCTTTGAGATGAGCCACATGGTTGAGGCTGTTCCCTCTCCAACACAGAAGTAGAGTTCAAAACCCTAGAAGAGAAATGAAAAACCAAAAAACTTCTATGAATTCTGGCAAAACAAATGGTTTTGTTTCTAGTAGTTACATACAAATTTTTGTGCCCACTCTCCTTCTTTTCTTATGAATATGAGACACAAGGAAAAAGAAATATCTGAGGTTTAATGCTCTCTCTATCAATAAACATCCAATTGTAATAAAACACACCTGTCATGCTTCCCTATAAAAGCAGAGTGTGGATATAAAATGACTGATTTCTATGTCTTGTTTCTTTTTTGTCTCTGTAAGACAGGAACATGGAAGCATCAAAATGTGTAAGAATGTTTCAGTTTGCTCTGTAACCTCTGATTTATCTGCTTGAATTAAATTAGAGTCTCATTCATCAAACACAGTGCAGCTCTTGAGCAGTGACAGATCAAACTCTAGCAATCACAAACGTGCTGAGCTTTGCCCAAATCATGGCAAAGGTTTCTTGCACCTCAGGTTTCTCTCAGGAGAGTCTTTGAGCTCCAAATCCAAGTGTCAGCCAACCAGCTCTCAGTACAGAGATTAAGTAATGCACAAATTAAGGGTTTGGAGCTGATTCTGTTCCTTCTGAAATAAATGGCAGCACTCCCCATGGCTCCAGAGGGAGAAAGATTCCCTGCAATACTTCACTGGCTGATTGCAATCCACCCAGGATGGTGCAGAGAGAGCTGCCAGATAATTCATAACGTCACAGAGCCCTTGTCTTACTGCAAGGCTTTTTATCATCTCACATTCAGCTTCAGCCCCAGCCATAAATTACATGGTTTGTAATTGATGCATTGGTAGTCAGAACAGCTGGATGGCAAGTTTTTAGCTCATCAGTGGAGGCAGCTTCAGGCTGGAGAGTTTTGTGCTCAGGATGAAGAGTTGGTTCATTTATCTCAGTCAGCTCAGTCCAATAATCTCTCTCATGGCTGTAACAATAATTAGGAACAAGGAATACAAAATCTGTCAACCCCTAGCAGCTAGACTGAGGGACAAATAGGGAAAGTGCACATTTACTGATGCAAGCTCCAAGTAACTTAAAACAGAGAGCAGAACACCCTGACTTGGGCATGCAGGCACCATAAGGACCATGAGCAAACAGCTGGGTGTTTTCTTTATTAACAGCACCAAACTTTTCTGCTGTACAGAGAGGTCCCCTCATTATAACTTGGGCAAAGTGACTCAGGACATCACTCTGAGACAGGTTTATCTGTCACAGTCACTGGGAGCCTCCGTGGAGTTCCATGCCATGTCTGCACTGACAGACACCTCACTCACCTGATACATTCTCTGCTAAACCTCTGAGCCCTTCCAACACTCATTTTTTGCATGGAAATGAGATTTCTGGGAATTCTTTGTGCTGCTTTGGCTCTGTACCTGGGATAGAGTGTATGAGTCAGCCAGGAGCAGTCCAGACATTTTCCCTCTAGTTCAGAGCTGAGTCTGGAGTTGAGCTTCTGTGAGGATTTCAGACACACTGAGTTCCTCCTTTTTCACATTTGGATTGTGGGTAACTCTCTGGTCTGTTTTACTTTGTTTGCCTAAAACAACCTTCCTTAGAAAGGTGGTTCAATACAGGAATCAACTAATGAGGAGAGAGGAATTCTTTTAATGATCTTTCTATACTCCTTCCTTTTTTCTTCTGGGCAGGGGAATCCAACCCAAACATATCAGAAGGCTTGTCCAAAGGTTATTTTTAGGGTAGAAGACCCCAGCTTCTTAATTAATATCGATTAATTAATTAATTATAATCTTAATAATGTAGAAGTGTGTAGAATTCCTGAACGTGTTTAGACCTCACAAATTTTGATGTCATTATGTTTTTCTTGGATTTGCTGCTCAAATAGTAAATCTGAATTTAGAACAACTCATCACATTCACTTAGTGTCTTCTAAAAATGGTCTAAATATATGTACACATATATTTATGACACAAAGGATGACATAATTAAGCAGAATACTTTAAAACCAGACACACCCAAAAGAATCTTCAAGTAAAAATAAAAATGACTTTGGGACTAGAAGAACCTCTATGGCTGTTCTTCAAATCCTCTTACCTGCATAGTTTTATAGATAGTACCATGTTTAGCACTTGCAATCTTTATTTTGTTTTGTTTTTCATAGCATAAAGAATGGAGTAGCAGGACTAAAAGCCAGTCTTTTGTTTCTCTCACTTGCTGTGGATTCCTCTGGGTTTATCTTGCATTTTTATGACCTAAATCAGGAACAATTCTGTTTCTCACTGAGCTGCACGTGCCTTAAAATCAATAGACGACTCAGGCTCGCTTTGTATATTTTTCTTCTGAAAACTCTATGGATACAGCAGTGTCTGTTTTCAATGAGAGTGGAAATTCCAGTATCAGCAGCTCCTCTTGAATCTCGGGGCTTGCTGCAGCTAATGCTCTGCAAACTGAGCCCTTGCCCGTGTGTTTCCAGCAGGGGCTGAACAGAGGAGCTCCTCAGGAAGCTGCAGGTCTGTTCCCCACTGCCTTCCATGGTGTGTGCACCTGCACAGGAGATTTTGGCAGGCTGGGGCCACAGCATGGCTGCATTCCAGGCAGGAAAGGGGGCTCTGATGGATCTGCCAGACCCCTGGCTGAGTTCTTTGTGGTGTGTAAACCAACTGCAGGTCCCCAGCCCAGAAAGTCTCTTCAGGCTGATCTCCAACAGAAGAGAATTATTGGGTGTATTTAGTCTTTTCCCCAAGCAGAGAAAGATTGGTAAAATGCCTTCTTTGTCCCCTGTGCTACAGTGTTCTGGCTTCTTTTCTGCAGCAATATTAACTTCATGCTCATGTAAAACAATTCTATCCATGTCCACACCTACTGTACATATCTGGAAGAAAAGACATAGAGAACAATAATAGAATTTATTCTTCCCCAAATCTTTCTCCCATTTATCCTTCTGGTTACCCTTCTCTGATTCTCACATCCCACTTTCTCTCCTTTTTATTGTGTCTGTTCCTTTAAAATGTGTTTTTTGGTTGGTTTTTTTTTCCCCCAAGTGAAACCAAACAAAATGATCAGCCCACAGTGGTCTTCTGCATTTGTGTTGTCCTTTGTTAAGAGGAATTAGAGCAGGGGGTGGGCTCGGGCTTCTATCCAGGAAAAAGGGGGAAGAGAGGCACTGTTTACTGCTGCCAAGGACTGGAGCAGTCCCCAGCCTTTTCTATAAGAGAATCTCTCGTATTTCTTTCTACCTCTCATGGGGTAAGCGCTTTTAAGTGTCAATTACTGTTATTATTTACCTAGGGAGTGTGTGTATGGCATCTGGCATAGTTTGGAAATGTCAGTGTTCCTGTAAGTTTCATTCACAGGAATTGCCTAGGCAGCCTCTCCATAATCTGATCCCTCAAGATTTGAAAGTTTGTTGGAAACAAACTGGGGAAATGTAGGTATCTGCACATTTCAATGCTTGTTTGGGTACATACATTTAATTCACTTTTTTTTTTTTTTGAGCTTTCCTGTTTTGTGGAGGACAAAAGACAGAACTCATAGAAGATGCAGCACAACAAGGGGGCTCTGCAAGCTCCGAGCCAGGAAGGGGAAGTTGGATGAACTGCTTTTCTTTCTCTCTCTCTCCCTCTTTTTTTTTTTTTTTTTTTTTTTTTTTTTTTTTTTTTTTTTTTTTTTTTTCCCTCCTAAGCAGGGTTAAGGTGAACTCCTAAGCAATTGTGGAGTGAGGCCCCACCTCTCCCAGCCTCAGCTGCAGGCTCGGGTTACTCTCTCCTGCCTGGTTCTCAGGAGTCCACAGTGAGTTTCACGCCTGCCTGCTGCTCCTGCCTGCGGCCAGAACCTGGCAAAATACCTGGCAAAATTCCCTTTGTAGAATTCAGACTTTATTTTAGGAAGATTCGCTGGCAAACACCAGGTCAAGGATGGAATAACACCGCTTGAGAAGAGTTTCATCAACCAAACTGCTGCAAACAGTAGCTGAGCAATATCATCCTGTTAATTTTATTTATTTTATTTTATTTTTTTTTTTCCAAAATCGGGAAGATCCGTGTCCTTCCTGGTGAAGCCGTCAGGGGCAGGACTCTGGCAGTGATGGCTCTGACTTCACCTGCTTCTGCGAATGAGTCACGGAGTGTTATAAAAAGCAAGGACCTGCCAAGTCTCGTTTCTTGGAACTGAGTGGAAATTTCAGCGAGCAGCTGCTCTTTCGTTAGTTTATACTTTTCCTCCGCAGGTTTCTTGGAGAGGGAATCGCAGAAACTTTGTACCACAGAGGACCTGTTGCTCCGTGTGGATAACCGCGGCTCGGTGGAAATAGCTGCCTGCTCCAGATATGATTCTGCTCTTCCTAAGGGATCTTGGTCAAGCCTGGAAGGAGCCTCGGGAAGCTAATTAAGCAGGTGTGTAAATTTTTTTAGATTGGCAATTGAATCCTATCGAAAATCAGTAGTAGAACCTCAAAAAATCAGACTAGCTCTCCTATACATACCCCGAATAGAGGTTCTTTTCATATGCCAAAAAGATTTGTGCTTTCTAGCTGTCCTCTGGAGCCACATAAGGCAAAAACTTATTTGAAAGAGAGATCAGTGAAAACAGATTCTGGTGGAACAGCCCTGTTTAGGGGGTGGGAAGTGTCTCATTATAGCAATCGCAGCTGTGCTAGCAGTGCGGGGTGAGGACTTTGGCTACCTGCGAGCTCCATAGGGACCATTCCCCTGCGCCCAGCCAAAGCCACCTGTGACTTGTCAGAGCGGGGGGAACGCGGTGCCAGATGGAAACAACACCAAACAGCTGGGAGATTTCACCCGGCCTTTCAAGCAGAGACGGGAGACTTTTGTTCCCGTAGACCAGTCATTCCAAAGGTGGTTTAGCTACACCTACTTCTTCGGGGGAAGGATGTTCCTTTGGAGTCGTGGTAGGTTTTTCTGTGTGGCCTTGTATTTTTTTATTATAATTATTATTATTTTGGCAAGCGTTTGCGTTGACTTTAAACTCCCACGTTTCAGCCACCTTTGCACGGTGAGGGAGCGGGAGGAGGGATGGAGGGATGGAGGCGGCTCCGCGGTGCGCAGAGCCCCGGGGCGCCGGGCGGGAGCTCCGCGGGCTGGGGCTGCTGGAGCTGGGGCTGGGGCTCCTAGAGCTGGGGCTGGGGCTGGGGTTCCTTGAGCTGGAGCCGGGAGGGTGCCCGGCAGAGGGAGCTCGGCCCCGCTCCGCTCCGCTCGCCGCTCCGCCGCCCGCCCCGCTCCCGCACTTTGTTGGCGGCGCGGAGCGGAGCGGAGCCCCCGCGCCCGCCCCGAGCCCCGCGGGCCGGGAGGAGGGAGGACCCGGGCCAAGGTAAGGGGCTGCTGGGCTGGGATGGGATGGGGTTTCCCCCTGGCGTCGAACCCCCGTCTTGTTCCGCCACCCCAAAACCCGCCAGGGCGGATTGCGGGGCGCTGCCCCCGCTCCATCCCCGCCGCCCTGCGCTCGGACAGGCGGGTCAGAACTCCCTCCGGGGCTTCCCCGGGCACGGTGGTGGCTGCTGCAGCTTTCCCCGGCTGGCTGTACCCCCGGGAAGCCCTGGGTGTGTGTGAATATCGTGTCGGTGTCCGTGTAGGTGTGCGTGTGCTCGCCACACCTGCTCGCACCTTGCCCGCCGGGCTGGGCATCCCTGGAGCCCGCGGGGGCACCGTCCGTGCGGCTGCCTTCCTCCTCCTCCTTCTCCTCCTCCTGCTGCTGCTGCTGCCTCACCTTCCACCAGGTGACTCGTCTTCCAGTCCTTAGCTGGGAGTATTTTTCCCTCCTGGTTCATCCGGCTTGTCCATCTCTGTCGCTGGTAGCGGGCAAAGAGCAGCTTTGGGGTGGGATAATCCTGTTGAATGCGGGTTGGTTTGGTGCTGTCTTTGGTCTCCCCCCGCTGTTCAGCCCTTTCATTCTCTCCGGTAACTTTCCCTGTCGTCTTTGCTCATTCTGCCCCTCTCATCGCCATGGCTCCCTTACTCATTGCCGCTGTGCGAGCGACCTGGGCACGCCTTGGAAAACAGGTTTTCTTGGCATTTTGAGGAATAATTTAAAGTGGTCCTTGTCGCCGTGACCTCAGTATCCCCGAATAGCGAGATGTTGCAGCTTCCACTAAAGCATAGCTTCAAGCCAGGCAGTAGAAGAAAAGGTGTAACAGGTTTTTCTCAAGGATATTGTTTGAGAACAAATCCTCCCACTCAGAAATTGTGTTTTGCCTTGGCTGGTGAATCTTGTACCCTCCAGAGTGGCGTGACCTTTTGTGGAGTCTGCTTTGTTTACTTGAGGTGAAGTACTGAAGGTAAAAGTCTTGCTCCTCTGCATTGTGCCTGCTGAAATATTAACCAAATGATGGCTCTCGCATGCCTTGGCAGCATAGATCATGTTTAAATTACTCGTCTCCTTCATCATAAAACGAGGTCCTCCTCCCTTCCTATTGACTGTCTTTCTTCTCGTTTGTCATTGTGCAACGTCTATATGCGAGCTACAAAAGTTGCTTACATGGGAGAACATAAAAAGGACCATTTTTGTTGTTAGCAACTGGAAATACTTGCTCAGCATTGCGTGGCCGTTCTCCTTTCCCTGGAATACCCCTGGAAACGCTGCCCTCCGAGGAGATTAAACCTGTCCTGGGTCAGGCTTGCAGGGAGTTTTGGTGGTTTCCTCTCAGCCAGTGGGTGGTTGGGACAGCAAAGAGCTTGCAGAGTTTCCAAGGTGTGAGGAGACGCCCCACATCTCTCCTGATTCACAGTTCCTAGGGAGTGCAGCATTATTAGTGTCCAGGTAACCAGATATTGTGCTCTAGGCTCCACGGGATCAGCCTGGGGCTGCTGCTTGTACTGGAGAGCCCAAGGAAATGCAAGTGGCTTTGGGCTTGAGTTTCCAGCTGGCTTGTGCTGTCACACACTCTTGGAGGCTGTGGTGTTGAGTTGTGCCTTCTCAGAGCTCTGAGTGCATGCACTGAGTGATTCTGTAATTTTGAAAGGAGGCAAAGTGTCCCATTAGGTTTATCTGGAAGGAGGTGACACCCCACGAGCAGCAACACCCAGTTATGATTAGGTGCTAGTTATATACAGCAGTAATAGAGAGGGTGAGATGAATCTGGAGTTACTTCTGCTGTGAAATGGACAGATGGAAAAAAGTACTGAAGTTTTCCACTTGGTGACAACTAAATTCTTGAAATATGGTTCATTTTTTTTTTTTCCTGTCTATAGTCCAGCTGTAAATGGCAAATCAGTCACATAACTACTGCATTTTTTCCCTGTGGGTGACAGCTTATTAAAATCTAACATCTGAAGTCAAATAATTGAAGCCCCAAAAGTCAAAATAGATTAAATATATAAGAACTCTTCTGTTACTGTGGGGATATAAGAGAAGACTTGGAGTCCACATGACAAAGATTGCACTAATAAAGCCCTTGCTAACTTTGGTTTCAGTGTCGACCACTTGTTGCTCATATATTCCTGGTTACAATTCCTTCATCTCTTTTCATGCAGTGAATCAGTGCACAGGATTTTTTCAAAGACAGCTTTTGGCTATGCCAGACAGAAAAAGGAAGCCCTTTGGGTGTGACCTCTCCAGACTCCCCTCTCTGCTGTGGGGCTGATGGCCAGAAAGAAAAATTTAACACCTTGGATCTGGGTTGCTTACAGTGCAGAATGCATGACCTGATCCTTGTATCTCCATTCAAAGTATACTTTTCAGTGTGAAAATTTGGTGTATAAGAGGCTGATTTGTTTTCAGTGCTAGTTCTCTAGTTTTTCTATTAAATGCTTCAAAATAGATGAAACTATGTTTCCTGCTTTTTGGGAGGGGCTGTAACTGGTGCCATTTTATCTTAACTCCTGAGTTGGACTCTGATTCATCCTCTAATTTATTCATCCAAAACAATGACATTCTGCTTTGTGCAGATTTTGATTTAACTCTGATGCTCTGGAATTTCACTTTTCTACCCTGAATTCCGAGTTAGATGATGGCTGCCATCTGAACTTTGTTTTGCCATGAACTTCAGCTGTTAGTGCAGTCCTGAGCAGCCACAGCAGCTCTCCCTGTTGTGCTATAGAGGAATTTAGTCACTGAAAGTTTCACCTAAGTCAGTGGCACTGTTTTGGGTGTATGTAGAAAACATCTGCAAAGCTGTTTATAAAACAGAATGCTCTGCAGTCACTCAACCTGAATTTTAAGACGAGGTGTCTTTTACAGCTATTGACACTGGACAGTCACATCCTTCTTGGAAAGACCATCATGGTGTGGGAAGAACAACCTCCACATCTGTTCTGTTTTCTTCTTTCTTTTTTTTAACCCCTCCTAATTTTGTGTCATTGGCACTGGGGGATAAAAAATGAATCAGAAATGGAAATGTTGCTAGCATTAGCTTGTTAATATCTGTTTCACTTTGGGCTGTGGCAAACACTAACACATGCCTTGGATTGTAATGTCATTTTAGCAACATTTTGAAATACTAGCCAGCTCAGGGCCTTGAATTGCTACTAGCTGGATGCTTGCAGCCCTTTCTTCCCTTCCCTCTCCATGCCACTGTCTGGTAATTAAACTTAGGCATGCTGTGAATCTCCACAGGGTTAAGATCAGACATGGAAGTAGCAAATTACAAATTACTTGCTTTGCATTTATTGCCTTTGTCTTTTGATGAATGGACTTCAGCCACCTTGTGCATCCTGAATAGACAAAGTCTCTAGCCTCAAAGGTGTAGAGTTAGTATTTTCCATGGATTTATCCATTTCTGTGAGATTTTCTGCTGTGTAGTTTTCTGATGCATGGCAGGCGTCTTCATTACTGTGGTGATGTGACAGAGAATTCTTTTTGCCTTTGTTCTTAGAGCCTCACTCATGTTCCAACCATGGAAATTGTCAGGTTCTCTATAAAGCTACAGAGGAAAAAAACAATAGCAAAAAACCCATAACTAACACAAAAATGTTTAAACTATTCTCCTCTCCTGGAATATTGTGAAAATGTTGAGTATTTCAACAGAATATTTAGTAAAAATGAATAATTTTGAGAACAGGATTTGTTGAGTGAAGGCAGGTATTATCAATGTCCAGTAACTTAAAAAAATGTTTCATACAGATCAAGGGGTTTTTTGGCCTTTTTGCTGTTCTGTTTCATTATCAATTTCATTTTGTTTTGGGTTTTTTGTTTGTTTTTCTTTTAAATAATGCATTGCTTTAAATGAGAGAGAGAGAGGACGTGTCTTTTAATAATCCAAAATGTTACAGTTGATGGATTTTCTGGATTTTAGAGATGACCCCTGCAGGTAAGGGAACACCTGATTCCTTTCAAGCTCTCCATGAGTGCAGGGGAGTTGTATTCAGCTGAGTTAATTGTGCAACTGCCAGAGATGGTTCTTGGGGCTGGAGTTTGCTGTAGCTGCTGGGAACTTCTGACTAAAGACAATAAGAGTTTCTCTTATTGTCTGTAGCTCAGGAATGTTTGTAACTGGAAAATAAAGAAGGAACTCCTGGTGGATTTGTATTTATTACTTTGATTTCTGCTCCTGCATGTAAAAGCATTTTTCAAATTTGACCAAGTAGAAAATCAGGCACTAGGATTGCTGTTTCTCCCATCAGTGCTCCCTTCTCCTCACCCTCCAGAAATTGTCTCAAGTGCAGAGAGGAGCTGGAAGTGAGTTGTTAGCAGCACCTGCTTGTTGTCCATTAGATAAGCCCACACCCTTTAGGAAATGGTTTTTAACACCCCCTCCTCAAAACAGCTGCATCAAACCTGTTCTAAAATACATGAGAAATACAGGAGCTCACACAAGTTCATTTGCTCCTCAGTACTTGCAGATACCTGGTGAGGTACAAGATTATCCCAATGTTGTCCATGTTTTGCCTTTAGGTAGACTTGGATGTTGCTGTGTCTTGTTCTGCTAAAGGTCATAGTGAACTGTCTTTCACCTGAAATGTGAACTTTGGTTAATGGGCATGTTCTTTCATTGTGGGGCGTTGAGAGGGATTAATTCATCCTTCTGAATGCTCCTTTCATGAAAACTGAGCACTTTGCTCTTCCTTCCAATGTGTTCTTCCTTCTTCCGAGGCCACTGATCTTTTTATTTGTTTCCACAGTATGTCTGAGGTGTTGTCTTCTCTATTTCCTGAGACAAAGATCTCTTTGTTTCCAGTGTAAAATATAATTTGAAGTAATTGGGCTGAAGAAAACTTTTTTTTTTTTTTTTCCCCTGCTCCATAAGAGATTAGAAAGACACTTGGTGTTTTCTGGATCTTAGATATCTGGTTAATGCAGGGATTTGCTTAAATGTTCAAAGCCTGTGAGCATCCCAGTGTATATCATAAAAATATTTTTGAATGAGCTGTTCTGTTACTCAGCATGTAAATGTGAGACCTTTATCCATTTGTCTTGTACATTGTCTTATGCACTCAGACACATGGAGAGCTCAATGATCTGGCAAGGATAATGCAAGGAAATGGAGTTGCATCATGAGGAGTTTGTGATATCATGTGGCAATAAAATTTTGCTTGATGATCTTGTGTGCCATTTAAAAAGTGACGTGGAAAAGTCAACCTTTTATACTTGTGCCTCTCAAGTAATCTTCAGCTTTGCACAACATGTCTTGAGAAGGCACTGAGTGCACTGTAGTGCCTTCAGATGGAGATGAAAGTTTACATCTGTGTTTCACATTCAGAATTGGGTGGAGGGTTGTATATTAAATACATGTGTTTTTTTTTCTTTCCCTTCAATCTTAGACTTGCTTTTCCCAAGGTGGAATTATTTATTCTATGCTCCACTTCCAGCATTATTTATTGCTTTGCAATTCCTCCTGTGCTCTCACAGCCCTTAGTGTGATGTTTTCTCTTTCTGTTTCCTTCTCTTCCTGTGTTCAGGGGTAAAGTCTTGTCCAGGGCAGAGAGCTGGGAGGCAGAGGATGGGATCTGTTGGTTTTAGCAGCAAACTTGGTTAAGGCTAATAAATCTGGGCTAACCTGTAATTGTCCTGTTGGTGCTATCTCACACGGAGAGGGCAGGACAGCAGGAGCAATCTGGACTTTGTTACCTCCGTGTCTCTTGGGTAAGCCACCCCTGGGTGACAAGCACCCTGCCTCTGCCAGGAACCAGGCACAACTAATCCAGTGCAGGCACTGCAGTGCTTGCCCTCAGCTTTGGGCTCACCTCTCCCTGCTCAGACTGGCCCTGGGGCAGCTCTTGAGGTTTCCCTTCCCTCTCTTGCTGCCTCAGCCATTTCTCCACCATCTTCCATACTCTGGCCCATCCTACTGTTGGTATAACTTTAGTCTCTTGTTGTTTTTATTTTTTTTTCCCTCTTCTGTTTCTTTATTTAACTGTCCTTTTTGTTTTACATCACTGTTTAATTGCACATAGTGCTCCATGTTCAGCTTCATGGCACTTCTTGTAGTAAAGCTATTGCATACTCAAACTTCTGTTCTTTTTCTCCTTTTCTGTCCTTTATTGCAATGACTTCTCTAAAGCATTTCAGATCCACCATTCTCAGTGGGAAATCTTGTGTGTGAAATTATATGGACAGTCACATTTTTGTGTGTTAAGTCATGTCTTCCCTATAATGCTGTGACAAGGCAATAATTTTAATCTCTCATCATGCAGCTCCAGACCTCACTGGGAGGTGTTAGAGTGTGTGTAGGTATTTATTTTCCCTGTGTGAGGGAGGTGTCTAACACACATTAAAAAGTCTCTTCAATAAATAGTCTTACTGAATATGAATGTTAAATATTCTCAGAAGTGCCTTATGTACATGGTGGAACAAGTATTTTCTACTTAGAATTTACATTTTCCCTCAGTTTTATATGAAAGCTGAATGCTGACATGCAAGTGGCCCAGGGCAGCTGGGAGCTGTGTCTTCCCAGGCCCAGCACTCTTTGTTTTTGGGTTTTGTTTTTTTTTTTTTGGAGGTGGATGTTTAGAGCATGACAGTTTATGTCCCATTGGGTTCTTTGAGTATTTTAAGCTGTCCTTTAATAACTCTGAAAGTCCAGACATCTCCATTCCCCTTTTTAAAAATAATCTAAAAAACTCAATTTTGGGAACAGCTGTTTTGTCTCCGTCTCAGTTTGCCTATTTATAAACAAAGAAACTCTCAGGAGTTTTGTGAGGCTTAATTAACAAATATTTATACAGGCTTTTGAAGATATAAAGCAGCATATAAATGCTAAGTAGTGTTATTATTACTGCCAGCTGCTTTGTTGTAATTGAAGTAATAAAAGTTTCAGTGCCAGTGGTTGTGTTGCTGTTGTCTAAATACAGTTTTTGTCAACTCAGAAGACACTGAGGATGGTGGCAAAGTGATGTGTAGACCACACTGAAATATAGTGTGTGGGATGCTATGAAATCTTTGGGAAGGGCTTAAAAATGAATTATAATAATAATATATATAATAAAATATTAAGTTATATATAATAAAATTATAATGAAAAAGTCAAAGTTCATAACTGGAAAAGAATAAACCTTCCTCTGCAGTGTGCCAGTGTTCAGAGGTCCCAGGACTAACAGGGGTTTGTCTGTGCTGTGCAGTGTCTCCCTGATCAGAAATGAGCTGGCAGCATTTCATTCATGACTCTGGCATACAAAAGGAGGGATCTTTTAGAGATGATTGATAATTTGTAGTATAAGAAAAGTAACATGGTATAAATCACAATTCACCTTTACAATTTTTTTTTTTTTTAAGATCTACTTTTGTAAAATGTTGATGCCTTAAAGCTGAGCTATTTTTATTAATGCTCTTGTGCTTATCTCACAAAACCAGCTTGTTAAAAGAGGATATGAACACTTTTTAAGCCTCTGGCTTATAAATTGTGAGAGAGAGAAAAGAAGATTGATTCCAACAGGCTTGAAGGTAGATTCATTTCTCTTCCAGTTGGCAAAATGAGAGGGAGGAAGAATTAAACTGCAGACTTAGTGAGCCAATCAGTTTCAGCCAGGTTGAAAATCATTAGATTTAGCTCTAATGTACAATTTAATTGCAAAAGTATAACTTAAAGGAAAATAAATTCAGGGGAATTCTGTTTTGGTAAATTGATGATAGTATCTCCAAGTTATTTCTGCCTGAAGTAATAAGAGTGTGGAAAAAAAAGTAATGACAAAAGAGCAGGGAGGAGAAAGTTGTTTT
Source organism: Erithacus rubecula (assembly GCF_903797595.1). NCBI lineage: Eukaryota > Metazoa > Chordata > Aves > Passeriformes > Muscicapidae > Erithacus > Erithacus rubecula. Next base: position 1,069,361 of record NC_136686.1, read on the forward strand.
GCAATATTGTGCTGCTTGAATGTTGGAGAGGATTGATAAAAACTGTGGTTTGAAGAAAACATCTCTGTTCTTTTTACTGTAAACATTTGAGATAAGATGGAAAAGTTTGGAAGAATGCAGCATCTTCTGTGTGTCCTCTCAGCATTCTTAATTGTTCGTTATGAGATTTTGTTTTGAACATTGGCAGATATTTCTGGTGGGTTTTAAGGGGTTCTAATTTATTAGGTTGGACTGTCAAACTATATATAGCAAGTAATCTGTCTCTGATCACATTTTCATATTTATTAAAATGCTGGTTTTGGTTGTAAGGGATGTTTCCTTACAGCTTCTGGGTCAGTTGTACTTATGAAGACTTGTGTTAATTAAGACATTAGAGAGATCACACAGATCTGCATCTTGGGTGTCATGATTTCATAGTGGCTGTATTGCAAGGACTTTGAGAACATAGAGGATGCAAAGCAGGGAACTGACTCAGTCCTTTTTTATTACAAATAAGCAAATTTTCAGACAACTTCATTAAACATCAAGAAGAAATTCCCCAGCCTTTTTTTTTTCCAATTTTAGGCAAATCTTACTTTAAAAACTGCCATTAAATGAACAACCACAAAGTTTTTCTGCATAGAAATAGAAGCACTTTAAACACACAGAGGCAAGCAATATAGCCCTGAGGCACATATGGAGGCAGCCCAAATGCTGAATGGCAGGTTCAGAAAAGGTTACTGCTCAAAATATTTTCAGTAGCCAAGTGGAAGACAATTCACAGCATTATATTAGAGCTGTTTTCCCTTTGTGTGATACTGGTGGCACCTCACTGTGAATAAAACTCTGGGGGTTTTTGACAGCTGTGGGAAAGAGCAACTGTTTTATGCTCCCTGTATACAGTGGTAGAGCAATTAGATGGGAATTTGTTTTTCTGTTATCCCAGGCTGCAACACAGAGTAAGCAGTATGATAACTATCTTTTGAAGTACCAAACAATCTGCCTTGGGGGCTATCATTTTAAAGCATCATATGAAATGCTGATTTAATAAGGCTTGCTCCTGGCTCATTTTAAGTGCAAGGAAATGTGTGTGTTGAGACCTTGCTAATCCTTCATTTGCACAAAATCTTTGGCTTTTCCTGAACTGTCAAGGAATTAATGGTGTGCTTCAACAAGATCCTGCATTACTAGGCTGTAATTATTTTCACAGGAGATTCTGCACTGCATTTGCTGGTGCTTTATGAATTATCATAATAAATAGAATGAAATTGCTGTTGTCAAAACATATGAGCAGAGTAATCTGATTCCCATTGTTCGTGTACTCGGTGGCTCATGGAATTAAGTGATACCCAGTGGATTTCCAGGCAGTTCATGTAAGTCAGTGAGGTTTGCTCAGTTGGGTTGTGCTTGTGGCAAGTTCAACAGGGGTGTAGCTGGCAAGGAGCAACTCCCCTGAGCCAGAAACAGGCTCCAGTTTCATGGGACACCATGGATTTTGTGCCTCTTGGCTGAGCATGGAGCTCCTTGCTGCTGTGGCATTTCCCAAACCTGGGAATGGTTCTGCCCTAGACACAGCCTGCATCCATGCTTTGATGGAAATGTGCAGCTAGCTAAAGCAGCTCTACAGAAGAGAGCATATATCACTTGCTTTTCAGGTGGAGAGAGTCAGTAGAATGCAATTGTGGAATATCTACCCAGGATTTCCCCTTTGGTTTATTACAAATCTTTGTATGGTCATAGTCCCTCCAGATCTTAGCCAGTGACTGGAGCCTTGTTGTACCAGGCACTCAATTTTAGGAGAATATTATTATTTAAACATTTTGTCTATTTTTAAGTCAGATAATTTATAAAACCAGTTTAAAACCACAAGAGATCATTACATCATCTAGTTTGACCTCCAGAGTGTTCAAAGGAGGAGAGTTTCTGGTAGAAAAATATTAATCAAGTTTCCTTGACTTTCTTCTCAGAGGAAGATAGAAATAGTAATTTAAACTACCTGCCCCTGGCAAACACTGGCATTTTTCCCATTAGTGAGTTTTTAGTGGTTCTTTGTGTGTGAATCATGTGGATACCAGAACGTGGTGCAATCCTCTAGTTGCTGTTGTTTGTGTGTGTGTGTGTATGTATATGTATGTATATGTATATATATATAAATATTTATGTATACACTGGCACACAGCAGATGCAATCCACGTTTCTTTCTCTAGATACACAACATTCCCCCAAAAGCTTCATAGGCTAAAAGCAGGTGATCCTGGAGTTTCTATTTCTGTCCTTCATGCTTCACTGGATAAATTGTGTAAACTCACATCACTTTCTGCACTGTGTACTTGTCTGTGTAATCATTTTTTGCTCACATGGCAGAGCGAGGCACTTGTGTGCAAAGCAGTTTTTAAGAGTTAAAGGACATGTTACCTTGTGTGGGGAATCCATGGGAGTGTTGGAGTATAGGTTCTTTGATTTTTGAAGGATTTGTGTCCTTCCTGCCTCCTAGAGCATGGAATTGGTGTTGTACATGCTCTGGCATGTCCAGATGCATGCTGTGAGTGTTTCCAGTAATGCCAGCAGTAACATTTTTTTCAATATTGTCACGTCTTCCTTATGACTTCTATCAGACAAGATGTACAGATGTCACTACAGGCAATTTAGTAAATTAAGTCCAAGAATTGGGTTTCTGTGGAAATGTGTCACTAGCTATGTAAGTCCTGCTTGGCTTTAAAACCTTCCTCATGGAGTTTTAGTACAGGACTTCTTTAGGGTGTAAAGAAAAATCCGTGGTGATTTTACAGATGACCTTGCACTTTATGCTGTCTCTCCCTGCATGGGACTCTTGCTTCCAGTAATGAGGAAATGTTCTGAGGCAGTGTTCTTGCCACAGTGACATAAAATAACAGAGACTTCCAGTCATTCCCTTGTTCTTGCCCTGTAATAGACACATGCCTTCAGGGACCAGCTGACCTTAAAAATGATGCATATCTGGAGCTTGGGGTCATTTCTGTTTTACAGATTTATTTTTTTTTTTTTAATAGGCCTTGGGATGGTGATAGTGCACTCAGTGATTAGAGCTCTATGTGATGAATATTCTTGATCCAAGTGTGCACTCTCCACTCTGGACACACATTTCCCCTAGAGCTCCTAGAAATGCACTCAGTTGTTGCTCTGACAGAAAGAAAAAAGCAGGAAAACTAACCATCAATTGCCTAAAATTTACCTTTATGAGTTTGAAGGCATTTTTCAGCCCAGGGGTGAAGATTGGTAGTGATGGTCATGAGTTGTTCAGCTGTGGGTGAGAGGGTTTCTGCAGCATCAGAACCTTGATCTCTAAGTATTTGTTCCCCTGATATTTATAGAACAAATTGTCTGTCTGCCTGTTTAATGATTTTGAGGTTGAAGCTCAAAAAATCTCAAATTAAAAAAAACATCAACCCACGACAAAAAAACCTCCAAAACAAACCCAAAGCAAACCTCAATATAATGTGTGCTCATTTTGTTAAAGGAAATGTAGATTATTTGGGAACAATTTAAAATAATTTATCACCATTCTTGTTTTTTTTTTTTTTTCTGTCTTCATCTTACTATGAGACACATCTTTTATTTGAAGTGTGTACTATTTTAAACAGTCATTATGTTTTCATGAAAACTCTGCTGGGCAATGTCTTACTCCAGACATAAAAGCAAATAAACTAAGAAAAATCTTCTGTTTATATGAGATGAGAAGACTTTTTTTTTAAGGAAAGGAGAGAGAGGATCTAAACCAGCTTAATGGTCTCTTTTGTCTCTTTATGTTCCTTTATGTTTTTCTGCAGTCCTCAGGAATTGCATAATTTCATTGGTATGTCACTGGGGCAGTACTACAAAGAAATCTCAAAATGCTGCTGTCTTTGGCCTGTACAGTGAAGGGAGGCAGAGAGTGCTGCAATGCACTGTTTGATCTAGGCTGATTCTGATTTTACTCTGCTTGCAGGTTTCAGATGAGAGGGAGAAATTCAGAATTAATGTGAGTGTGTAATGATGGATAACATCTTTTGGATGCTTCCTGCACCTCAGGGAAGCAAACCTGAGGACTTACATCTTTCTTTTGGGGCTGTTCATTTTACATATAGCTGAGATCTCTTGTGTGCAAGGTTGGCTGTTTGGTATTTCTAATTAATTAAATTTGACAGCTCATCCTCAGTTTTACTACTTGGTATTGCCTCAAACAAAGCTGAGCAAGCTCAGTGTAAACTTGCCCGAGCTCTTCTCTAGTGAAATGTGTCACAATTTCCTGTCACTTGCCAGGCTGTTGAGCGAGCTGTCACACAGCTGAGTGCTGGAATTGTAGAGGTGGGTGTATCAGCAGGGCTGGGGGAAGTGGAGATGGAGAAGTGGGGGCTGCTGACTGGGAAATGAGCAGGGTGGTGTTGTGGGGAGCTCACTTCATCTCCACTCAAATCTTCAGGATGTGTCTGTTGAGAGCTGGGGTGGTTTCCAGGGCTCCTGGCCACGAGGCTCTTTGGTTTGTTTGCACTCAATTCTTCAGCAACTTATGCCTAAAAAATTAAATCAATATCTTTAATTTTCTTCCTTATGACCACTGTGTTTTTCAGAGCATCCACTGTGTGGATGGAGGACTTTCCACAGTTTTTTACAGTCTCTAGATCTTTTTACAGACCTCACTGCCAGGTGCTAGACAGTGAAAGCCACAACTGCTGATAATAACCCTGATAATTCAATCCCCAGTGATGATACCTGGTGAGCCTATGACAGTGGTTCCAAACTAAAGGTCTGGAGTGGGGAATATCAGTGCTGCCACTCAGGAAATCAGAGCCTGCAGCTTTTATCCCCCTTTTGCAAAGCCCTGGGATTCTTCTTTTATCTTGGTTCAGTCTGCTAAGTCTTGTGAAAACAATAAACTGGCTCACCTCCAGTACTGTGATTTCTATCTTGAATTAATAACAAGTTGTCTTTTCTCACAAGGATAAGTACTTTTCTTTGAAACAAAAATTGCTTTATCTTCTTGAGGATTCTACCATGTTAGCTAACACATTAAATATGGTAGGTTGTTTTTCTTTTTTTTCTAATAATCCTTGTGCTATCAGGACCTTTGGTTTGCCTTGGATTTTAATGAGTCATTTAAAAGCAGAGGTCTATTTGGGCAATTTGACTGCAATATTCCCTCTCAAATCAGTTAGCATTTTGAGAATGACATCTGAGTCTGCCTATGTTTCTGCATGACTGGAAGCTGTCACTACTCATTGAAACTTATTAGTGCTGGAAATGGATATGCTGGTTCATCTGCTGGGGATGAAACATGAGGCACCAGCATCTGAATTTCAATGTTGTTCCCATGAGGAAAGGAGGAGGTGACTGAAGCAAGGACAGCTTGGACAGTGAGAGCCTGAAGCTTTGGGAACTTTGCCTACAGGTTGCTAAAAGCAGATTTGTGGCATTTTCTGATGATTCAAGAAAATACTGTGCTTTAAGGTCAAAGTTTAATGGGAGTATACAGTGCTTTAGCTGAAGATTATGCTGTGGAAGACACTTTAAGAGGAACCAAGTTGGAAATCCTTTTGGGGAGGGGGAACACTTGAAAAATTAGACTTTTAAGAGGTCAGGTGTGAAGTTTGACTCCAAGCCAAGCTTCTGTGATGGCTCTTGAGAGTCCATAGGAACACCAGAGATATGCAAAATAAATCTTAAAAATACAGACCTGGGAATGAAGGCCATGATCTTCCATGTATCTTTAAAGGACCTGAAGCCTTGAGGATACCTGAGCACTGCTGACACCTTGTCACTTTTCTCATCTGCAAGGGCTGTGAGCCAAAAGAGCAGAAAGACAATGATGTGTGGCCCCCAACTCATCACTGATGCTGCTTGTTTTACAAGGCTGTAGAGGGTGATCCTGTATTGAGAGTGCTTAAGTTTTGTTTGTTGTTTTTTTTTTTTTTTTTTTTAATCTTTACTAGAGGCAGGATTGAATACTCAAGGGATGGATTTCTTGTTTGGATTTGGTTGTTTATTAAATTTAAAGTGCAGAGAGTTTTTCAGTACTTGTAGCTCTTGAGCCAAAAGTGAGAAGATGGAGGTGAATTTAGTCAGAAGATCTTATAAAGCTTAACTATTTAATTAAGATCTAAGATTTATGTTGATGATACTTTTGAGCTAATGACTAAACACTTGTGACCCACACTGTGGTACTATTTAATCTAAAAACTACTACTTGAAGTTATGAAAAAGGAACAAGAAGGAAGAAAGAGACAATGCCTAAGAACTTTCATTTTATCCCATACTTATTAATATTCTAAAACTTCAGATTCAAAACCCTTTACTAAGTGCAATTACACTTTTATTCTAACTACACACCAGTGATTCTAACTCTTAAATAAATTAAATTTGGAAGCTTTCTTCAAGGCCTCAAGTCAAAAGCAGTGCTCTTTTGAGGTCAGAGTCAGAAAGCAGAGCAAGTTTAAAACTTCTAGGCTTCAGGGTTCCAACACTGAATACTGTAATTTCTTCATTGTTTTTTCACTTCATTATATCTAAGTATTCCCAGTACAGAGATTATTTTTCCCTACCTCTTCTCCCCCTCCCATGCCCAAAGACAAGCCCAGAGCTTGCTTATGATAGGAGTGTTTGACTGACAGTGCCTTCACCATTTGAGACTAGTGGTGTTCTAAAATGTACAACTGCCATCTCAGAAACTGTAAAACTGACCTGACAACGTGTGATTCTCAATTTTTTTCTCCTTTTTTTTCAACTTTCTCTTTCTCTCAGGAAATTGTAGATGTGCCTTCGTTCTGATCTGTCACATGTCACTGGTTAAGATTTCTGCAACCTGTAGAGAACTGTAGAACACTGAAATTGTTACACTCTGAAATTCGTAAATATAAGTGAAACAGCATGATTACAAATTAATCTTGATTAAGCTTTTTTCTTTTTACTTAGAGTTCAGTCTGCAGCAGAAATTCAGCTGTCTGAAGCTGACAGAGTGCAGAGATGGGAATGGTTAGGACATGGACTAATCCATTGACTAATGGATTTGTGACTTCCATACTGCCTCTCAATAACTCATTTTTTTTTTGAAGCAAACTAAGGGTTGTTGCTCTTTGCCTAAAGGCAAGCATTTTTAAAGCAAACTTACAGTTCTCTCAACCTCCCATGCAGCAGCTTGGAGCCTTTTCCTTGACAGATAATAATATTGTGAGGAAAAGGAAGTTTTGCAACCCTTTAACTTCCTGAAGAAAAAAGTGCTGCTAAGATTTCTTGAAAAAAAAAATTAAAAGCACAACGAAATATTCAATGAGTCATAATTTACAGGAACATCAGTTTTCTGTGAGGATAACAAGATACAATTTTTTCCATTTATCCCAAAGGAAGGCAAATTTTGCCAGCTTTTTTGTTGGTCTTACATTTCAGTATAGCAATCATTTTTAAAGTAGCATCCAATTTCATGCAGCAGCAAAATGAGGATGCTTCTGAATTATTAATAGAAACTTCACATCAGGTTTGAACATTGAATAAAAGGAAATGAGGAATCAGTTGAATAAAAGAATGCGAAATTTCTAAAAGACATGGCCTAAACAATGAAATTGGACATTTGCAGAAATGCTTGTAAGGGAAAGCCATTCCCATTGTAACAATTAGTCTGCAGTTTGTGTTGGTGCAAGAGAATGCTGCTTCAATTAACAGAACTGATTTCACAGCACAGTGGTGAGGCTGGCTCAGGCTGAAACTGAAACATTCTCTTATTAAAGTACTAAAGCTAGTTAGTGAATGACAGATCTCTTCCAAGTTTCCTGTATGAACTAATGACCCAATTTCAAAGAAGGTTCTTACCCAATCAACCTTTGAGGTGTTGCACTAGGTATTACAGTTTTACAACCCTTATGTTAAATAGGATGTGCTTTGATATAATGAAGCTGTGCTAAATGTCCAGTTTTAAGCTCATGGGGACTTTTTCTCCTTGATGACTTTTTTCCCCCTCGCATCTCATTGTGTTCTTGCTTCTGAATGTCTGTTGTGCACAAGGTTTTCTTCTTGACCTTCTAGAGAAAAATATTGGGTTTATGATCCCAAGTGAAATATTTATGCTTATTTTTTGGGGGTATTTAAAATAGCAATGTATCAATAGTGGTCTTTGTCCATGTTGTTCTCTTTTCTAAAAGCACCAAGCATCTCTTTTCATTGCCCCCTTCCTAAGATTATAGCAGGAGTTTCATATGGACTTAAAGGAAAGAAGGAAGTCTTCATGGGGATGAAATGTAAGGAACCACTGTGTAATTTTTTTTTTTACATTTCATAGTGAGAATTTATACCCTCCTCTTTGATTTTTAGGTGGGTTTTTTTGGGGTTTTTTGGGTTTTTTTTGGTTTTTTTGGTTTTTTAAATTTTTTTTTCCAAACTCTAATCTAAAGACATTTTTTAGGAAGCCAGCATCTCTCACATGCAAGAATGTGATGCCTCCTCTTTTTCTGCTTCTGTGTAAGACATTCTCTCTTATTTTGGGTGATATTTTACCACTCATTCTGTGGTAGGAGCCTGAGCCCACCCTGCTGGTGCCCCCACACATTCAGTGGAGCAGAGCACAGGCAGAGTGCAGCTGGATTGGATTATGTTTGGGTTTCTTTTCAATCTTTGGCAGCATCTGGGAGCTGTTTGTAGAGCAGCAGGCCTCATGTACATTTGGGTGGGAGAGAAGAGGGGCAGGGAGGGGTGGCACCCCTGGTTTTGGTGTACTTTGTGTGCATGTGTGGTTGAGAGGTGCCTGCACTGACTGCCAAAAAAATCTTCAAAGGATTTTTCTCACCATGGTCAAATCCTGCTAGCTTGCTGCACTCAACTTGTGTAGGCTTTTTGGTACTTTTGGCACCTGTATTTTTAATTTTTTATTTGCTGCTTTTGCAGTTCCAGCCATTGGCTTCCTGTTCCTTCTCATCATCAGCTGGTTTGTGGCATTGAGTGATGGCTCTGCTGCCTTTGGGGTACAAAAGAGAGACCTGATGGTTCTTTCTTTGTTCTCTGATCATGATGGTGTTTCCTGGACTAAGTAGAAATCCATTTTTCTGATTCAGGAGGTAGAAAATTCCATTATCTTCCATTTGCCAGGGTATTGTCAGGTGGGGATTCTCCCTCCCTCCCAGAGAATCTAGTTCTCAAAAAATCCTGCCAATTCTTTTTTGCCCTCAGAGAAAAACCTATAGATTTTGTGTTTTGTGGGTTATTTTTGGTTTGTTTTGTTGTGGATTTGGTGGGGGTTTTTTGAGCCAGTTTTGATAAACAAGTTGAACTTGCTCAAGGCAAGAGATACAAAGAAATTTCGGGTGGTGACCTGAACCCTTGTGCTGAGACATTTTTGCAGATGAGCTCTGTTATCAGCCTGCAAGTTGTAGGTAATTTGTTTCCTCTGTAAATCTCCCTGAAGAGGAGGCAAATGTGAAATATCTAAAAAAACCCCAAAGGTTGTAGTCAACTTTCTGCCTTTGCTGAAGGTGGAGGAAAGAGCTATTATGCATGACAACAGTTTGTTTTTTTTTTTCTTTCATGATGTTTGATACTTGGGAGTGGGGTGATATTTTGCATAGTTATAATTAGAAAACTGTTGTTGATGCTTTGCATCCCAGTCCTGGCTGGAATGCAAATACCCATCCAGTTTGGTAGAACAGGTATATTTTATACCCCCAGGACACTGGCTGAGGATAACTCTGCAAAGTCACAGATATTTGCCTTCCCTCCTGCAAATATAGAGGGAAAACATTTGCCCAAACTCCTTCCTTGTCCTGCTCTTTTGATTAAGCTGGAACATACTGCAGTGAAACTCGTGGAAAAATAAGTGCAGAAACTTTAATATCTTTTCTTTGTTTTTGGGCACAAGTTAAACAGAGAGCTCCTGCATCTGCTGCTGTGTCCCAGTGCTCAGCTGGAGCAAAAAGTTCTCCCTTAGGTTGTGATACAGGAATATAATTTTCAGCACTGGTTTTTCCTAGGAAATTCAGTGTGAAAATAGTACTGGAAGTTGTCAAAATGCAAAGGATTTGCAGATATCTGAAAAAAACCCCAGAAAACAGAAACAATATGCCAAGCTGAAGTTAGGGTTTTAGGACCTGTCTAAGCATTGGTATATGTGGAAATAATTATTTCCTTGGCTGGCTAGAGGACTGCCAGCTTTCATGCTGTCAAGAAGAATGCACATGAAACCTGAATAAGACATAATCATGTCTCACTGGAACCTAAAGATATGATTTACAGGACTGACAGGCTCTTTGTTGGATCAGCTTTGAGTGGTTGCAGTGCAAAGAAAAATGCACTTCAGGTACCTAGAAAGTATTGAGACTGAAAAATACATCATGTTTTTAGTTCTGTGAATTGTTATGTCTCTGAGTAAGCCTTGTATGCAAAACATTTTTACTTCTCTCAGGACCATTAAACATAATATTCTCATTTTCCTGTTACTGCAGCATTTTTGCTGTTTAGTATTAGTTTTTTTTTTTTTTTTCTAATCCATCTGTGCCCACTGTGTTTGGTTTTGCCCACTGCATGCAGCCTTCATTTCTGGCAGTTTCATGAAAATCTGCAGCATTCTGGGGATAAAGCTTTGCCCCTGTATTGCAGCTCACTGCAGGAGGAGGTATTTAAATTCCAGTTTCATGTTGACAGCCCTGTGGTGACAACTTTCTTTCTTGGTCCCTTCTGCAGCCATCCCATGATTACCAGTATCAGTGTAAATAATGAGTGGCTAAAAAAAACCCCAAAAAAACAAACCAAAAAACTTTAACTCCCCTTTCTATAAATACAGCATCTTCCTGCCTAATTTTCCCAGGGGAATTTGTTCCTATGTTGTTTGTTCTACAGTCTGGGGAGTCTCATCTCCTGCTTTCACAAGGGTGTTTCAGGGGGCTCTTGTGAAGTCACTGGCCCAGCATCACTAATAAGCAAATATTAACGAGTTAATTTATAGATGCTATAGGTGATAAAAGTTAGAGCTGCTGCAGACAAGTTTTTCCATTGTAAGTGGGATTTTTCCTCTCTCAGGGGAGGGCTCAGCCTCCAGCAGAAGGTGACAGGGACAAACTGAATTCTTTACCTTCGTTCAGCAGCTGTACTCAAAGTCATCCTGCATCTACATTAATTTCCTACAAGGAAAGGTTCAGAACTCTGAGATCCTGTGTCAATTCAATAAACTGGCACAGAGCCCTTGCCATGTCACGGTTCATTGAGGTCCTGGGGCAATATTTAGTGTCACAGAATAAGCAGTGCTCCAGTTAACACAGCCATCTCTTATGCAGGGAGATGCATTTATGCCTCTCAAGACAAAGAACCTTTTCACTATATGTCCAACTATTATTCTGTTGGTTCTTTGTGGGGAATTACCACATCTTTGTTTTCCTTTGTGCAGGGAAAGAATTTTGCATGTTCTCATTGAAAAGCCCAGTGTTTGAAGACACAACACTTACATGAGGATTAACTTTTTAAAAGACTTGAGAGTCCCCGTGGAGTTGGCTGAGTCCATGAATAAAAGTTTGAATTTTCAGCCTAATGTATTAATTATGTTTGTCCAATTCCTAGAGGACCAGTAGATCAAATTAATCTTAATTAAATTTAAGCCTATGATAGGAGGGAAAAATAAGAAAAGGTAATATTGTAGAGTTTAAAGCTTAAAGGAGTCATTAGACAAGCAGACTGTTACTTTTTCTGGTTAAAATGTAAATAAATTTTAAATTTAGGTTCCTGTTAATACATTTTAACTTACTCATTTTTAGCCTGGAGTCAGACATCCAATAATATGGTGACTACTGTGCTTTTGTTTACATGGAGACTTTTTTTTTTCAGACCAATACATTGAAAGCTCTTTTGATAAAGCCCATCTTGTCATGCTAAGCCTGTAAATTATTTTGATGAAATTTGCAACTCTAATAGGAATATTAAAACTAGAAACAATTTTTTTTATGGTGGATGTTTCCATATACTTGAAAGAGAAAAAGCTTAAAGTGAAAAAGATGGAAGCCACTTATATTTATGTTCTCAAGTTGATTTAAATCTTCCATTCAAATCCTGTTTAGGAGTCCTTAGATGTGTGATACCATGCAGAATTACTTAGTCTCCCAGGGATCTCTGCATTTTAATACAACAGATGTCAGTTTTGCATCTTGAGGTCTATTTCTTATTTCTGAGGAAATTTTTTTTTTTATTTTATCTAAATCTAACAGAAAGGTTTTTTTTTTTTAAATACTTGTCTTTATCAGGCTAATATCACCTTCTTGTAAGCAACAAAACACCTCTCCATTTCTTATTCTCAGGAGTGTATTTAGTGCTCTTTCTCATCTCTTCTCTCATAACAGAATTTGTGCACAAATGCCATCAGGAGGATTTTTTTTTTCCCCATTATATTTGTTTTAGGGCTGTGAAAGAATGGAAACATTCTTGTTAAGAGGCCTGGTTTTACATCCACCTTGTTTTACAGCAATTCCTAGAAGCTTGCAGGAAGTTTAGCACAGGATGTTCTTGGTGTAATCCACTTACATAATTGGTATATTTTATATGTTTATGTCCTAGGTGAGCAACATGAAGTGTCTGGTTTATGTTTGGGGGTGTTATTAGCAAGGCAAGACACTCACAGCAGTGTTTGGAGCCTCCTGGGAAGTGAAAATATTTCAATATTTCCTCTGGAGTATGATTTTGATGCATCAAAATTTTTCTCTCCTCTTTTTCCTATGTGTCTGTCATGTGTGTCCTTCCTTTATTTTAGCAGCCTTTATCTCACCCTAGCAAGCAGAGGGGAAACTGTAGATTTATTATTAAACTCTAATGAGGGTGCACAAATTGTTCTGAAGTTCAGGACAAATGACACTGCTTGGGCAATGTAAATAATGCAGGGAGTGACCTGGCAGACTGGAGGCACTTCTAGAGTTTCTCACCTCATCACATCTCCTGCAAACAATTGGAAAAAGTCAGCTTCCAGTTAGGCTGGGAACTGTTGCTTTCTTCATTAGTCTTGAAAATATTGTCCCCAGTTTCTTCTTTCTCCTTTTTCTCCTAAGCATCACAATACACACGCATAAGATGTATTTTGCTTTTCCATTATAATTTTGTATTTTATGTTTTGTGATTTGACCCCATTTTATTCCTCCATAGCCTCTTTCAGCTTGCAAGGAACAGTGTTTTATTCACATTTTTCTTGAATTTGTTTACCAATTTGAGGTTTTTATCTTTTCATTCATCACGATGAATGGATATTTTATGGCCAGAATTGCAAGTCTGAAAGTAGCTTTGAGTGCATAAAATAACAATGTAATTAATGTTGTTTTAAATGGTTAGAGCAGATTTCTGATTTTATTTACTTTCCCCAGAAAAATTCTGGTGGCATGATTAAAATGATGAAACATTGGATTAGGAATTGTTTGCTCAGCAGGGTTTTATGTTTGAGTGTGTTCAGTATTGGTAATGACTCTGTGCAGTGAACAAAATCAAACACAATTTAAATACTTTGTTGACAGTAGCAAGGCATAATTATAGACATTCTTGGGAAACTTCAAGGCTTTTGCTTTTTTTTTTTCCTTCTGGATGGGATACACAAAAGTCCCTTTTTGTCACAAAGATTTTGAATGTCCTCACTTTGTTGTCCAGCAATTCTCATTTAGAGTTACTCTGTTTTGATCATAATTGCCAGGCAAAAATAGTCTGGAAATATGAGAGAGATGCAGAGCCAAGAAAAATTTTCTGTACAACTATGGTGGGGTTTTTGTTTTGATTTTTTTTTTTTTTTTTTTCTAGTTTGCAGGGAGGTTGAGCATTTTGTGTTTGTTTTTTTGTATGATCTGTTAGCTCAGGATTAGGCTCTTTTGTTTGTGATATAAATCCTGTTTTGGCCTACAAAAAATATTAATTAACTTCTGTACTCCTGTGTGCCATGTTGTAGAATCAACTCGTTATTATTAAGGCAAATAAAAGCATAAATGAGATGATACAAGGAAGTCCAAGAGAATCTGGGTTCAGATCAAGGGCAAACACCCTTGTTCCAAAATTATAAAACAAAGGAAAAGAGATAATTAGAGAAGTTGGAAGGTATTTAAGCATGAGGATTTCCTTTTAATACACCCTTAACCTTTAGAAGGGCATTACTGTGAGACATTATTGAAATCATTACTTTTTAATAGGCTTCAATAAAAGAAACATTAGCAAGTCAACTTTTATAGAGGTAAGTGGTGGTTTTTGTCATTCTGGGGTTTTTAAAGAAGTGGAACCTTTTTAGAAAGCTGATTCCTAGCTCAGGTTGATGAAATTATTATTATTTGGTAGTTGACCTTTGCAGGGCTCCTGGTGAGTGCTTGGCCATCACTGGAACCTTTCACCACTTAGAGGAAACTGAGGGAGGGACCTTGTCCTTCAGCAGAGGAGCTGTCATGTTTGATATGTTTGTTATCTTCATGCAGGATCTGAGGAGAATATCTAGAAATCATTGCCTTTCACTGTCCTGAGCTCTGTCCTGGCCCACTTTTTAAAGCCCAATCAACCAAAGGGAAAAAACAACCAAAAAAGCCCAAGCCTCCCTGCTAAAACCCCACATTTAAACAATAAACCCCATTTTTATAGTTCTTATCACTGCCACTTTTAATATGATTTATTCCCATTGCAATAGGAATTAGAGGTTGTGCTTTGTTTGGGAGAATTGAAGATTTTTTAGAAGGAACAAAGCAGCTCTATGGAAACTGACACCTTGTCCTTGCTGTAAACTATTAGATTCTTGGTTCATCTTTTGAAAATAATGTTCCATTTTTTTTTTGTTAGACCTTCTAGTTGGCCTGAAAACAGGTTTGTTCTTTTTCTTCTTTTTTTCCCCACATGCATTACTAGACCATTTAAGGCTATTACAAACATTGCTTCTCATAGCTGCATTGATTTTTTTTCTTTTTTAGGTAGATTTAACTTGGCATGTGATTTAATGTGCCTCATTGTCTTGTAATAAACCATTAATTTGTGCAGTAGATGTCAACAATGAGGGGTTCAAGGGCTGTGCTCAGTACCAGTGATGGAGGAGAAGAAAAAAGGTCAGAGTGGCTGAATTGTGAGAGGTTGAGTCAGAGTTTCTGATTTTGGTGGGCAATATCAGAAGATAAAACATCACCAGGAGTGCAGTGCTTTGATCCCAGTGGATTAGATCAGCTAGTCAGTGATTCTAACTGGGGATGGGTGTAAAGGTAAAGGTAAGAAATGACATTTGGGAAAATCAGGAGATGGACTGAAAATTCTGGCATCCAGATATCCCCACATTGTGATTCCTTTGTGATTCCCAGGTAAAAGATAGCATGAACTGCTGAAAACTATCTGGTTTTATAATTATAAACAATGGGATTTGATGTGCATGAGTATAGGAAAGCTTTATATAGAAGCTTTAGGTGTTTCTGAGGCCATGTCCATGGTGTGCTCTGTCTTGGGATAAAAATTGAATTAATTCAAATTTTGATACAGCTTCAAAGTAACTTCTAGTTGCACCATGATGGGGAAACTTGCCCCTCCTCCTCAGCTACAAAGAGAAAATTATTGGCACAAAAACTAATTTATGACTACAGATAGTGCTTAAAATAACTTTTATGAGCACATGGTAATGTGGTGGATGTCTGTAGGTGTATTGATGTGAAAACCCCTCTGCTGTCCTTTGAGGAAGTGATTTCAAAGGGCTGCCTGAATTTGTGCTTTCCTTAATAAACAGAAAATATTCAAGCTCTTCCTGATGATACAGTTCTCAGTGCTAGGAAGGGCCAGGTTCCTAAGCTGTGCACTAATAAGTGCACAATATTAAATTTATACCAGTCTGAACCAAATGTTCTGTCATTCACCTCTTGGCCCTGAATTTTTCTTAACTATGGAGTTACTGATTGTTCCTTTGTGCTGCCTCCTCATCCTTCTTCTCAAGGGATTTCTGTTTTCTGGCTTCTTTCTTCCAAAACTTGAGAAGTCATGTACAATGAATGAACTATAATAAATTTACATAAGGCAATATTAACATATTTTTTTTTAAACAAGCTTCTTGATTTGTTAAATTTTTACATTAATGCTGGGAACTTTTTTTATGGTGTGCTTTGCCCTCTTGAAAAAGTAAGAGAGCCTGACTTTTCAGGCTGCAGCAGGACAGTTGCCTGGATTATTTCAGCTCTCATTTTACAACAGGGCCAGCAAAGGAAGCACTTGATAGCAGGCAGCTGGGAAATGAAGTTACTTTGCTACTGAGCACAGTGGACATTTTGGTAATCTCTAGTGCTGAGATATGCCAAGAATGGATGTTTTACTCTGTCCATGTTCTCTGTTCTGCTGTTTCTGTGGAATATCACATGTTTTTTGTTGATTTTTTTCCCCCCCTCCTTTGCTGAACAGGAAAATTAAACCAAAAAGAACAACTAACATGGTTACTTTTCACAGCTTAGTTTGTACTGCTCTGAGCACCTGTGGCCAAAAAACCTCCCCTTCCAAGCCAGTGGTAGGATGGAAAAAAACCCTTTGAAATAAATGCAGTGTCTTTGGGTGGTGCAGAGGGAGTGCAAAGGGTGAACAGGGATATGATGGGTGTTTTTGCCATAAGAAAATTGGTATTTAGAATGTTCCTCAAGTCCCACCAAATGTGCCAAGCCTGAGAATCAAGGGCTGAGCATTTCTGCTCACATTTCAGAGTGACTAGTAAGAAACCAACCCCTTCTTGCACTTCGTGCTCCTTTCCAAAACCCAAATTATTTTTTTTTGCTGCTTTTTCTGAAACCACACGTGATGCTTCCCACACATCTCTTGAGCTACACCAGTCCCTGTCAAAGCCATGGGAATGATGTGGTTTTCAAGAGCATTCCCAATCTGATGATGTCCCTGTGTGGGAGAGGGTGGTGAATTTAATCACACCCTGTCTGTTTCCCATTGCAATGCTCTCCATGCTCATCCTTTCAATCTGTAGAGCTGTTTGAATGCAATAATCTAATCTTCCTAAATAATAATCCTGTTCTCAGTTTTGTCTGCTTTATCCCATGTGAGTATCTAAAGAGACAGGTTTGTGTTTTGCAGTGCTAGCAGGAAATCCCAGGTCTGTGAAATGCAAGGCCAACTGTGTATTGACTTCAGGAAAGCAGAAACTTAGCCTCTGGAGGATTTTTTTATTATTAATCTCTCTTTTCTTCAATTGGAAAAATAATAATTGTGGAGTTTCTTCCAAGATGTGCCTCTAGCAGGTAGAATAAGGGTTTACATATTAATATATTTGACTGTGTAAATTTAATGAGTTTCAGAAGTGGATCCAAGCTGAATATATGAAAGGAATTTTTATACTGCCTGAAACTAATATAATTTGTCTCCTATTTCAAGATGAAAATAGTCCTGATTGACTTATTAAACCTGATCCTTGCAGAGTTTGAAAACCAAACATTATGGCAGAAGGAATCTAAAAGTAAGAACAGGTTTCACTGTCTACCCTGTAAGAAGCTGAAAAAAAAAGATAAGTAAACAAGGAAACAGCTTGTGACAATAGCCACTGAAATCTAATATCTGGCTGTGAATAAACCAAGTCTGACATTGATGTACAGAACCCAGGAAAGTATAAACACTCAAAAGGTTGCAATAATAATAAATATCTATAATAATTTGCAACTCCTGTGGCAATGGAGGTGGACAACTTTTAGACATCAGAGTGGATTTACAAAGCTTTGCATCAGCATAAATAACATGAAATACATTTTGCAGTTCTATTGTCTTCCCCTCAGATTTCTGTCTCTCTTGATATCCATCCCACTCTTGGGAGGTATTCTATTAATCATTTCAGGATAACTATTCTATAGTGGAATTATAGGGCAGCATTTTGAAGTTATGTTGTAGAATATAATCTTTTAAGTGTCTGGCTTATACAAGAGTGGTGTGGAGGATTCCTTTTCTTTTGGCATCTGACAAAATGATGCAGCATCTTTGCCCATCAGAGAGAAGAGATGGGAATTTGTGTGGCAAATGTGACAAATGTGTGGTACATTGGGAAAAACTACTTGTAGAGAGGTTGGAAGTAGTCTTGCATTGTGTATCTGGTGAAATAAGCATTTTTGTTAGTCAAGAAACTTTCCCAAATGTAGATGTGAACAGACCTGCTGCACAGCTAGACATTGATATGGTTTTTGGGGTTCTCAGTATCTCCCTGTAGGGTAGAGGGTGTGTACTATGTCTTTTAAATTCATTAATACTTCTAAAACAGGGATTAAAAATGCATCACACTAAAGTTGTGTTGTCTCTTTTGACCTTGCCAGTAATGCTTTTATCTTTGCCTTGCAAAGAGGCTTTTCCCTGTGCACTTACCTGTCAGCTCCTGAAAGGCCAAAAGATGTAAAAGCTGAACTTGGAGGAGGTTTTTTGTTGGCTCTTTAATTTTGAGGTTTTTGGGTTTTTTTTTTTTTTTTAGATTACATATATGACTGATTTAGGAGCAAGATATTATGTTAAATAAACTGGTGTGTGATAATTTCAAGTGCTTTTTCCTGTGTGCTGCATTGCTATCTCAACACACTGCCTCTCTATTTTCCACACCCTCAAACTCTGCTGGTGTGCATCAAGAGACTGTCATTAAAAACAAAACAGAAGAGAGTTAATTACAGCTGCTTATAATGCTGTGGAAGAAATGTTTTTTAAAATAGTCCAAAATTCCCTTCCCCACCACTATTACTAATTTCAGAGAAGCAGTGGTTCTAGATCTGTTCAGGTGACCACTTCCACTCACTTGTACTTTTTCAAGACAAGGTTATTCCAAGCTAATTAATTTTTTTCCCCCCCTTCTTATTAAATAAGTTTGGCTGGGCCACATTTACTTGGATTAAATACAAGTGAAAAGAAAACTCACTTTGGTTCAGGAAGTTTGTTTTGTGGCTTTTTGGAAAAGAACATTCTGTCCACTCTCTGCAAAACCAACACAAACTGTCTCTTGGCACAGACTCTATTCTTTGTAGATACCTCACTTTAGTTTATCTCTGTTATTTTGCAGGATTAGGTATCACAGTCCATGTTTCCTGGATAAATCCTGCCTTGTGTAATTGTGCTTTTGCTTTGTAAGTCACATCTGCAGTGGTAGTGATGATTAAATCTTCTAAACTCTATTTGAGATCTGCTGATGAAAGATAGTGAATGATGGAAATAGTGATTATTCATTTTAGGATAGTAAATGTGGTTTATGTAATATGCTTTTTTAGAAGTGGTTATATTTCATTGTAGAAATGATGGTGTCAATATGATGTTAAGGAAAAAGAGCTGTAGAGGCACAGAGTGAAACTGCAACAGTTTTTATGTATTTTGTAATTGAGGAATTGTGTGTGAGTTTCGTGGTGAAATCATTTCTCTTTTAGCTTTTTAAAGGGTATAATTAAGCTACTCTGTGCTACTAAATGGGATAATGCATTTCATGTGCTTGTGGCAGGCATTTCTCACATGTGAGGATCTGGCAGGAGCTGCTGGAATTGGGAATAACAGCAGAGAAGGAAATGTACACTGGCAACCATCAAACAGGGAGCAATCTCTGGTGCCCTCTTTTGATAATATATTCAGTGGAGCAAGTTAGGGGAGGATCTTAAGGGATATTAATGAGTTATTGGACTGATTCTTTAAGTCTATAACTTACATTGGCTTGGGCTCTTACTAGAAAAGAAAACAAAAATATCTTGCACCTTGTAGGAGGCAGTCCTATATGCAGTCAGCAATAATCCCATGGAGTAATAAAAGCAAATCAGATCTGTCCTGTAACAGCTTTGAATTGAGCTGAAGGTTTGCACACACATTTGGGATGTAAATTTTGAGGGCTTTGTTTTTTAGCATAAAAGGAAAACACAATGAAGAGCCCCAACCTTCTGAACTTTCTATTTCCATACATTTAAATCCAAAGACTAAAGCATTTTGAATGTCATGCCCACCTTATCTTTCCAGCAAAGCCTTTTCCTATAATTAAAAGGGCACCAATTTTTCTAATTGTTGCCAAATCCAATCCAAGCCTCCCACACAATCATTTCACCCTTCCCTCCCCCTCCCATCATTGTCTGATATTTTGTTTGCACAGTCACTATTCATTAACTGTGTTCAGGTCCAGGGCAGCAAACAGAGGAATCACATTAGCAAGGAGGAGCTCAGAAACTCACCAGTGAAATCTGGTTTCTTTCCTTTTCTGTTTTACATTTGCTTTCAGATGAGAATCCCAAAACCTGTAACAAATTTCAGAGATAAGGAGCCTGGAAACAAGGAGTGTGTTACTGTTTGCTACTTCCTTTTCTTAGCAGAATTCTTTAATCTTCCATTCTACTGAGAAGAACTAATTCTGTTTTCAACAGAAATAGGTGATTGACAGATAAACCACCAGTAGAATCTGGTCATATTAGTAAGCAGATTGATAAGGTTTGATACAAAAATTAGCTCACTGTATTGCTTTTTACATTATTGTACAACCATTGGATCAATTCAGTTTGACTGAATTGACCTATTGCCACTTGCCCTATCAATGTGTTCACTTGCTTCTTCCTAGTTCTGTTGTTCTATCAAATTGATCTGTATGTTTTAATTAATTTTAATTGGATTTATTGTAAATGGCCCTGTGAGGGACAGGAAATGGAACCTCTCATAGGAGTCTCAGATCGGAATAATGCCAAAATCAAAGCCTAAAGAGAGTAAATCATAAGAAAAATTCTGCTATAAATTGGTCAGATTTGATAAAATTTGAAGAACTGTTCAGTGCCTGGAACAGGGCAGCTGTGAAGCTGGAAGTGGCTTGTATTAAAAGTTTCAATCAAGTGCTGGATATGAATAAATAAATGAAATAGAAAAGGATTAAATCTTGAATGTCAGATTCAAAATTTGAAGGGTTTTAGGGTGGAGGCTGTTCAGTTGTCTGGACCATGAGGTTCCTGTTAGCTGTAGAGAGGAGTTGTTCTTGGTATTACTGCTATTTAGGAAATCCACTCTGACAGTAGTGGATGAACTCTAACCAGAACTGTGTTTCTGCCTGTCATGCACTGAGGGAAATCACATTTTAAGAAGTCAGGGATTAGCAAGTTGAACCCATTGTATAATGTGCAGTGGAATTGCAAAGCTGAACTTGTTTTTTTTTTTCTGTTTTTCAGTGATTTGTCCTGTTGGGCAGCTGCCTTCTGAGTGCCTCTGGAGAGATGCCAGCCAGCTGAACTAAGCAGGAGCAGGGACAGCATCTACCAGGGCTGAAGTTTTAATCCCAGGCACGTGACATTTGCACAAGTGATCTCTGGTGAGTTGGACATAAGCACAGCTTCTCTCTTTTCTCTCTAACAATTGGCAAATGTTGCAAACTCTGAGTTTCTGGAGGCACAGATTGGCCTGCCTTGCTTGTTTTTCCCAGAGTGTGACTGATGGGTTTAGAGAAAATGAAAGTGATCCAGGTTACCAGCCCATCTTAGGAAATCCTTACTATTTGTGTATATGTTTATGGATTATTTTCCCCTCTCCCTCCACTGAATGAGTAATGTCCTGGTGAGGCCAAACTCCAGTTCTGTAGCATTGGTGTGTTATGCTAGATGATATCACTGTGTTTTTTTGTAACCAGAGGAGATTTTATACCCTCTTCCTTAGTGCTTCATAGCCTGGAAATCCAAGCTGTGGGATTCTGATAACAGGAGTGACTGGCTGCTGTCAGCACAGGGGTGATTAAAAATGTGTGTGTGCATGCTGCTTCACTCCCTTTCCAGCTGAATAGAAAATGAAACTACCCAAAGCCTTTTATGTAAGTGCATGGATTTGGGTTTTTTTCCTCTTTCAATCTCTATGTGGCTGTGTGCAGGCAAACTTCATCCCCTGCTTCCTCTTGAAGATGCTGTGTAAAGAAAAGAGTGAGCTTGTTTTGACCTCTGAGGTGTGATCCTCTTTCCAGTTCAATACCAGACATAACCTCTCTACAAAAGGCAATATCTAACAATGTTTTTAGGGGAAGGTGGTTTCTAGTCAGTTTTTCCAATCTGTGGTTTTCCTTGATAAAACAATGGCAATCTGCTTCTTCCAGAAGCTGAAATGCTGTGATTGTTTGACAGCAAATGTGTGGAGAGCTGCCTTACACCTTGTAACACCCTGCTTCATTTGAGACTCTGTCATGCTGGGCTGACTGCTGTTTTCCTGGGAAGTGTGGCACCAAAGAATTATTGATGACATGGAGCCTGGTCTGCAAAACACACATTTGCTATCAAAAACAGCATATGTGTCCCTAGCTATGGCTAACCATCTAAAAATCTCTGGAATTTGGGGGAGGTAACCCCTCAATACATGGAAAGGATCCCATTAAAGCATGAGCATGACTCAGCTCAACATCAGGTGCTGAATTATCCTATGAATTCCTGTTGATAGGAATGTTGATATCAATCCTATTGATATTGAGCAGGGGCTTTGTGCTTTAGGCAGAACTGCCTGGAGGTCTCTTCTGGAGCAGGTAGGAGGAGAGCCCTGTCAGGGTGGGTGCAGGAAGGGCAAAAGGCACCCAGGGCACTTGTCTGGCTCTTTCAGGCTCTTGCCATATTGTTAAAAAGGCTGGTTGGAACACACTGAAGGTCAGTGCTGTCCTGAGCTACACCTTGTTAGCAACAGAGTTGGAAGATTATCCTGGGCTGAAAAATTATGAGGGTAATTCTGGTGGAAGCAAAGGCAGAGCAAGGAATGCAAGTACATTATTTCAAAGTCCTGTAGCCTTTTAAGCCAGACTAAAGTAAGTAGGCTTTAATTAATGGAAAGTTTAGGAAAACAAACTTGGTGCTATTGTCACATAACCAATGCAAGTTGGAGCACACCTGTCCTTAAGTTCCTTTCCTTTTTATTGCTGCTGCTCTTCCTGCTTCAGTTCAAGCATAACAGCTGCTGTCTGGGGAGCCACTGAAGGTAGATGCAATTCCTTTCTGCTTCTGGAGAACTCTGAACCCCAGCACTTAAATAATACAGCAACTTTAGTGCTAACAGCAGCAGCTTTGGAGGAAAAAGGCTTTCAGATGTTGCAATTGATTTTCAGGATGTGTAGAAATAGAGAAAGCAAGGTAGTTATTGAAGCAGTGGTTTTTTATTTAAAATCACTGTCACTTGGGTAGATGCACTTTTTTTCACCTGGAAATCCTTTCAATCATTAAAATTTGGAGACCACAGATTTTTTCTAGAAGTCAGATAATTACAGTGGAAGCACATCTGTGCCTTGATCAGGGAGGACACCAGTTTAGGACAAATGTCTGTGGTGTCTGAATCCTGAATGCCATCAAGAAGGAAGAAACCTTTGCTCCCTTGTAACTTGAGTGGGAAACCAGCTCCTTGAGAAGATCATCAGGAAGGGACATTGAAAATCCAGTGCACAAATAAAGAGTGAGTCAAGGCAGTGCCTCCCTGGCAGGTCAGGAGCTGATTGTGCTGTGACATAAATCACTGTGTGCTCTGGGTACATCCAGTCTCAAGGGTTTGCCTATGGCTGCACTTAAGAAATGCGTGTGAACTCACAGGCAGGTTTTTAGTTTGCTGGTTTTTTGTTTTTTGTTGTACTCCCCCTTATTTCTGAGAGCACTATAGAGCACAGAACTTCAAGTGCAGGGTATCTGGGGAGTGTCCTGCCCTTGGGCTTGAGTGGTGTTTTGCACTTTGCTTACAATTCCACTCAGTTGCTCTTGTCTACACTGAACTTGCAGGTAGCATTTTGAAACTACAGTTTAACCCTTCATTTGGAAGCTGGATTTTCTTACACTTTTAAAAAAATGTTTTAAAATTTTCTAGTTGTTCTTAATTATAGCATCAGAACAATATTATCACAGAATCATAAAGTATTTGACATTGGGGGGGATCTTTAAGGACCATCTAGTAGAACTCCCCTGCAATGGGAAGGGACATGTTCAATTAGAGCAGATTTCTCAGAGCCCCATCCAAACTGACCATCAATGTTTCCTGGGATGGTGCACCCACCACCCCTCTGGGAAACCTCTTTTACCACCTTCATCGTAAAACAATCTTTATATCCATTCTAATTCAACCTCCTTTAACTATAAAATCATAATCTCTTGTCCTATTGCTGTGGGCCCTGATAAAAAGTCTGTCCTCATCTTTCCTTGAAGTACCAAATCACTGAAGTGATTGGCTAATAGAAATATTGCAGAATCAGGTAAAGGAACCTCCTGCCTCAGGTGGAAATTTACATTGACAGACATTGTAAGCCATCATAAGCCTGCAAAAGATTATTGGTTAGCTACCAATGACTCTTTTGAAAATCAAGAAAAATGATGGCTTAAGCCATTGGTATAAAACAAACCACCCTCTTCTTGACATAAATTTTGCTAAGATGCAAAACCACTGAAGCTGGATGGGTATTTCTGATGATTTTACTACAGCAAAATTTAACTTATTTATTGACAGGAGTAAAAATTTCTAGGAACCATTTTTGTTGTTTTAAAAATCCTGTAATTCAAAACAAATGTATCTTTTAAATCCTGAGACCTGGCTGCTCAGGTGGGGGATGTGCTTTAGGCCAGCTAGGGAAGTCTGGCCATTTCCAGGGTTGTCATTGCATGTGGTGCTGGCTGCTGGTGCCCACGTGCCCTGCTCTGCAGGGGAAAGCTCAGTGTCACAAATGCTGCTCACCAAGTGTTGACAGCTTGTCATGACAGACAGTGTCCTGGCTGGTACTTGAAAAGGTTTGGAAATGATCATAATCTCTTTCCTGAGGGACTCTGGAAGCACTGGGGTTTGTTCTTTCCAGGTTTAGGTAATAAAAAGACGTTCTGCCTTTCATTTGTGCTGAGTTCACAATTATTTTATTGTCTCGGTTGGGTTTTCACAGCAAATCCAAAATCATTAATCTCCCGTGGAGTGAGAGGATGTGAAGAAAAGTGTTGAAGGGAGAGGAGGGACAGAATGGCAGCTGAACAGACTGGGGTTTTCTGTGGTGTTTGGTTTACAGCAGCTATTCCTGTACCTAGGGGAGCCCGTGGGGTGACAGTGGTGTGTCCTGGAACATGGCACTCACCCACCATGTGGCAAGAAGGAATTGTGTATCTTCTCTCTCCTTTTACCTGGGGCTGTAGAATAATTTTATTGTTTATTGCATCCATGTGTCCATTCTCTGCTGAGGTGCTAAAGTGGAATTGTGAGATCCAATGACATAAACACAAACTCAGGTAATTAAGTCCCTGTAGGGTGCAAGCAGAGAGCACCTTTGCTCTGTCATCAGAGGCACAGGGCTGGGTGAAGCCAGCTGCTTTGACTTGGCTCCCACCTTTGTTTGGGGGTTGCTGTGGTGATGAATAACCTTTGCAGAGGGTGTGTGAGCCCATAGGTGAGGGCAGGTAGAGCAAGAGACTGGCAAAGGAACTTTGTAGGAAAGAGGGAAATATTATTATCCAGAAGGGCTGTCTTTTTTCTTTTTTTCTTTCTTTCCCCATCATTGCAAAGATTACATCTTCTATAATGAGGAAGCTTTTGTTTCTTTTTGCTCCCCCTTTATCCATAAGTGTTACAACAAATTATTGTTAAATTATCTGCAGATCAAAATAGAAGCGTGTTTTTCATAGTGAGATGCAAAAAAACTGATTTAACAACTGCATGGTGATACAAAAGTGTGTGAAATTTGGAATTATACACAAGCATTGCATGCTTTCCTCATAAATTCATACAAGTACAAGGATACAGGTCTGAAGATGATATAAATATAACTTCTCGATAAGAATTGCCCTCAAAAAGGTCATGGAAACTTGTTTTCCCCCCTCCTAGAAAACCTTAGCAGGAATTGGCAAGAATGAAGGAGAATTCTCATGGAGAATTTTCCTGCCTGCATGCCACCCTTCTTCTCAACATCTGTGAAGCTGCCCTGTGCACAACTCACAGGAAGAGCTGTGTGAAAAATTGAGTCACTCAGAGATGATCCAGTTGGCCATGACAAGCACTGATGCTTAGAATGTCTATTTTGGCTGCATAATTCCCGACACTTAGGAAAAAATTTCAAAAATAATGTGAATTACTCAGCTGTGTGTCAGCTCTCCATCTCTTTTTCACAGCTTCAGAATGGGTGTTTCCATGTGTCAGGCTGTGCCTTGTTCTTGGCTGCAGCCACCCTGAAGGAGCAAAGAGGAAGATGAAAGCTTTGTGAAAGCAGTGGGGCCTCTCACAGTATTTAATGTGAAGGTAGCAAAGGCAGGTCCATGGCCCTGCACTGCATGACTGATGGATCTTCTTTCTGAGTTAGAGCACTTGGGGGAAAAAAAACCTCCTCTGCTTTCAGCAGTTGTTCCAGGCTTGTCACCTTGAAGTTTTCCCCAGCACCATTTAAAAATCTGTCAGCTCCTTTTAGTGACTTACTAAGTTAAAATCACCTTCAGTAAGGAGTATTTAATTACAACTAATAATTCCTTATTCAAGCTGCCCTCCTGGACTTTTGAGAATCTGGAGAATGCTGCTAATACATCAGAGCCAGCATTTACAAGAATAAATTAATGTCAGTCCCATAACTGTGCTTTTTACATCTGACACATTCTCCAAGGCTAGCACAGTACCTCCCATACTCCTTCAGACTCATTTGTTCCATTTCAGCTCAGCCTTTTGAGATGTTTTGTGATGAATGAGTGTGCTGTACAAGCTGGTGATCAGTAACAGCTGTTCACAGTCCTGCCTTAAATTGAATCCATCTGTCAGTGGGCTCTTCAAAGTGTGAGCTTCACATTGTCAGGAGACCCGATGGCACCAGAGCAGTTATCTGGGTGCTGTTTGCCAAAAAGGAAAGGATAAATCTGAGTGAAGAGTGCTTGGCAGGGCTCTGGGATAGCCCTGTGTCCTCACCTGCAGAGCTGTGATTTGGCCTGCTGAGATGAGAGCCAAGTGGTTGCAAGCAGCACTTGTGCACTGGCATGCAGAGAGCTGCTCAGATCTGCACTGAAATTAGGAGCTGACTTGCACTGAGCTTTGTACAACTCATGTGTGGTTGTTGCTGCTTGGTTTTAATCCTGATCCTTTGACCTCATCACCAGTTCTATAGATTTTTTGACTGTAGAGTTTTTCTCCAGAGGATGAGCTGAAGAGGTGAAGAAGTGTTTTATTCCAATCAGGAAAAGGAGACATCACTGCTTTTTTGTTTGTTTCCTCCCCCAGTATGCATGCATCATTTCTTATATTCATTTACAAGTACAGATGAGCAAAATGCATCTCCTGAAGCTCTTTTGCAAACTCCATTTAAGGCAGCATTTCTGCCCAACAAGTGGTTGTTTCCTGACTGCAATAATTGTTCTCATAATTTTAAGTGAAAGCTTCAGTCTGTAATATTCTCTGTAAATGACACACTGGATATGGAAGGCAGCTGAATCATGGCCTGAAATATGTTGATCTCATCCAGGGGCAACTTCTTTTGGTTTCCTTCTCTCCAAGACTTTTGTGGTGAGGACTGTGTTCATGCAGGGCTCTGTGTACAGCTCTAGGGAAAAGATTCCTTGTTGCCAGAAGCTTATTTAACCCAATCTTCATTAAATCATTTCACTGTAAGACAGGCAGCTTTTCTTGGAGGAGCAGAGCTTCCTTTGCCACTGTAAAACTTTTATTTAAGTTGTTGCATGGCCATATTTTTTTGCTGGTGCTCAGATCTGTCACCTGCAGCAGGGTTCCTGGTGCAGTGGGGGATGCCCACCTGTGTTTTCTTGTAATAAGTTTCTCCATCTCAGTTTTGCTGTGGCAGCCTGCAAGCACTGCAGCTCAACAGTGCAGCTGCACTGCTGCATTCCTGGTGCAGGCTGAGCCAGCTCTTTTTAATTAACACTAAATTCAGGGCTGGCAGAAGCACAGAGAGGGTAAAAAACAAAAGGTAACACACCAAAACAGAACACCCACACTGTCTTTGTGGGCCTGTATTTTGTCTGGTATCCTATGGCAAGGGAAGAACTCTCAGCTTTTCCTTAACACAGATAAAGCAGCACTGAAGCCTGTTATTTCTGTGTACCTGGTAAATAGAGATGATTTTTTTTTTTTTAGTGGAAACTCATTAATGTGTTCCACATGGAGAGGTGAGATTAGTGCTTTGAGTGAAGAGATTGATTGATTGATGTTGGCTTGTATTAAGAAAATATGGCTAACAGAAGGAGTCAATACATGCTCTTTTAAATTTTTTTTCCTGACTACATTGTTTTTCCTGTATGTATTTAATGAGGGAACTTAGTGGGGGAATGCTATTGCTTAATTGATGACAGTACCTTGTTATCTTCCTTTAAAATACTTGAGAGTGTTAAAATACAGTTATTAACATCTGACACTCATTTGAGCACCCACTTGTGACTTTTTGAATTATAACCATGCATCATGTGTAGATGAGCTGCAGATGCAGAGTGAGCATTCAGCCATCCACCATGTAACCTTACCAGCAGAAAAAGCTGAGCACTAGTGCAGTGTGTGCAAACCTGGGAATGCTCACACCTCTGAAAACTGCTTGGTTCTCATCCCTCACAAGCCAAAAATTCAAGTGGAATGTCCCATGTTCCAGCTCAGTATGGACAGACAGGGCATGCCAAACCCACTACTGCAACACTGATATGTCAGAGAATTCTGAATTAAATTCTTGATACCTTCCCTAGGCTGTGCTGATCATTAAGGATGAAATTATGTGGTTTTAAGTCCAAGTTCTTTCCCTTTGGCTTTTTCTACCTGTTTTGAAAAATGAGGAGTTTTGGCACCATTATGTGCTGTAAGCAGAAAAGCTGATGATTTTGGGCAAAGAGGAGGCTGCTGTGCTGATTTCTTGGTAGACTTAATTGCTGATAAACAGGGATGTGATTCAGCCTAGACTGTTCTGATGTGAATTTGTGTTGGGTGGGGTGGTGTGCTCCCTAAGGAGTTTCAGGAAACCAGGAGCCTTAGCATCTGCCTGTTTGGAGGAAGGTTGCAGCTAATAATTTCTATAATAAAGGTGAAATGCAGGAAAATGCACTGCATAGCAAAGAAGGAAGTGCACATTCCTTCTGTGAAAAGGGAGAGTAAATTTCAGGACACTGGCAAGGCATTCATACACCTCTCCAGTTTTATAACATTGAAATGCAAGCACCAGTTCAAGGTTTCAAAGAGGAATGGTATTTTAACCCTATGGTTATGATTATTATTATTAATTTATTATTATTATTATTATTCCCTATTTGGAAAAGCAAGTTATTTTAAAAAGGGAGGTATTACTTTGGTTTTCATGCTGATCCCCCTTCAGCACAAGGAACAGACTTTATCTGTGTAAAATTCTAAGCAAAGATCACAAAGATCATCTGCTTTATGTTGTGGTTGACCATGGAGCATTGGCTGTTAGCAAATGCAAAATAATAAAGCAAAAGGATCAAACATGAGTCATTATGGTTATGTATTGCAAAGATGGACTTATTTTTCCTTGTTTCCCATACTTATTCTCATTCAAATTAAACTGGCTTCTTCTTCTTGCATAAGTGATTTATTCTTATAGGTCTTGCAAATCTTTTCTGGATACTTAAGAAAAATAAAGTAGAATAGTACTTCTACAGGCTCATGTTTCTCATGCTTCTTGCTCTTGGAGGAGTGAATTCAGGCCAGAACTCTTTCTATATCTTTATTATTACATCTCTTAAAAAAACCTAAAACAAAGCAAACACAAAAAACCACAAAGCAAACAAAAAAAACCCCAAACTCCCCTCAAAATCTTTCTACCATGTGACCATTTAGCAAAGCAGTGTCTCACCTCAATATTTAGAGTTAGGCATGCTTATAAAATTCGTTAACAATATGCAAAATACAATTAGTCATGCAGCTGTAAGCCACAGCCCTCTGTCCCCAATCATTTCCTACTTTCTGTACTTCCTGGTGTTTCTTGTGCCCATGTGAGTGGGAATTGCTTTCTCTGCTCTCTTTTTACTGGATTTATGTCCATTCCTTACTATTAAACAAATCCTTGCTATTCAAACAGCAATTTCAGGTGCTGTTTATAATTTACTTTAGTGATGAGGTGATTAAGTGGGGGCAATTCCTGAGACCTATTGCAATTCTAAGATTCCAGCTTTGGTTTGAGCACTTGTGGTCTGTTCTGGGCTTTTCCTCAAAACTACTCAGGTAAGCTCAATTCCTATTTTTAACCTTTGGTCTCATGCCTTGGTAGCTCAGACTGGGGTGAGCTGGCAAAGCAAAGCTTTGGGAAGGTTGTGTCCTGTCTGTAATTGTGCTACACCCAGAATACACCCAACTTGTCACCTGGGGTTCTAAATTGCTCCATGCTCAGGTGTCAGGTGCTGCATTTGCTGTTGAAATAACAGAGAGTGAATTATATGTCCTGCAAATTATATCTCCTGTATTTTTTTTTATTTTTTATATGACATTATTATGTGATAATAGATTTATTTATGACATTATATCTACTGTAGATCTCCATGCCTTTTGATAAGTTTGGTGGGGATTGTACAGGTGCAATTGAAATGTTAGGAGGTTCCTGCCAATGGATGTGATAGTGATTTTGTAAAGTGTTTCAAAATATATTCAGGGAGTTTTGAATTGGAAAGTGTAACACTTCAAGTAGGATTTTTGTTGCTGAAGATTTTCACTGTTTCTGTCCTGCCTTGTCAATTTAGAATTTTTTTTTTTCAAGTTAACATGCTTTAAAAAAGACCATAACCAGACAATTATTCCGTTGAAAAGTCCTTATCTCCTGTGCTATCACAGCACAATAAAATTGACCTTGGTCCTGGGGGCTTTGAAAAGAGTGCAGTAAAAGTGTAGATGTTTACCTTGCAAAACTGCCTTCTCTGCTTTGAAATATGCAGTGATTTAGTGCTTTGGTGATAGTGAACTCATGATGCCTTCAGTTAAACCACTCTGGCAAATCAATCTGCTTTAATTATCTGTTCTCTTTTACAATGGTACCCACCCCTGTAAAATGCTAACGAAACAGATAGGTGTTCTACAGAAACAAAGCCACCATTGACTTTATAAAGGAAAGAAATCTTGTTTAACACCCTTGGAAAACTCAACAAGGAATGTCTGACAATACTTTACTCCCAAAGATGGCATCTCTTGGCTGATATGCAAAGTTATTTGTCCTTTAGGGAGAAGGTAAAGCAGCATCTCCAGTAATGCCTGGCTGTGTCTTAGAGCTTTTTTTGGTTTTTTTTTTTTTTTTTAGGTGGAGGTTTGAAAGAATGTATTATTAACTATGAGAGAATGTATTCTTTGCTGTTTGATGATTTTAATTATTTTAATTGTCATTTGTCAAAGTATGCACTGAAGTTAGTGCAGGATAAACTTTCTGAATCTGCTAGTTCTGGGATGATAAAAGTCTGATTATCACAACAGCCCTGGGCCTCACTTGAAGTTATTTTACTGATACTGAGCCACAAATTTTACACACTTGTGTTGTAATTTGTTAATTGTCACTGCCAGTGAGGAAGCAAAATCAAGACCAGTCCAGCAGGAGAGATGCATGGCAAAAATAGAAGGATGAGAACTATGCAAGAAAACAAAGGAATTGAATAATGGTTAAAATTAAAACAAAAGAGCTGTGTGCAGTACAGGGGATTGCTTCTGGAGGACTCCAGAACCAGGAAATCACAACAATCTGTGGGGTGGGGGGGAAGCAGAGCTGTCTATGAAAAGGGCAGTCAGGCAACCATGTATCAAACTAAGAACATCACCTTATTGTAACAGACTGATTAACATATCAGCTCCCATGAGGCAACTCTTCTTTCTCTTCTCACCCTAACATCAGAGATGTTCTCTCTCCTAGCAAGGTGCTTCCAGGGCCACAGGTGCTCTCTGCATCTGCAGGTGAAACCATTCCCCTGTCCATCCCAACCAGACCACTGCTACATTAATATACTGGAGTCCAGGTTGATTTTACATGTGAGAACACAATCCCAAGGATTACCTTCCTAAATGTTAGGATTTTGTGGCAGAAGTTATAAGAGGTGTTGGTTCTAACTACCTTTAGCATTTGGTTAAGGCTTGGGGTAGTGTAAACTTGTAAGCAGATGCTGTAGTAGAACAACTAAATTTTGTATTGAAGTAAAAATTACTTGGCTTAAATATGACCCAGTTTTATTAGTCATTGTTTTTTGTTTTTGTTTTTTTGTTTTGTTTTGATTTGGTTTTTTTCTCTTTTTGCTGGTGATATGTGATTTGTGATCAAACTGAAATTGTTTTCAAGTTTTTTTGTTTTGTTTTGATTTGGTTTTTTTCTCTTTTTGCTGGTGATATGTGATTTGTGATCAAACTGAAATTGTTTTCAAATAGTGAAGAATCACTTGTTTTGAGTGCTGTTCAAAAATAAAATGATGTTTCCATACTAACTTCACTCTGAAGTGTCCTAACCATTGAGAGAGGATATGATGATGTCAGGCAAGCTTGTTCCTAGCAGTAGGACATGTTTTAAAATTACAGATTTTGCTTTCCACTGAAGGTTACAATAAGTTTTCTAAGATTTAACCTCAAGTTTCTCTTAAAATTTGTAAGTTGTCCTGAATGTCCTCCCAATTTTTGGTGAGAAATCTGTTCATAGTCGCCTTACCCTGATATTGTTACTTTTGATTTATTTTGCACAGTTCAATACGTTTAATGTTGATACCTTATTACTTTTTTACATCTTTTGTGCTAAATGGACTGTTAATATTTTCTCATCAAAAAATGGTGAAATTGCAAACAACACTACTTGATGTGCATTAGAGGATTTTGAGACTTTTTCTATGTATTTTTAAATGCCCTGAATTTGTGCTGTGCAGACTGAGGATTCCCTGGTGCAACTTCCCTGGGTCTGAGTGCCTTTGAATATGATTTATTTGATATTATAGAGTGCACAGGTTCCAGCAGCCTGGTGGGCAGTGATGGATACTCCAGTAGCAGCTCTGATGGCTGCCCTACTTTTGGATTTGTTCTGTCCCTCAATTGCCTTCTCCACAGCACCCAGCCTCCCTCTCCTCCTGAAAAAGACACTGTCAGCTCCTCTATGTTTGAAAAAAAAACATTGTATATATTTCTTTAGTGCCAAGGAATAATAGTGCTTAGAGCTCCTCGGGCTTTTTACAGCAATGTTTGTAATTATTTTGCTTTAGAAAGAGAACTTTCATTCACTTTCATTTGGGTGTTTATTTACTGTGCCCTGCTAAAGCTCTTGCTGAGTTTCTGAAGACAAGTTCTGAATATGAGCTAAGTGGAAGCTTTCAAGTAGCTGAATAATAATTGAGGACCTCAACATGTGGGAATACTGGACCCTTTTCTCTTTTTTTTTTTTTCTCTTCACCCTCCCCCTCCCTTTTCTGAGGGTTATTTTTTTTTTCCCCTTCTTGTTTCAATTCTTTATGTGCTGGGCTTTACATTGATATTTGCCACTTGCATCAGACTCATCCAGTCTGAATTCCTTTCAATATGGATTTAAAGGGAGCGAAACAGAAAAGGCTAGATTTAAAAATTTCATCTCTTTGAGTTTTATTTTTCTTTTTCAGTCCTGATGGATGCAAAGCCATGAAATGAGTCTCTGCCTCTTGCCCAGGAGCCAGCACTCCCAGCTGGGGCCAGGCTGGGCTCTGTCCTTCAGTGTTCACAAACTCTCCTCTATTGTCCTTCAGTTTCTCATAATTTAAGGAGAAATGGCTGCAGGAATGAAGCCATGAGGAAGAGCACTGAGGAAATCTGAGTTGTAGCAGCCTCTGTAGGAGTAGAATTGGGTAGACATTCTATCAATAAAATTTTGACTTTTTTATTTTCTTTTTTTTGTATTTCACAGTGGTTTTCCAGTCACTCCTTCTCTTCTCAGGAAAAGTCAAATTTAAGTTACTATGAAAGAGGCCTGCAGAAGCAATACTGAAAACACCCTTTCTCCTCCCACCCCCTTTTCCTTGATTTTTTTTTTTTTCCCTTTGCTTGTAAAAAGAAACAGAAGGTCTGTCTTTGCTTTGGAGGGAGAGATCTTTCAGCACTGTATCAAAGTGCAGGGGGCTGTTAATCACTTACACATTTTCAGCTGGAAATAGAAAATCAGCCTGGTTGTTCACTTCTGTGATCAGCCAGGGGGATCACTCTGGGAACTGCAAGGCACTACTTTGTTCCTGCTTTTTTCTGGATCAGGAGGGAGGGAAAAGCACTGTAAGTTGGGGACAGTTTAAATGCAAGATGTGAATACTTGGGTAACCATCATGTCACCTGAATCTCAGACAACTGTCCAAGCATCAGGGTTAGCCTAGAAAAAAAAATTGCTATTTATTTTGCTTCCTGAGTTGTTAGTGTCTACTAAAATCTCTGTTTACAGCTGAGCTTAAATCTTGTTCAATTCTGCTTGTAGTAAAAAATGCTTGAAAAATCCAAAGCTATCACACTGCTTATGAATTAGAACACACAGTTTTTAAAACAGAAATACAGAATGAGAGCACTGTAGCATTTCAGTGGGTGTGATAAATGGAGAAGCTGCTTTTCCAGAGCCAAAGCTCCTTGAGGATCTGTTTGCAGTGGTGTGGGATGAGGGGGCTGGTGTATATTCAGCAATCACTTCTCCAAAACAGCACCCACTAAATTTACTAAAGGATTGTGTAGAGCAGCAGAGGACAAAGCTTCACAAGCTTTTTAACAAACACAGAGCCCTGCAGAGCTTTGTGGAATTATTTCAGAAAGCAAAAATCAGCTGAGGATTAGAAATGCAGGTGACAGAATGACTTGTAAAGTCCAGAGAGGTGGCATGGAAAGGATAATTACTGCATGTGTAATGCCTTTCTTGGTCTCCTGATTGCCCAGGGCAAGTGGAGAAAAAGGTGATGGCAGAGGGAGCTGCTTGGGGGTTGGTACAGAAGATGCTGGCCAGGAGATGGGAGAGAGTATGGGAACAGAAGTGTTCATGTCCTTAATGTTTTTAACAAGCTGGATCAGCTGGCTGCTAGGTTTTATCCAACAATTTGATTTCTTGGTCTGTGTTTTCTGTGTAAGCTCTTTGTAAAAAGAGGTTTGACACCAATGCCCTCTGGAGAGCACCTGTCCAGTGAGAACCCATCTGCTCCTGCAGGGTGTGGTGTTTGTTTGCAGAGTTGAAGGCAGGGCCCTTCCCAAGGGGATTCTCTGTTGGATTTGCCAAAGCAATGTGTGCAGCTACAGGGTGAGAGCTCTCACCAGCACAAGCAGCAATACAGCAATGCCCAGGCATTGCTGCTTTTGGGAGTGGACTAAAAAACCTCCCTGTGCTGCTGTGTGGATGGACAGGCTCATGAGAGGGGGTTTTGATGTATTTATCTATTATATCATGTGTGTGTGATCCAAATGAGTGTGCACAAACACAAGAGCTGATTGTAGAGCAGGTTGGGTGAGCAGGTGAAAGAAATGCCAGCACTAACCAGGTTTTGCTCCTCAAGCCCAAGCAAGGGAGTAGTTCACGAATTTGAGGGAACATCTGATAAACTCTAAGCTTTCCCCTCTTTTCCCCCTGGGTCATAAGAACTGGCACAGAAATATACGTTTTGGTGATTGCTTGTGAAACAAGAGAGCACAGTGTGCTACCCTTGGGCTAGCAGGGACACAAAGGAACATTTTCCTGAGACCAGCCTGGTCCTTGCCTGCTGGCTGGGAGCACGTGCTTGCCAAGCCTTGTGTGAGAGAAGGTCAAGGATGGAGAGAAATCATCTGTCTCCTGTGGTGAAAGATGTGCTGCACTTCCTGACTGGGGAGGTGTAGAAGAAGCCAGATGTGAAATGTTTTAGAAGGGTGGATGTGGCAGCCCAGATTAACAAAGATGCATTTGGTGTGAGGCCACAGAGGAGCAGGGATAACCCCAAGCCTGCCTTGGGAGGGTAGCTAGAAATGGTTTTGTCACCTTTGAAATCACAGAATAATGATTGATACATTTTGCTTCCATGGCAGTTTCTCACCAAAATGTACATTTATTTTTAAACCAAGCATCGCATGGAAACACATGGAAATAAGTTGCTATAACTGTTTGGAACATATGTAAGCAAATATTCCACAAAACCCCAGAATTTCTCCTGTGTGTATCCCAGGGCTGTGATAGAATCAAGATGCTTTGCAAGCCTTGCAGTCCTTTTGTGCCTCTTTGTGCCTCCCTGGGGCACAGCCTCACACTGCACATCCCTGAGCAGCTCAAACAGCTCAGGGTGTAAAGAAGAGCACAGCACTAAATAAATTAGTGATAAATTAGTGCAGGAAGCTGAACCAGTGGGAGAGGCCCTCCCTCTGCTCCCCAGAGCTACCTTGGCTTGCAGGTGAGCACTGGCAGGGCTCAGCCCTGGCCCAGAGACATCTCCTGGGATCCTCAGGCAGTGGAGCTCCTGAGCTGACACCTCTGCTGATGTTCACCTGATAAGGACTCAGCCTTTCATGCCCAGTTAATTTGAGCATTTAATTCTTGCAGAAGCCTGGCATAGTTAAAAGGCTTGGCAGCTTGAGTTATAAACCGCCAGGAATTTGAGAGAAGTTGATTTGGTTTATTTTATGGCATGCCAAAAACTCTATTTAAAGTGGCTGACCTCAAGATGCAACCCAAAAAAAAGTTCCTCTGATCTTCTTTGGCACCGTTTTCAGACTCTTTCAATGTAAGGAAAATATTTTGTTGATGTCTACCATCCTCTTAAAGCTGAAATATGCAAGGAATGAAAGGCTCTGGTTATCAGTAGCAACATGAAATTTTAGTGGATTTGTTTCTGTTCCCTGACCTGAGTTCTTGACTTGTTCCTTCATGTCTTCAAATGAAATGTCTCTGACATATCAGCAGCACGTACTGGAGTTACTGGCACAAGTGGAGTGGTTTTAATAATGCTTCTTTAGAAGAGACATTGTCTATTAATTCAATCTCTGTATCTGTTCATTAAAACAAGCAACTTATTAAAGCCTTTACTACTTAATTGAGGCAGAACTCCTTAGCTAGAAGAGAAAAATACTGCTTGGCTTCTTTATTAGAATTTTCAGGCTTGCAATAATGATTTTTGTGTGGGCTTGGTGAAAAAACAGCCAGAGTGACATGAAATAGCATCTTGCATCATGATGACTGAGATGCTAAGATGCAAACACTTCCAGATGGAAATGCAATGTATGCTGTACTTGATTGAACAGAATTAGTTAATTTTCAGGAGCTTTAAGTCAGATAATGATAAAAACATTGTGTGATTTATTTTTCTCTGAGTCCTGGGCAGCTCTGAGAGCAGGTATTTTCCTATTTCTTCTTCCAGAAGCAGCCTTATCTCTATGACTTTGAAGTTCTAAAGAGCAGACACTATTACTGTTTATTTTAAGTATTATGAAAACATACTCCAAAATGTTTTAAACCCTTGCTTTCAAGCATATCTTTCCTCACAGTTTCTAAAAGGTTTGCAGGTTTGAATGCTGAGAATTTGCTTCTTTTCTGTTACTTACCAACCACACCTATAAATTAAAATGTAGCCCATATTATGGTGGTGTCATAAATTCAAATAGGTTTTTCTGGCCCATGTTCTTCCTTGAAATGATGAGCTGGTGTTCATGCATATTTACAAAATTTGTTTATTTTATGTACTTTATTTGCAGCCTACACACCTGACATTGAATGCTGGGAGTGAAAATTGCTTGATAAAAATTTTACACCAACTCACAGACTTTTTTTTTTTTTTTTTGTTTGATTTCATCGCAGCATTCAACAAAGAGAAACTGCAGCTCTTGAAAGTGGAGAGTGCTTGTTCAGAAGTAGCTTTATGAGGCAGAGATTTCTGTTTGGCTCTTGATGAAGCATTTCCCAATCTCACAGAGCCATCTCCCTTCCTGAGCATTTTCACATCATAAACTCTGTGCAGAGCAAGGTGTGCTCTGATATTGTCCCTGTATCCCAGTCCCTCTCACTGAGAGGTGCAGCAAGAAGTGTCCAGGTATCTAACTGAAAATTAATGAACAATTTAGCTTTTTATGGAAGACACCAGCACTCAGTTTGCTGCACAGCAATAGCTCTGATATCCTGTCTCAAACAAGCATGAAAGCAGTAGAGCCTTTTTTATCTCACTAGTCAGCAGCAATCACTCCTGACTGCACACCAGAGACACTTTGCTGAGTGCAAAGGTGCCATTTTTATGTTGCTATTTGCCAGACCAGAACTACTGACTTCACTCTCAAACATTTGCTTTATTTATTTTAGAGATTGGTACTCTTCCAGGAGAAAAGTAGAAACCTATTTGAGGAGAATCAGCATCTGGGAAAAGTGCTTTGAGTCTGCTTTTAGAAGTTACTTCCTTTATTTCCTCCATTATTTCAGTATTTGTCACACAGCTTCAAAGAAACTTTATTTAAGTCACCTTTATTCCACCCTAGAGCTGCTGATAAAGTTGTTTTTTTTTTTTTACCTGTGGTAAAATACCCATCAGCCTGCTTAGAAGTGCAGCAAGCTGGAGCTTAGCACAAGACCAGCAGAAAGTTTTCAGACACTTCATTTATTCCTAGCTTTGCTATTTTCTGTACAGGCTAATTTTCTTGGCTTTATTTTTATCATTAACCAGTGGCCAGAGGTACAAGAAGGCTGTTGTGGTATTCTGGCAAGCACAGGAGAAGATTCAACTGAGCTGTAAACAGGCAGTGAGTTATGATGGAAAGAGGAAATAGAGGGAATTAATTACATTAGAGTAATATTTTGTCTGGATGCTGTAAGAGGTCCTGGATTTGAGGTTGCTTGTTGGAAAGAATAATTGCTACCAGTTTCTAAATACACGTTTTAACACAAGGATAGCTGTGGGGGCAGAGAGAGGGAGAAACAGGTTCAAGAGCAATGAGGGGAGCTGAGATGGATGTGGGTTGATGCAGAGGTTTTCCTGGGAGGCTGCTGCAGCCATTGGGATTGAAGTGTCAGGGGCAACTATTCCTTTATTTAATGTATATTCTGTGGCTTCTGGCCCTGCTTCTCATTTTGGGACACTCCAAGTCTAGATGGCACAGAGCGAACTTTTGCTTAAAATTAATTTGAGATTGTTTCTC
Organism: Erithacus rubecula; assembly: GCF_903797595.1. Classification (NCBI taxonomy): domain Eukaryota; kingdom Metazoa; phylum Chordata; class Aves; order Passeriformes; family Muscicapidae; genus Erithacus; species Erithacus rubecula. Next base: position 1,108,223 of record NC_136686.1, read on the forward strand.
TTAATGGTAAAGCAGTCAATGTGAAGGTCTGTTAAAACAGAAAATAATGCTGAGCCCTGACTGGGCAGAAGTTGGTTAGACACCTCTCCAGGGTATGGAGAAGCTGTCTGAACTCACTTCCATACTATTGACAATTTTTGTTTCTTGGAGAACAAGAATCAAAAAGAGACTGGGAAAGGACAAAAATACAAATAAAGCAAATCCTAGAGTGATCTGCAAAATCTTGAAGTTGCTTATGGCAGTGTGAAATATACAGGATAAAGTGAGGGTTATGTGAATTTAGAAGCAATCTCCTCATCCCATTCCTTCCCCCTTTCCTTTTGTGCTTTGGTTGGTTGGTTTGCTTTTTGTTTCAGTAGTTTGATGTTTTTGAGGTTGTTCATGCTGTTGCTTCCTTGACTTGCAGGAAGGGATTGTTGGGGGGCCAGGGAGCCTCAAATAGTTGTTCTTGGAACTATTGCAACTTCTTTTAAGTTACAAGATTTAAATGTTTTTAATTAAGTTGGCTTTGTCTTCAAAATGTGAATTTAGTACTTAAAAACACTATTTGGTTTTAAAGACTCTTTTCTCATCTGCTCTGACCTCCTCCCACCACCAAGGTCACTCAGCTGTACTGCAGAGAGGAAGCGTGGAAGGAAAAATGTTTTGAGTTTGCCAGGAACCACTGCAAGCTCAAGGGGGTTTGAGCAGTGGGTCATTTGAAGAGCTGTGTTTTGTTAAATCACAGTTAAACCTGGAATTTGTTCAGAACATTCTTGTTGGTGCTGTTGCTGGTAGAGAAGCAGTTATTCAATTTTCCAGTCATGTCAAAGTGTGAACAGCAGAATTTGTTCCTCTCTTTTGGACACATCTTGTAACACAGACAACTTATCTAGAGTGGCCTTTTTCAAGCTTGTTAACTTAAGAGGGCTTGTTTCTGCATGACAAACTATACTGGTGGATGGTCAAACCATTAAATAATGCACAGCCTGTCACACTTGGCACAGCTCCTTATTGAAGCCTGGATGTGTATGGCAAATCCAGAGAGACAAAATCAGACTCATTGGGTCCCACAGAGGTGCTACAGCTCTTATGTAAATCTGTATGTATGAATGATGCTAATGCCAAGCAATTCTATCAATCCACAGCTTGACAGGGTAGGAAATGTTAATTCTCTGCATTAGAGGACAGAGGCTGCTGTAACTCAGTCCCTCTTCTCCCCCTCAGTGAGGCCCCTGTGCAGGGGAATGTACAAACAGCTGCAGCAAGGCTGCTCCAGTGCAGATGTGCCTCCCTGCAGTGGGATCCCCGGGTCACCAGGTGTCCTGGTTTCAGCTGGGATGGAGCTCACTGCACTCCTAGCAGAGGGCAGAGCTGTGTTTGGAGCTGGGCTGAGAACAATGTTGATAACTCTCCGATGTTTTGGCTGTTGCTAAGCACTGCTCACCCCGAGTCAAGGACTTTGCAGTGTCTCATGCTCTGCTCTGCCTGCAAGGAGAGGCACCAGAGGCTGGGAGGGAGCGTGGCCAGGGCTGGCCAAAGGGATCTTCCATCCACAGCACGTCATGGCCACTATATAAACTGGGAGAGCTGGCTGGGAGGTGCCCGTGGCAGCTGGGGACAGGCTGAGCATCTGGCACCACTGGGTGAGCAACTGCAACTCTCGTCTTGCCTGAGTTTTATTTCTTTGCCTCTGAACTTCTCATTACAAAAAATAATATTATTATCATTATCATTGTTATATTAATTATTATTATTACTACTACTATTGTTTCAGTTATTAAACTCCATCTATGTATTTTACCCTTTTTTCTGGTTGTCCCTCCAGAGGAAGGGAGGGAATAAGTAGCTCTGTGGTTCATGGTTGTTTTCTGGAGCTAACCCACAACCATGCAAGCCATACTGAAAGGGTTTCAGGAATCTCTCCATGTGTTTGAGCTGTTCTTCTTTCCTCCAGAGAAAAGCTCTGCTGCTTTCCACCCACCCAGCTGTCCTTGCTCCTCTGGGTTATGGCTTTCTGTCCTTGACATGCTGCCTCCTCCTTAGCCTGGTTGTCTCAACACCTTGCTCTTAAAATGTTGCTAAGCTGCATTTGAGTCACAGGTTGGTTGCTGTGCTCCTGCCAAGACCTTTACTTGTGTTCTTGATCCCATTCAGATGTAACAGGTCATAAGCATGGGACCAAAAAGGGAGAATTTGTTTTACCTGTGGTCAGGAGCTGTTTGTTGCTGTTTGAGGAGTCGTTGTGACTGTTGTACACGATTGTAGATTCTATCTCAGTCTAACTTCCAAGTTGTTTTGATCAGATGACCTCCACAGTTCATTCCCCACCTAAATTATTCTGCAGTTTATACTGCTATTTAAACATAATACAGATAAGGAGCAGATGGTACAGTAAAAGAAGTGGTGAGTATAGCTCAGAATTCAGAAACAAAAGGTGATTTGTGGGCTAAAAGATAGAGAGGAGTCAAGTGTGGGTCTCTCTTTTGCAACTCAGCATATTTGCATAGGCTGGTATTCAAATATTGGCTGGTCTTGATAATCCACTATCTAGTTGATAGGTCACAGAAATAAAGGTCTGGCATGTATCTTTTTAGAATGTTGTTTAAAATTCTTAAACTCTCCTTAAAAGAGAGCTAGACATGAAATGTTTACTACTAAGGCTACACAAGTGGCAGGGGAACCAGCTTATAAAAGAAGGATTAACTTGTGCATTTTTCCACCTCTGAAAGGTTATTAACACACTTTTATTCATTTACACCCATTTGAAACCAGCTCATTAACAGCAGGGCGATCCCAGTTGTTCACCAAAATAAAACGTTCTCCAACAATAGGTTTTATTAGTGATGCATTTATATATATCCATTTTGCAGATGACTTGTTACATTACTGAATCACTGCATTTTCACTCCTCATCTAACTAAGCATTTGTTTTGCTCCTGCAAGCATTGACACAAGTATAAACACCATTGCTCAGCTATAATATGAGCCCTCCCAAAATGTTTATTCTACAGTTGGTGAATTGTGCTCCAATGTACTTCAACTCTTAGTGCATAGTGTAGCATTTTTGGGCTTAAAATGGGATTAAGTGGTAGCAATACCTGTTTCCAAGTCAGATCAGCACAGGAATTAGTGCATGTTTTATATCTTGCCATCTTCAATCTTAGTTACCTGAAGCTGCCTCTATTTTAGAAGGCAGCTACTGAAAATTTTTCTCTTTTGTTTTGTATGATCAATAACTGTATTGCAAAGTAACAGCCTCCCATATCACTGGGTTGTTTTTATTTCCAGGATAACTTTTTGCAGATTTTTTCAGCCTCCATCAGTCTGTGAGAGTGCTGGCCCCATGCCATGCCTCCTATTCCCTTTAGGGCCATTGCAGGTGTGGAGGCACCTGGGATGACATCTAGCCCAAACTGTAGAGCATAACCATCATTTTTTAGTGTCTGTGGCACAGAGGTTCTTCTGCACTACTGGGTGCACCAGTGGCCAAGACCCCTCCCAGTTTTGGGGTTGTTTTGTTGGTCTAAAAGCTGCTGCCAGCCCATATTGCTGTGCCTGCTCCCAGCTGTTTGTTTCTGAAACCCTTCTATTTCCTTGCCTTGTAGGGTGTGTGCTCTTCCTGTTCTTCCCTTCTTCTTGAGCAGATATATTGACCCTCTGTCAAGTTTTTTACTCATAAAGGGTCATCTCCCATAGGGTTATTTAAGGGTGGATGTATCCTCTTACCTTTTAGCCTTTACTGAGTGCTGGTGATTGTGCTACAAAAATAGAAACCAGTGATTTATGTTCATTCTTGGTAATAAATGACCTTGGGACCTGGTCTCTTAGGACCTAAACTGTAAATAATTAAGCTTTACCTCTGTGGAACCCTCACTCAGGCTGGTTTTAGCTGTAATTTTAGAACAGTTAACTTTTTAATTTCTTTCCCAGACACTGTCTTCATATGTAGCATTGTCAAAACAAAACCCCCAAAATTAAAAGCTATGTACACCTATTTTTTTTCTTTTTTTTTTTTTTTTCTTTTTTTTTCTGTGCATCAGACAATAAAAGCTGTGCAGTCAAAAACCCAAATGCTGATGTAACTGCAGAGCAGCCATGTGTAAATTCCACCTGGGCCTAGCAATTCCAAACAGGAGCAGGCTCTCAAGCTCATTGATTCCCTGGTTTTTGAGTTGTTTTTTTATTTTTTTCAAGTTTATCAAACTATGATCTTTGGGCATCTGACTTTTGTTTATATCTAACAAAATGTTGGCAATTGAGATTTTTTTACTTCATATCCAAATAAAAGGGAGTGTGAAGAAAACAGGGAAGGATACAACTTTTCAATAGTAGCTGATGAAGTGGATGATTGTAAATTTCTGGGAAGATGAAATACCCTTTCTCTTTTGTTTTTTTTGTTTCTTTGTTTTATAGTTTGGGCAATTCAAAAAGTGCCTGTCATCTGTCATGGTTTAGGGTTTTTAGCCAGGAAAGGCTAATTTATATTCTAGGCATTCTGAGTAGACTGATCTGCAAACAGCAATGCTTAAATTCAAGTGTGAGATTTAGTCCTATGGGCTTATTTTGGTGAAATGAATTATTGAATGGGGCATTTGGAAGTGAGTGTTAAAGATGACAAAAATATCCAGCTGAGTGCACTACTGCACACCCAAATATTATTGTTTCTTCTGAGAATCACCTTGGTGCATGGGAGAACTTTGATTTTTCAGGATGCAGCATTTTTCAAAATCAGTACTTAGAAGAGACAAATGGAAACTGGGAAATTGGCTGCTCTGTGGTTCCTTCCATGCCTCCTCCTGAAAATGTCTGAAACAAAGGAAGAAAAATAAGAAAAAATGCATCTCATGGTGCACTTTTAGAGGTTTCTTTCCTTTCTAATCCATGCTGTGTGTTAGCCTATCTCATTTGTGCTGAGTAACTTGTTCAGTGTCCAGGCAGCTCCATACTCAATACACTGTTGTGACTTTATCCCTTCCACTCTTCTCCAAAATAGTTCTTAAAAGTTGTTTCCATCTTGTGACAGGGTTCTGTTACTCCTGCAAATCCTATGCACTTCTTTTACTGCTTTTGTAATTTGATTTTAAATGTAGATCTGTTGATTCAAATACTTCTCGTATTTCTATGTGCAACAAGATGGGGAAAGGTCATCAGGGATCAAAAAAAAAGCACAAATGAAGAATGAAGTGGAAGCAAAGTTTTCTTCCTATCCTTATTTGTGAGAGAACAACACAGCTGGCTCAAACTCTGTGGGATGTGGACAGTAGGCAAAATATATTGTGGAGATATAGTTCCCTACTGGATAATTCAAAAATGCACAAAAAAATCATTATGCTGCTCACAATTTCCTTTGTTACTCTTGTGGCTTGAAATGCATCCCAGATTCCTCAAGTTTTGTGCAATCTTTTTTTCTTCTGTGGATGATTCCTCCCTCCTCTGCTGTATTTTACTCCTGGGTAGGGGGAGGAGGGTCTCAAAATGCCATTTCTGAGTAACAAACCCTCTCATGTTCAGGCCAAAAGTGTGAGTCAGGAGTGAGAGAGTTCTTGCCTCTACTCAGGTTTGGAAATCTCTGGAAAAGCATTTGTGGTCAGTTTGTCATTAATTTTTTCTATTGCATGTGGCTAGTCTTCTGCATCTTGTGTATTTTCCTCTTGGATAACATCCCCCTGGAGTGCACTAGAGCATGAGAAGGAGAGGAACACTAAGGATAAGAATAACCTACTATTAGGGAAATGCAAATTACATGACATCACAGTTTACATATTTCCATTCCAGGAGCAATCCAAGAGGGTATAATCTCCATCATTAGAGATGTTTTACTGCTTTATGTGCTCAGGACAATTTGCAGGGTTCAAGCCTTGTTTGTTAACCATTGAAAGCAAGTGCCACCAGCTGCAGTTCTTTGTGTTGAGGCTTCTGTACTGGGGGTGAGGGTGCTATAAAATGCCCCAAATTTGGAAGGACAACTATCACTGCCTTTGGTTTAATGTTGTCACCTGCCAGAGTTGTCTGCTCTCTGTGCTAGGGTTGCAATGCCTCACAATTCAAGGGAAAGGGGATGCTGAGCATCTCTTGAGCTTCCACACTGCAGCAAGAGAGGGAGACCACGCTGCCTCTGTGCAGGAATGAAGGTGGTGAAGCCTGGAAAAGCAGCACCTTTGCTTCTGATGTGAAACCACCCTGTGCCAGGCAGGGGAAAGCCCTGAGCACAGTGAGAAGCAGCCATCTGCCAAGTCATGCTAAAATTTGGCAGGAGTGAGCTGCACAGGAGCCCCTGGTGTTTGCCAATTGATCTGGTCAGCTGGAAGAAATGTCAGGGATTTCCCTGATTGTAGAATAATGGTTCCCCTTCCTCACAAAAATCTTTGGTTTTCTAATATGTTTCAAGCAGAAGCATTCAAATAATCAGGGAACTTTTAGAAAAGGAGCTATACATGGCCCTCTCTGGGGAAAGAGTCAATGAGGATGATGGGGGCAAACAGGGCTTGACCTTTCAGAAACAATAAGGGTGTTTGAGACTATTGACCACAAGTGTCCTTTTTGGAACCTAGAGCTGTGTGAGTTTTCTCCCCATCCCAAGATAATAAGCCTTCAGTATATTCCAAATAAGCATGGGTTGTGGCAAGTCTCAAAACTGTCAGCCAAAAGCTGTCTGTGGTTAAGCTGGGTGTGAGAATCCAGGTGTGAGGGCTTTTTCTCATTCCCAATTTCTGTGAATCTTGACCCACCAATTAGAGCTGTGATCTTATTTCGTATTTCCTTCAGAGAAAACAGATGTGAATATCTCCTGTTAGAGATATTGGCACTGGCTGAGATGTTCCTTTAAAGAACTGAGTCACAAAGCTGGATAATGGCAAAAGCAGCACATTTTTTCAGTGTGTGGTTTGCCCAAATGTCACCTTCAGTGCTCTGGACCACAGCTGTGCTGTTTTCCCTTCAACACAGGGCATGAAGGTGGCTTGGCCAGCCTGACTAGATATTAATTGTGCAGATGCCTTTGGGGGAGAAGTATTGACCTTGTGCACAGGCAGGGAATGATGTGGTGACTGTTCTGTTCCCACCACACAATGCCAGGTCCCAGTTTGTGAGGTGGCTGCTGAAATACCTTATCTTTGAGCTGGATCTTATTTGAGTCACAGCCTGCTCCCCTTCCCTGGATTTCACACTGGCACCACAAAGAAGTTGAGATTTCTACATCAATGTTTTTGTATCCATGGAAAGGCAGGAGGAGGTCACAGCCAATTAGAGCAGTAATTGCTTCTGCCATTTCACCTACACCTGCCTGTGAATGAGTTTTCAGAAAGCTTAATTCAGTAGCTGAGAAACATAAATTACTACCAAAAAAAAAAAAAAAAATCCTCCCTCTAATTCTGTTGGTGTCTCTGTTGGGAAAGGCAATATTTGTAATTGTCAGAGTTAATTTTCTCAGTGATCAACCCAATCAGACAGGAGATGAAGGATAGTCATAGGGTGGATGGCAAGCTGAGTCCCAGTCAAAAAGGCTTTGGACAATGTCAGGATCTAATTTTGAGTCTACACTTTAATTATTTTTTTCTTGAATAACGATTTTTTTTAACCCCCAGAAAGTCTGCTGTAGATGTGCATGAAAAAAAGGAAAAGGAGAAAAGCATAAGGCTGAATTAAACAATATGAGGAAAGAGTAGAGGTTATGCAAAGTTCAAGAAGCAAAGGGATATGGTTTAGAAAAACACTGAGATAATGAAAGATAATATATAGATGAAGTAACTGCAATATTGTTCCCCCTGAAACTTGCCTCGTGGGCTCCTGGGGGAAAATAGAAGTTGACATCTGCTTACTTTGGATTGCCTAGCTGGAAAAACATATGACATGATACCCATGGGACAACATCCTCGTGGGCCATTGCTGATATGAGTGATAGGTCCTAGAAGGGAGAGGAGGTAGCAGCAAGCCAAATATTCTTGATCAAACAGGAGAGAGGAATAGGATGTTTTTATAAGCCAGGCTTAAAACTGATTGGATGCACGTTGTTGCCTCTTTTCTTTTTCTAAAATTAAGAATCCAGTGTATTTTTTGGATGTGTTGCGGATAGAAGCACTGCTTAAAGTGGGTTTAAACTGTAACACAGATTTAGATTATTTATTGAGAAGAACTTTTTCAGAACAAGGCTAATGAGACCCTGGGTTTCCCCAGGCCTGGTTCATAGCCTCCCTTACTAGAGGCCCAAGGAAGAGGTTGGGAAGTACTGCTTTTTGGGAATTACCTTGGCAAGGCTGTGAGATGACTTCCTTCCTTTTCAGCCCCTTTTCTCTGATTGTTTTGGAAAGTGTTTCAAAAACACTGAGTTTTGGGGAAGCACATATAAACAGGCAATTGCTTTGCTCTGACTAACTTCCCAATAATTTGGTCCAAGCTCTTTTTTACCCTGGGTCTGTCACAGACATGCTTTAGTTGAGCAACAGGTTTCTTGGCTAGGTTCCTTCATGAAAACATAGAAATCCAAGTATTTATGTCAGCATGATCCTTAATTCTTTATATGTTTTGTGTCTAAAATGTGAATATACTTCAGCCTCTTTTATTATTTTTAAGTATCATGGAGTTCAAAACAGTACATGCTTAACATTTGAAACATTGTGTGAAGATATCTGAAAGCTCTTTTTCATACAAGGGCTTCTTTAAAAGCTTTGGGTTTATTGTTTAGTTTTATTTTTTTCCTTCAGTCCCTTTTCACAGTAACATAAAGGCAAATGTAATGGAAACAAGTTCTAAGTTCTGGGAATGGCAAATAGTACAAGGATAAGTAGAGAAAAAAAAAGTTCTGCTTTTCATAGAACTTCAGAAGTCTTTGGGAGCTTGCTGGAAGTGCTGGCTCTAGTCCAATGTGCTTTTATTGGCACACATGAACAAATTACCCAGGGCACAGCTATTTTTCTTACTGTAGTAAAAACAGGGACACTGAATAGAGGCTTTGTGTAGGACAAATATTTTTCCTTTGAAATTGGCTATGAGTTTAAAGTTTATCTAGTGTGCCTTCTGGAAAAGGGAAAAATACACTTCTTAATCTCACAGAATAGAAAATGTCTTCTAGTTTTGGCAACTCAGAGCTTTATAAGCAAAATTTACTCATTGGTGAGGAGCTGGTATAATTTTATAATAAACAGCACAATTTCTTATTGCCTAAAACATGGGAGGAAACTTTGTTTATATTGTGACTGTGTCCCTCAAAAATTTCCTATGGATCCCTCCCCTCTAGCATCTCTTGCAGGGCTCTGAAGTTTTCTTGCCACATGGGTGTAGCCAGGAGGATAAGGGTGTTGTGGAAAATAGCTTTTAAGATAACATTCATTGCTCTAAGGACTGTTTCTATGGGTAATTCTTTTAATTCTAGTTGGAGCTGCAGCTCACTTTGTGGTGTTGTTGCTTTTCTACCCTGGAGCAGAGTCTCCATTGAGGGTCATTTATACAAGATCTCCATAAATTGACTGAACTTGAAACATAAAAACCTAATTATTTAACTTTCTGAGGTCCATAGAAAGGTAACCTGAAGCAAGATTTTGGATGAGTGCTGCTTAAATAATGTGTAAGATCACAACAATCCTGTCTAGAACAATTCTTAGAGAGGTTGGAAGTGAATGGCAGAGCCCAATTTCCCCAGCCTCACCTGTCATTCCTCTATCCAGGAAAGGACCAAAAAGCAGCACCTAATTTGGCTTTTTGGCTCCTTCCCTTTCTCCTTTCCACCTTCCCACCCACACTCATTTCACCCCATTTATTTCTAATAAAAGCACCAGTCAAAGAACAATAAATTCACGTTCTGAAAGAGTTTTGAAAATTATCTTCCTTCAAAATCTGTGGGAGTTTTCCAAAAAGTATAGCTTAACTGGGGCCAAAGTATCTTGGGCTTCTGTCCCACACTATCTGACATTAGTTTTAAGAAAATTTGACATTAAAAATGCCTCAGCAAATGTTTTCACTTGAATGAATGGGCAAATTGCAATTACATACCTGCTGTAACATTTCAAAATCCCTTTCTAGTGATAACTTGTTAAATTTGGCTTGGTAATAATCAATGCCAAATTCCTGGGGAAAATTTTCTTGTGAAATTCAAACTCATTTGAAGAAATTACAGCAAAAAGCATTTTGTGATGATTATAATTGATCTTTTATAATGGTATCTAATTTTGTCATCTTTAATCCCTGGATGTTTACTGGAAACCAAATATGTGATTGTAAAGGGATTTAAATTTTTTAAAGTATATAATTTTACTTCTGAAAGTCAAGTCTGTAAACTTGACAAGCCTGGGCATTCACAGCAGAAACTGCTTTTGAAAATGTCAGTCTGTGAATTGAGTTGGAAAAGAACCAAATTTATGCATTTGATTCAGGTAATTTGAAACAAAACCTCAAAAATGTGACATTTGCCAAATATATGGCAATAGAATGGAAATACACATAAAAGGGCTTGGCCCAGATTAATGGATGAGAAAATTTTATCTGTGCAGTGAAACAGAAATGGTTGCAACTAGAAAACTGGAGGCACGGAACACCAGAAGTTTAAATCTATTTTCTTCCCACAGATTGTGGAATCTGCTATTGTTCAGCCTCTTTTCTTCCAGGAAACAACTGCTGAGTGCACTGTAAATACAGTGGCAGGGTGTGACTTTGGTCAGCTGTGACCTCAGCTCACTGAGCTCTTTTACACTTGACTCACTTTGTGCTGAATAATTGCAGCCCTGGCTGACTGCTGCTGCTGCTCAGATGTTTCAGATAGAGCCTTTGGTTTACCTGCTGAATTGCAATATATTCCTCTTGTGGGCTATGTGCCCATTCATCTGAACAAAAAAAACTGATGAGAAGTTTTCTGGTGAGCCCAACAAACCCCTCCAGCTGATGCTGGGATGCAGGTGAGTTATTGTGTGTCTGAAAGTGCTGAGAGCTGCATGACCCTGGTGCACAGTCAAATACACTGACAATATTAAGGGAATATTTCAAATTACTCCTGAGAATATGGGTACTCTGCTGACTTTTCTGGCATTAAAAACTCTAATCCTCCAAATCTTTTATCAGTGAACTTTGGTTTAGGTTGTGTTACCTCAAGTCATGATGTTTTGCATATCAGTCTTGTGAAACCTTGTTTGCACGTTATTTGAGTTAGGGAAGTTTGAAGAGTTAGTCAGCATCATTAGAATATTATGTGTTTATTTATTAAGTTTTAAAATTAAACTTTTAGATTTGCTGTTGAGCTCCACTCTAAGCTTACCCTTATGCTCAGCATTGCTGATTTGTTGTGGTCTGATCAAAACCTTCCCAATTGTACCTATTTGTTCACCTTTGTTAAATAGAGCATTTTCTGTTTTCACTGAACTGCATGGAAGTTGCCTTTTTTTTTTTTTTTTTTTTTTTGGGTGCCATATAGAAAATCTCAATCTCACAGAAAAACACAGAGCATGAAACCTTACCATAGCAAAGTTTGAGTCCTTCCAGATACATGTTAGTTTGCATTCAGAGCACTTCACTGGTGAAAGAGCTGAAGATTCAATAAACAAAACTAAATCATCAAGGAATGCCATCAGTGGGTGGCCCACAATGGTTTGGAATGTTTAAGATCATCAGCAAGCCAGTGGATGTTGCTCCTATTCAACTTTGCCTTGTTTAATTCAAAGTTGTAACCTACTACAGACAGAAATTAGTTCTCTATGTGAGCTGCTGACAGACTTTATTAATTTCACCAAAACTGAAGAAAGCAAATTTGTGAAAATAAAAACTAAATCTTACCACATTTCTACTAAACCAAATTAGAGAGGTATTGAAGTCTCCCTGTCTTTTTTCTGCTTCTCATGTTAATTTTTACAGTCTGGTTGGAGTATGTCATTATGATGGTTCCAGTTCAGCTTTTGTTGTGATCTGCACCACGCCAGTTTTAATATTGTCCCTGTGTCATGACACAGTTATTAACTGGCTAATAGGTGTGGATAGATGGCTAAACCAGTTTCATTTGGGCAACCTGCAGCAGGTTTTTAACTATGTTGGAAGTTCTTTCATTTTTTTGGCCAGAATGGGAAGAAAACTTTATCTAAAGCAACACCTAAAACCATTACCTTACAAACTTTTATATACTTCAGAAGTTTTTCAAAGCTTCCATTTCTAAAGTGATGGCTTTAAAGTTGGCTGTATACTGCAAGCTGACTTTCAATTTAGAGTCTGGAGTGCCCTCTTTTGAAATCTAATCATCTCATTTGAAGCATGATGTATCAAAGGATAAAATGAAATAAGGAAAAAAAAACCAGGGAGTATGAGGAAGGAAGTACAGCTGTGGTTTCTGTGCTGGGTCAGCAGAATTCATCAGTCAGCTTTTTCAAGACAATTAAAAAAACTAGAAAGAGAAGAAAAAACCCCAAAAACCTAAACAAAAACAAACAAACAAAAAAAAACCCAACCCAAAAACCCTGCAAACAGCAAACCCACCAAAACCCCAAACCAGGACAAAATTTATACATCTCTCTTTAAGTGAAGATACTGAGTGTGGTGTTGTAGCCATGTTGGAATTGGGATTTATGAGTATAAATTGTATCTTTTTCCAGCTCACTACTGTACTTTACATAGAATTACCAAAAATACTGGTTTTTATGGTACATTTTCATCCTTTTTTCGACTTTACTCTATGAATTCCTTCAAATGCCACAGACTCCTTCCTCTTTAGTCTGCTCTGTATGTGTGGAAGGGTTTTTTTTGTGTGGATTTTTGGGTTGGTTTTTTCTCTTTTCTTTTTTCTTTCATACAAGATATTCCAGCTGTGGTGATACATTCTGCAAGGGTTGCATAATAATCTTGATCTTGGTAATTAATACTCATGTTGCTTTAGATGAGGTGGTTAATTCTCTAATTAAAAATAGCAGTGAGTGGTGGCTTCAGTGCTTGGCATATTTATTAACATTCCTTTGTTGCAATGGGGATTTTAAGTCTTTGAAGCTTTTGTATCTGTAAAGCTGTTTTATTTTCTTTCAATATGGTTAATTATAAATCCTGGGCCAGACCTGAGTGAAAGGGATGGAAATAGGTTGCCATGCCAGAAAAAGAACCTGTTTTCAAGCACTTTATTAGTGTGGCAATAATAAGGAAGTCCATGAACATGATCTGTCTGAAGTTTATTCATTCAATTCTTCGTGTTGCTCTTCATATTTCTCCCCTTTCTCAAAATAAAAGATAGCTATCATAATTGTGATGTTAGAATATTTTTTAACAGTGAATCACTGGAAAGATATCATAGTAGGAAAAAGACAACTTCCAGTCCATTTTTTATCTTAGTTTTTCCAATGGAAATCTTCTCTCTTTCATTAACATATTAAGTCTTCTGCTTTGGTTGGTAATTATGACAACAAATTTTCTCAATAAATTTATCATATCCCTCCTGCTGAAAGGAATTCTGGTAATGAATTTAGCAAACTCCTTCTTAGTGAAGGACTCAGAGAAGAGTATTAGATTTCAGAAAGTGTCAGTGAAAACCAAAACACTTACTGAAACTGGCAAAACCAGCAGAATCCATTTACAAACCCCCATGGCACTCTGTGTGCTGGACAGAGTTGTTATTTTGTCTGTCACTGTCTTGAGTTACTTGAAATGATTCCACCCCTGTGACCCCTTATATGAACAGGTAAATAATATTCTGGGCTGAAGTTCACCTTTCTATAAGGAGTAAAATTCAGGAGGAGAGGGAGACACTTCCAGTCCTTTCCTCCCCACCCCCATGTTTTTTTTAGCAGGAGCTCCACTTGGTTTAGTAACACTGAATCCAACAATAAAACCTAAAAGCAGGATGCAGAAGTGTAGATTTGCATAAACTAAAATGCAGTGTAATTAGTGCTAAGGGCTGTGCTGGACAACTGCTCTGAATACAGAGAAATCCTGAAGGGAATAGCATTTTCAAAATTATTTTATTGTGGCTATTCTGCTGACATGTTTGCTGGTGTTTGGGCATAGGGGTGAATACTGGAGTACACACAGCTCAGAAAGGTTCAAACTCCCCCTCAAAAATACAAAATAGCTTGAGAGAAGCAGAGGGGACACCAGCCCCAGTGGTGGAGAGTCAAGTTTATCTGTCTTGTATTCAAACTGCAGCATTTGCAGGGCCTGGCTTTCAATTTTTTTCCATTTATTTTTGCCATCATCTTTTCTAGCAGCTTTTGGATGCTCCAACCTGCCTAACAGGAAACTGAAAACATTACAGAGCAAAGCTGCTGCCAGCTCAACCCATGGCAGCTTTTCTCAGAGAAATTCTGATATCAGTGCACTGAGGATGGAAAATCCCCAGGGATCATTTCAGAAGTATTACTTACTTATGCATTCATGTGCATTTTGGTGTTTATCTCCAGGCAAGATGTTGAACAAGCAGCAGAACTCGTGTTTGCTCTGAAGCAAGTCCCAAAGCAAAGGGCAGCAGAAACATTTCATCTGGCTCCACAGGATGTATTTCTGCCAGGATTTTCCCATTTGTAAAATCTGTGGCTGGAGTGAAGACACAAATAAGAGAGCAATGGCTCAGAAGGGCAAGGTAGAGGAGATAGTGTTTAAACATTTAGCTGAGTAGGGAAAGGTGTGTGGGTGAATGGGATGAGGATTGAGAATAAACAGATGGAAAATGGCAAGTTAAACAGTTTTTGTACATTCTGTAGGTCAGCAGAGCTGAAGGATGTGGGATACAGTGAGAGGCATTTTTGCTGCATGCACAATGAGCTATGAGTACATGGATTTTTTTTCCACCTGTTGTTTTGTTCTTCCATAATACTTTTCAAAGGGGAAGGGTGGAGAGAGAATGTCCTTATCTGACATTGCTGCAGTGGCTAGGGAATAGTGTTACCTTAATAGCTAATAATAATTAATTGATAAATGTTAATAATGGAAAAGTCCACTGCTTTTTGTGTATTTACAGCCTGTGCTCTGGCTGGGGGAGAATTTGGGGGTATTGAGGGGATGCTTGATAACAATGACATTTTCTTAATCAGTAGACAATAACAATTCCAGCCATTATTGGCTTTCCTGTTCCTTCCTGTGCATCCTTTTCTCCTTAGCCCTTCCTCCTCCAAAATTTCTAAAATATCCACATCATTAAGTTGTTGTGTCTCATAAATGGTTTCTCTGTCATAAAGGTTGGACCCTTGCCAAATACAGAGCTGCTGACTATCAACATCCCTTCAAAAATAAAGCTTAAAAAATGGCAGCAGGGAAGTCCTAGGTGGAATTTGTTGTTGTTGAGACAATTTGTGGATTTTTTTTGTTTGTTTTTCAAAATATTATATTTATAACTATTTTAACTATATATTATTTTAAGGATATAATGGTACAAATACCATGGTATTTGTCTTATTATTAATTATTATTGTATCTATTTTCTTATTATTCTTTTCTTCTTGAAATCTTACTTAGTTTTCCTGGTTTAAAATATTTCTTTTTGAGAGCAGGCATGGTTGTATTTTATATTTTTTTTTTGCAGGGTGCTGAGATGTGACCATTTTTGGTCATATTCACAAGTAAACTGTTGATACTTCAGGCCTAATTGAAGAGGGATTGTACAGTTAATTGTGAAGGATGTTTATTTTAAAGTCTAGGAGACCAGTGTGGGTTGCTGTGGACTGCTGGGCTGAGGTGAAAGGGAAGATTAAAGAGGAAGTGGAGTTTATTAATAGACTCCTGGTTGACAATGGCTTTGCAGTGTTTCAGGGAGTGACTTTTGCTACAGGACTGACTGGTTGTAAGAGATGAAAGAGCATTTGAGATGAGAAACACAGCACAGAAAGCTGTACCAGGGAAAAATAAACCCCTGCCCATACTGTTAACCTTAGGTGGTTTTTCACTTTTCTTCATCATGCACTTAATTAAAAAAAAAAAAATAAGTTTTCCTGATTTTTTTTTTTCTGAAACTCTTAGGTAGAACGAGATCAAATTGTCTGATAATTTTGAGGAGTCACGAGTGGCTTTTTGATGCTGTTGTAAATATTTGAACTAATGATAAATAATTATGGTAAAGGGTTTCTTTGTACTCACATTCAGGAGGTTTCCTGAACCAAGTGACAGAAGCAGTGCATGGAATTGCAATAGCATTGAAATTGCCATGTCAGGGTACTTGTCCTGGCACTTCAAAAGCACTGGAAAATTGTGTGAGGAATAGGAAATATTGTTGTCTTTACTCAACTATCCAATAGCAAGAGTGTTTTGTTTGCATATCAGCTAAAGCTGGCTAAAACTTTTGTGTTTGCTTGGCAGAACAAGCTACTTGCTTTTTTTAAAATAGTCAAAATTTTTTACTTCAGATTTTCAATATCTCTTCATTCAAAAGACAATTCTGAAGTTTTTTGTATTTAAGTGGTGTTGTGCCTTACAGTGTGCAAGGATTTAGTCATGAGAGATGCTTTCTTTCCCCAATGTCAAAATCTGCTGCTCAGCTTTCTTGCTGCTTTTAAATTCAGTGTGTCATGCTGACTTCAAAGGCTGAAGCTTGAAATTCTAATATATTACATTCTAATATATTACATTCCTACTACCCAAAATATCTGTTTCACCACCTCCATAAAATTGAGTGAATACAAATACAAACCAAGTATTTGTCAGATTAAGATGTCAGAGCAGTGGAATTATTCTGAAAGAGTTTTAAACCAAGCGGGGATTTTTTTTCCCCCAGATCTCACTTCAAGGCAGACAGTTGCAGAATTTGTTATAAACAGTCATATGAAAAAGACTAAAAATCACATAAGATGATGACAAACAGAATTATTAAATGAGTGCTATCTTAATGTGTGAAGGAAAGTAAAGTGGGGATAACAAACAGCAGCAGAGATAATTTGTGTGTTTTGGATGTGGTGACCTTTTGGAAGCTGATCTCAGTTTAAACTGTTAAGCAGGGCAGCAAATTGAGGATGGTTGCAGATGATGATGAGAATTAAGAGCTGATGGAAAGTGTTGAAGAGCTCAGAGGCAGCCTGAGCTGGAGAGGAGCACTCTGAGTGCTCTGGTCACTGAAACAGAACAGGGAGTGCCCAGTGAGCTGGCAAATTCTGCTGAGAAAATGAATAGTTGTATCCTTTCCAGTCATGGGACCATTTCAGGATGCTTCCCAAAGGTTGTAATTGCTAATGAATATAGCAGCACTCAGCATGGGTAATAATTTATTGGAGACAGCTGCTATGGACTGCACTCCCTAAAAAGAGTCTTGGAGCAGCCAAACAGGCTACCAGCGTGGATATGTGATATATTTGTGGGGCAAAATGTGTTTATGACACTAAAGAGGTACTGCAAGGAGCAAAGATTTCAAAGAAAATTAAAGAAACTAAAATAAAAAAGCCAAATTACAAGTATGTACCCACTGTAAACAAAACCACCCTTCCACATGATTTCACTTGGCATATCAAATACACCTCTGTTCTTGTTAGTTTTACTAATATATTTTGCATTTTTTGAACATTTTGCTAATTGCATCCCAGGCAGGAGGTGCCAGGTGTTCCTCAGACAGGTTACAAAACTTCTCATCACAGAAAACCAGCAGCTTGTCTGTCTCTAGACCTGGCTGATGAATTTAGGGCTTAGCACAGATATAGATTGTCTTTTTGCATGGAAGAAGGAAGCAGCAGAATACATGTGGGCACTCAGTGGATACTGGCAGGTCAAAGGAGAGAGAGAAGAATTAATTGGGGCAGGGAGCTGATTTAGGGGCTCAGAAGATGAGCTGGCTGCAAGGCAGCTCTAGAGCAAACAAAGCAGCTTGCTCTCACTTTGGAAACACCTTTTATAGGTTCAAATGTGATCTGATATACTTCTGTCTGTTCAGCAGTGTGACTGAAATGTAGGGAAATATTCAAATTTATATTATTAATGTATATATGTAAATGGAAGAATATTTGCCCATGGTAAATTTGAATATGAAAGGGTTATGAAAATCACTTTCCAGAGTTAGTTTTGACTTCAATGGACATGCTATTAAAGGGAGAATTTTTAAAACTGTTTCATCATGTGCCTTTCAGCACTGCTTTTAGAGGAAAGGTTTCATTTGGCATGCCAAACTTTCAGGATGTCAAGCACTGCTTAACATACACACACACACACAAAAAAGTTTTTCTTAAGTACCAAAATAGCCAACCAAGTTTCCCTTTGTGCTAGCAATTGTGTTTCAATTTGATAATGCATCTTTCTAACAATTCAGCTGATATGTTTCATAGAATATGTATCCAAAGGTCGTTTCAAAAGTGGCATTTGAAAGAAATGAATTGGGGGTTGAAATCAAGTGTGCTTGAGTAATAAAGTTGCCATTTGGAACAACTTGTCCACTTTTGCAGTAGATGTTGTTCTTTGTTTATTTCTACAGCTATTCCTAAAGACCATTGTATCAAAAATAGTAGCTTTGCTCACTAAATTATAAATTATTTGAAGCAATAACTATCCAATTGCTGCTGAGGGAAGTTCCATAGTGGGTCTTTGAGGCATCACCGGGATGCAGTTAATAACAATTGAGCTTGTTGATGCAATTTCCTTCCTGTTCCAACCCTAATTTTCTCATTAGATTTGTATCTCATCTGTGTTAAACCTTCATCTTTTAGGAGCCTTCAGTTCATGTGCTGTTGTTTCTTTCCCCAGGTGCTTTCTCCCAGGGAGTGGTGGTGAGAATGAATGGACACATATCAAACACCCCTCCCGGTGGATATGGAAATTACTTCCCTCAAATGAAGTAAGGTTACACCTTTGGCTTGCCCTTTATGGACAGAATAATGTTGTGCTTCCTTCTTCAGGTTTTCATTTCAGGTAGAGCTATAATTAGTAGGTCCCACTGGAATTATGAAATTTTCTATTGAAGAGTGAGGGGTTTGCAAACTGTGGAATCCAAGTGACAGATATCACCTGACTGCTTTTTGTGTTAGTGTAAGGGAAAACTGCTGCTGCAGGGACTCATCTGAAACAGCAACATAAATTGCTGCAGCCATAACATCCTTATTATGTTACTCAGAGAGGTCTTTGTGTGCCTGAGATGTTTAAGGTTAGCTCTGAGTGAATGCATTTTTATGCATAAAAGATGAGGCTGCCTCTCCCAGCTGTGAGAACAGACTGTTTCCCAGTCAGCAGAACTGAGCAGCTGCTACCTGAAGGTGTTACCTTGCCTGAGATAAGAGGATGATCCCTCTATCAGGAGCATGGCACTGGACTTACAACATTAATGGGAATTTACCTACCTGATGCCAAGGAACACACACTCCTCTATGGAGCAGGATATCTGTGGTGTCTTTTGCTTTTTTTATCCCCTTAAGGTGAACTCAGTATTACTCATTCTTGAAACACTTGTAGTCATATTCCATTTCATTTGTAAGCCATTTATACTTTTTCATTCAAAGCAGTTAAAAGAGTTAAAAACAATCAGCACTTGTGTACACAGGGGAAAAAACCCCAAATCCTACCCAAATCTTTGGCATAGTCATCATTATTATTATTGTCATTATTACCATCATTATTATAATTGTGCAGTGAGTTTGCTACTTGAGTTAAGGTGGTATTTATTTGTACACCACACCCCAGCTGTGCATGATGCTGTATTAAATGCAATAAAAGAGAGCTCAGAAAGGCCTACAGCCCAAGTGAAACAATCTCCCTCATATTTATGGTGTGGAGCAAATATCCAGTATCATTCCCTCTGTTACTTATGTTGTAGGTATGTGTAGTCCTATGGAAGGGGAGAGTTTTTTTTCAGTGCCTGCCAAATACAGAAAATAATCAGAAATGTTTTTTTTTTCCAGTGGCTATGGGTCCCCAACGTTTGCTCAGGCAGAGAGGGAGCAGAATTCAAGAACAAGTGCAAAAGCTCTTTATGGTAAGGTGGCAAAAGCTCTCTAAACTTCTGTGCTAAATTGCTGTTTAAATGACGACTGTGATGTCGTGGTGGAAATATTTTACACATATCAATCTGGAAGTGCATGTACATACACATGGGTGTGTCTGTCAACTAAACTGAAAAACAAAGTGGTTTCATTCCTACTAAAGCTAACTAGAAAGTGCTCAGTTTACTGAGCAGAGTGCTCCCACCTGCTCATTTTTCAGGCAGCAATGTACAAAGCATTCATCAGGAAGCTCAGAGTGATCCTGCAGCTAAGGCATGCACCAGGGAGAAGGCATTTAGCTGTGCTCTGGGTTTTATTTCTCCTGTACCCCCCTCTGCCTCCCCAGCTTCATTCCCTGCTAGCAGAAAAGCCACTTATAATATTCTTCTTCTTTGACACCAGGATTTAATGGAAATTAGAGTTGGTGAGACAGATTTGGAGTGCCCCTTGGTGTGCTGCTTCCAGCAGGCTCTGTGGCTGTCAGATGTGATGTTATGAATGCCTGGACATGGTTGCACTCACCAACTACAAATGCTAGTGTTTGTCTTGGCTGTACACTCTACACTCTCCAGCCTAACTCCAAATCACTCTGGAGGAGAAATGCAGTTGTGCTGCTTGCCAGGCAAATTGCAGCATTTCCAGGTCACCCTCCTCCACTGTGAACACATCCCACTGATAGCTGTTCTGGTAGTGGAAACAGAAGCAGCCCTGAGGCTGTGAGTAGTTGTGCTTTGTTCATCTGTGCCTGTTGCTAAATGCTCTTTTGGAGGCTGATGAGGATTCCCCTGAGAGCCTGGTGCTGTGCTGGACCCCTCAGACAGCAGCCAGCCCTTCCTCTGTGCACCTTCTTAACCTTCTGGAAAGCCCAAAGAGCAGTGGCTAAGAACTGCAACATCCCTAGCAGTGATCTTTTCTCCCTGGAGTGGTACCTGGCAGTGAGCTCAGAGCTTAGGGGAGTGATGCTTTAGAATCTTAGAACCATTTTAGATTGCAAAAAACCTTTAAGTCCAACTGTTCACCCAGTGCAGCCAAGCCCACCACTGAACCATGTCCTTAAATGCCTCACAAACACATCTTCTAAACACCTCCAGGGATCAAGATCCAACCATTTCCCTGGGCAGCCTCTTCCAGTGCTTGACAACTCTTTTGGTGAAAACATTCTTCTTGATATCCAACCTAAACATTGTATGTGAATCATCCTAAGTTCCAATTGACTCATTTAGTGCTCTGCTATGTAAGTCAGTTTCTTGACATAGTGCTGAAGGCAGGAACTGAAACTGAAGAAAATTCTGAGCTGATCACTTTAAAGAGAGATTTCTTCACTCAAACTGATTGCAGGGAAATTCTGAGCTGATCACTTTAAAGTGTGATTTCTGCATCCCCTATGTGTTCACTCAACAAACTGACTGCAAGTGCTGACAGAAATAGGAGGTGGCAACAGAAACCAGCAAGAGACACTCTTAGCAGATTTCTTTATGAGCTGCTAGAAGAGTGTTGTGATTCCTTTTTCGTTTTATTTCATCATCATAATTTTTCAGGAGTGCATTTTTTGAACAGTCTTGCATATCAATGTCTTAACTATGTCCATTAATCTTTGTGGACTTGTAAAATCTCTCTGAGCTTTTTGATATCAAACATGATGGGATGGTCATGTGTCAGGAGAAGATGGAGACAAATGAGTAAATTTGATGTACATAATGGCATTTTTTTACTTCCAAAGTACTTCACTGAATTCAGGTACTAATTGAAAATGCTTGCCATTAAACTGCTGTGTGGTGGCTCCTGTAAAAGTGAATTTTTGTCCTTGGTTCCCTTCTGTTGCTGGTGGATATATCAGAAAACTGGAGCTGCAGTTGCCAGGAACTGGATGAAATGGAAGGATCAGTTATTCTGGAGCTCCAGGTGGATATGCATTGGCACAGCTTCTAGGGTGGAGTTTGCACATTTTGCTACTTCTGCTTGTTTCATACACATGAAGAACCAGCCTGTTGCTATCACCACATACAGAAACTGGAGAGAACAAGGAAAACAACTAAAATCTTCCTCAGATTCAGGGCAATTTTCCTAATTTTTTAGCAACAAAGTTACTATTCTGCTGCATCCCATGTGCCTCTTCTTCCTTGTGATGTTAAATTTTTTGTGCATACTCTCCCAAATGGGGTGGAAAGCAGCTGAGTGATACTGGAATTGTTAAAGTGTGTGGAAAATGGCAAGTACTATATTTATATTTAGTAACCAACTAAATTATTTTGAGATTCATGAGATTGAAATCCTATAATGCAGGATGAAGTTGTCTTAGCTTTCTTTTTATATTTTGCTGGGTACATATGTTTTAAATCTATGTATATTATTTAGGTAAATACAGAAATGTCATGTATTTAATAGATTCACTTATACTGGGAAAAATAGATGTAATTTTACTGTAAAAGTAAAACACACTGTGGTTTTTTTGTTTTACTAAAATGTGACAATGTGGCATTAGCAGCAGACTTTGCCCACGAAAATATTCTTTTTGCTGGAAAACTTGAGAGTCAATTGGAATAAGCCACCTATTGCTGACTATCAACAAGTTAAAATAACACCTGGGCTCCTAAGTGACCACTTGATCTTGAACTCCATTTCTTCCAAGCACTGTAAAGACTATAATAATAACTATAATAATAATTATTATTACTATTATTATTATGTCACCACTCATATTGTTATTTATATTATTTTTAATTATTATTTTAATTACTGTAATAATAATAGAAACTTATTATTTCTTGTTGTTATATGTGTGCATGTTTATGTATATACAGACATGTTTATGTCCTGGCATGGAGTTTATGTCTTAGATCCCATTGCTGAGGTGATTCATGGTAATTCAGCCCTTCAGCCATCAGGCAGAATGTTGTTCACAGCTCTGTGGGAAAGGAGGTTGGAATATCATTGGTGTTACCAAGAGTCCAGCTGAAAACCAGACTGGAGCCATCACTATCTCTAGTGTGTTGTCTGATAGCAAAAACTTCCCTGCAATTGCTTTTTTTCCTGTAGGAAATAAGATGGATCCCTTCCATAAATGATGATAAAAATCAAATAATCCCTTTGTTTTCATTCATTTCCTTCCTGAAGTGAGCTGGTTTCTATTTGCACGACGGATCTCTCTCAGAGCCATGAGGGGAGGTGCTCTCTGCACATTTTTATGGGGTTTATTTCATCGTTTTCTTCCTGATCTCCCCATCCCAGAGGGGTTTTGGCTGCTGCTGCCATCTGTTGTTCTTGCATTGGCCCCTCCATCTGCCTTGGGTCGTGCCTGGGGGCTGTGCCAGCCCCTGCACAGCGTGGAGCAGCCTCATTCCTCAGGAGGAAGGAGCAGGAGCTCACTCCACACTGCCAGGTTGCTGTGCAGCACAGCTCAGGGATGCTGCTAAAATTGTCCTGCATTAGGGGAGTCTCTGTGCTGTGCACTGGGTTTGTACTCGTGCCTGTGATGGGCTGGAAGTGAAATTTGTGTGGTTTGGGATTGCTCACATGGCTCATTCAGAGCAAGAACTGCAGTGTAGCAAATTCAGGGAAACCTCAGGAAGGTAAAGAAGCAATCCACCTAATACACTTGTAGTGTTTTGATCCTCAAATTAATTTGACAATTGACTTGTAAACAAGACACTTCCTCTGACAGCATTGCACACAGCATCAGAGAGAAACTTCTGGCCTCAGTCTCTGAAAGTGACAGTGTCTGCTGCTCTGCAGAGGAAACTGGTTTGGAGCTCAGGTTCTGACCTTTGTCCCTGGATGTTTAGGTCACCTCTCCTGCACTTTGCCTCAAGATGATTTTTTTCCAGCTGCTTTGCAATTTATTCTCAAAGGGGATCAGCAATCAGTCCAATATAGATGTATGGTAGTGAATCAAGTATGGGCCTTTTCTGCTTGATGATGTGTGGAAATATTTTGTCCTTTCACTCCAGGATTCTTAGGACAGATTTTGGGGGCAACTCTCAATCCATGTCCGTGTGGATTGCCATCAAATTTCAGAACAATCTACAGTCCTGTCTCTTGTACTGCCTGGTAGAGTTTTTGACTTTGGTTAAGAGGCTGAATTTTTTTGTTTTCTGGTGTTTTGGATGCTTTAAGAAATGAAAATAAAATCAAGAGCTTCCAACATCTGTTTGAAAACAGAAATATGGTCTGTTCCTGATCATTGCTGAACTCAATAATTTCACAAAACATGAGTTGCAGTGATATCTGCCCATATCAGACATCAGGAAGAGTACTGGTTTCTGTGGATCAGTGTTCCTGTTCCTCTGGAAGCTTTGGTAGCTAGTAGATCTTAGATGCAGGACCTATAAGAGAAATACTCTGCTGTTTTTCACTTTATTGCCTTTGCCTTGTGAGAGATTTTATTTTAATCAAATTCTTCTGGTTTGCATTTGCTACAGATTTTGGTTAAGAATTGAACTTAAGTGTCTTCTGCCATGATTCTGTCTTTTTTATGTCCTTTATGTAAATGGTGTTCAATATATCATCAGGGTTTGAGCTAACCTGCTATTAAGACTGCACTATACTTAAGTGGTGGATGTAAGAGGTGAAGTGAGTAGATTATATAGGAAAAAAAATTCAATAATTTTGCAAGTTTTATTAATCTTTTGATAGTTTTATGCATCATATCTCTAAGTCTCTATTGTAGTATTTCACTTCAGCTTCAATAACCTCTTCATGCATGAGGGGATCTGTGAGAGGCTGAGATTGATTGGGAGGATTAGGAGAGTGAAACAGAGCATACAAAACATTATTTTGTTGTCAGTGTCAGGGGTTGACCCCAGACAGCAACTGAGGACCTCCCCACTTGCTTGCTGATTCCCCCTCTCTCCTCTCTGCAGCAGAATGGGGGGAGAATTGGAAGAGAAACAATAAAAAACCAGATAAAGATGGCTTAATAGGTGAAGGAAAGAACAGGGAGGAGAAAAGGACTGAATAACACAAAGGGGTTTACTCACAACCTTCCATGAGCAGAGAAATGCCCAGACTCTTTGGGAAAGGAGTCTTTGGAAAGACTACCTGCCAGTTTTATTGCTGAGCAAGGATATTAAAGAGGATGGAATATCCTTTGGGTCAGCTGTGTCCCCCCTCCATCTCTTGTGCACCCCCAGCCTCTCACTGGGGAGCAGAATAAGAAATAGAGAAGACTCTGACACCATTCAGCAACAGTTAAAATATCCCAGTGTTATCAGACCCAAAATTCCCTCCTTATCATGGGGGGACTATTCTTCCTTTGGTGTGATTGATGCCAGGCAGTCAAGAAAATCATTCTCAGGGAGATGTAAGGGAAAGGAAACCCACTTAAGAACCATTGGATTGTAATTGATTGGATTTCCACCATGGGAGAATTTAGCCTAGTGCCAGGATTTGTATTAGAAGATATATTTTGAAGGATGAATAATTTCAGGGTGCAGCTGTATAGAATTGGTAAATATAAATTGTTCTCAGTGTGGACTCTCTGTTGTGACCATAATACTTTTTGTTTATTAATACAATATATTATTAATTAATACAATATTTTGTTAATGTAAATTTTATCAAATTTCTTGTTAATTACAACATAATAGTAACAAGAACTTTATTGAAATTTGCATTGAATCTCACCATGACAGTGTGAGTTGAACACTTTTCCACCCTGTGCTGCTCTGTGGAAGAGGATCTGCTCATGTGTGCTGCAAATGGTTTTGAAATTCCTGCCTTAACACAGGACAAAATTTATGTGAAGCAGAATAAGGAACCTCCTGCAAAATTTACTCTCTGCTTTCTAATTCCTCTGGAACCTCTACATATGCCAGACTTTCTTTATTGTATATTGTTACTGTTTGCAGCATTTATAAATTTTACAGTGCTTGTAAGGTTTCTTATGCTTGTGTAATTCAATAGCATAAAACTTACATTTTTGTTCACCTGTAACAAGATAACACTCAAAACTGAGTATTTGATGCATTGTTAATTGAAACAAGTAATTTTTTTTTGTTCTCTTTTGTTTGAAGCATATATTCTTTCTTGCTGAACAGTATTTAAGTATCATTTACAGTCCACAGCAGAAGAATGGTGACTGATCCCTTTAGAGATGCAAATAATTCTATGGGATTAAACCAGATACTGCTTTTTAATCCCCTTGTTTTATTAGGAACAGATGGACTTTACTTCTTCAGATCATCATCTAAACAAAAAAAGAAAGGTAGCAAATCAGACAATACTGCTTTACTGACTTGGGGTGTGCATGTGTGTGTGCTGTGGTTACAAAAACAACCAACTGGAAAAATAATGTCAGTGACAAGCTGCAAAAGCAGAAATAGTAGATACAGATGGAATCATCAAGGTTGATCCTCTACCCTGGGATTTCAGAATAATGCATCGTGGAATTAAAGACATCTATTTTGAAATATTCACACACCTGGCTGAAAATTCTGATAATTTGTGATGTTTATGAATTTGACAGTTTGCTCTGCAGACTTTCCTTGCTGAAGCAAACTGAGCAGCTGCTGCCCAGGATTAGGATGTCCCTGTGTCCTGAGTGGCATTTGTCACCCTGGGAGGGGGCTTGAAGCCACTGCTCTATTTTAGAAACGTGATTTTTGTGAAAATGGTGTGTTGATAAAATGTGACACATGCTTCCACAAGCAGCATCTGGAAATGAGGGCACTGCTGGCTTTGCACCTGCAACTCCTGTGTGAAGGAGCCCTGGCCACAGGAGGGACCTTTGGAGGGGATATTTTATGCACTGCTCACTGCAGATGTCTCTATGTCACACATTCATATGTTTTTGTAGAATTTAGAATTTGGTATTTTTTGTATTTTGCAAAAAGTAACTTAACCTTCCTGTTTTATTTTAATTCCAACTACTCCAAGTGTGATGAAATTAATGTAATTTGTATATTAATTTTGTATTTTCATCATATAAAAAAAATCAAGCCACCTATTTTACTTAGAGAACAGAAATCAGGATTTTGAATGAAATATAGAAAAAAAATCACCTACTTTCAGAGTTTTTTTAGACCTCTCTCAGTCTTGTCACCTACTGATTTTTGCACAACCAAGCCCCTGGTGCTCCAGATCAGGGGCTTAAGTGGTTGCAGTGAAAAATCCCCCAAACTTCCAAATGTTGCATTCAGTTTTTTTCCACTAGAGTTGAAAAGTGTTCTTCAGTATTCATTAAATTCACATTTTGTGGTGTGGGTGTGTGTTGTGCCTTTGTCTTGCTCTTCCCCTTCCTTCCTCTCCTGGTTTAACATGAATCTGTTGCACAGAGTAAAAGGCCCATGATGTTTCTGGTTTTGCAGCATTGTGTTTTGTGAGCTGAAAAATATTCCTGTTTAGAGATGTTTTGGTGTGTGCATATTTCCATGCCTATCTCTACATTAGCAATTCAGAGAATTGAATACTTTACCAAGAAATAAAGGATGAGTCAGGTCTTTTTTTTTTTTTTTTTGTGCCATTTTGCAGATTTAACATGAGAATTATTTATGTATGTCAGAAAATACTTTTGCTTTTATCATACAGCTACAACAGTGGCAAGCCCAATATTTTAATAATCAGGCTTCCCAAGGCATTGTTTGCAGTCAGAGCCCTGCTCCCCTCTGGTGTCCTGACCCACTGGATGAGTGGCTTTTGTGGGCACCACCAGCTCTCTGCTAACATTGCTGATGTAAAATTGGTCCTTGTGCTGGACCATGTGGGGGTGGAGGTATTTTCTGCTGAAATACAGAAATTAACTACAGCTTATCTCCTCTTCTCATGTATACAACTTGTCCAAAGTGTCTCTGAGAAACAGTCAAGACACCAGGATAAGGCATTGAATGAGTAATAATAATAATTCTTTGTTTTCCTCCCCTCTCCAGAACAAAGAAAGAATTATGCACGAGACAGTGTCAGCAGCATATCTGAAACGTCACAGTACCATGTGGAGGTGAGATGAGGGTGATACACCAACTACAGCTCATGTTACATGTGCTTGTTTTTGTCTGCATGTTTTTTTGAGCATATATAAGCTTGAAGGCACAGGCATCTTCCAAAATATCATCCCAGCCTGGGGTCACTTCAGAACAGATTACACTGAAATGTCTCAAATTCTATAGCTTTGCCATAATGAGCTGAAATCTGGATGTAGAAGGATGTGAGCAAAGTTTTGTGCAGTTTGGCAAACAGGAGTTCTCAACAGGGCATGAATTCAACATCTTGTGCTGCCCTGTCTCCAAACCTGGCTCCCTGCAAGGATGAGGCAGAGCTGAATGATGCTGTGCTGCTGGCAAGGCACACTGGCTGATATTTAAAACTAATACCCTGATCAGATCTAATCAGCAGAGGTATTAGAATATTCATAAAGCTCTGAGCATTAACCCTCCAAGCCCCAGTGGGTGGAATATGTGTTGTTAAATACATAAATACATTCTGCCTGCACAGATTCTTCCCCAGTGTGAAGAGCAAAGTGTGGCACTTGCTGTCTTAAGCTGCTTTGCAGAATTACTGCATGCTGCTCTCATATTTTAAATATTCAGCAGGGTGAGCCTGAGTGTCTCTGTGTAGCCTGTTAATCATGTTGGAGTGCAGTGCCTCCTTTTGTAGCCTTACTTTGGCTCAAACTTTTTCCTGGTGCCATCAGACCACTGTCATGGGTTAAGCCAAATTTTACAAACACCACAGATTCTCATTCCTTCTTGCTGGGTTTTAAATCTCCTGAGAATTACGAGATCATATGCAGAAAACTCCTAATTTCAAGTTCTTCAGTCCTATGATCAGCTTGGAAATGAATACATGTGTTGGTTCTAATTGCCTGTCTATTTTTGTGTGATTTCTTCATAACAGTTTTTGGTCCTGTACTGGCATAGCAATTAGTACTTGCATTTGGAATCTAAGCATTCCTGGGTAAGCAGCCAGTACAGAGTTTGTTTCACTTTACTTCTTTTAAATACTTTGATTATATGCAGCTTACACCTACTTTCTATTCTGTAATTACCATGTGCAGTTATCCTGGAACAGAAGAAAGCACAGTTAATTCTTTTTTATTATTTTTAGTTTTTAAAGTTATTTAGAAGACAGATATGCAGGCATACATTAAATGTGGTTCAGCTTGAATGAGTGTCACCAAATCCTCTATTAGAAAGTCAAGGTGCATTTATGCTTGAACAAAATGAAATAATTTTGTGGGTTTTCTTGCACAGTTAGCACACTGAGGGAGAAATTACCACAGCCATAATGACAGGGAAGCTAGCTGAGGTGATGTTTGTGAGGTACTATTTAGTTTCCAGGCCATTAATTGAGACTGGAGAATATTCCAAGCTGATGGTGAGCAAAAGCAGTTACTATTTTCTACAGTGCTGCACATAAGAGTGACCAGCCCATCCATAAGGTATCCCAGTCAGATGCAAGCCCATCCTGGTTGCCCCCAGCAGGCTGCTGGCAGCTCTGGAAGAGCTGAGGACAGTCCAGGTCAGGGTGGTGGTGGAGCTACATTGGCAGGGAGCTTCTGGAAAGCTTCTGAATTCAGCTTGCCAAGAGAAAGACAGGTTTTCACTCCCCAAGAAAGCTAATTAAACCTCCTGGTTTAATTCTAGCTTTGATACCTGGAGGATGTCAGAATGTGCCTTCAAGTCTAACAGCTTACAGTAGTGAGGAATGACAGTGGGTGTCAAAAAGCAAGCTACAAAAACAAGTTGACTTCAAGTGACATTGTGGACTAAACAGCCTCCCTCATGTCTTAGAGGTGGGCTCTGTCATGCACAAAGGCACTTTTACCCATGAATAATTTGCATTGCTACTTGCTGCCAATTTAAATACTGACACTCCTGAACAATAGGGCAAATTGCAATCATAATTTCATTTAAATGTACCTCTTGCTCACCAGCACTTGACCACCTTTGTTCTGGACCGAAAAGAGGCAATGATTACAGTGGATGATGGGATAAGGAAGCTGAAATTGTTGGATGCCAAAGGCAAAGTGTGGACTCAAGACATGATTCTTCAAGTGGATGACAAAGCTGTCAGTTTGGTGGACTTGGAATCAAAGGTAAGGGCTGTGAGTGACAGGCTCATTTTCAGAGAGAGAGAGAAAGGGAGAGAGCTGAAAAACCATGTGTGTGAGATTGAGGGTTTTAATTAGCTGATTATCACTTTCCCTTTTTAGCTCCTGCAGTTTTTCTGAGATCAGGACACTGTATAGTAAGGTGATATTTTGTGTTTTCTTTTTTTCTCTCTTCTGACAGAATGAACTGGAGAATTTTCCTTTAAGCACAATTCAGCATTGCCAAGCTGTGATGAATGCATGTAACTACAATTCAATTCTTGCATTAATATGTAAAGAACCAACCCAAAACAAGCCTGATTTGCATCTTTTCCAGTGTGATGAAGTTAAGGTAAGATAATAGTGGAGATCTGCTATGACCTATTTGAATAGAGGAGATTGTATGAATTGACCAGCACAGTGCATAAAGACAAATGAGCTGATTCATAGAAACTAATTCTGTAGTTTTATTCTTATAAAAATGGTATAAATTTAATGCACTTAGGATATCAGCACTACTTATAGTATGTTAGTAAATGTAGTGTAGTGTGTATTGCAATGGAGTAATCTAATATTTAAGATGAATCTTTAGTGTATATTCAAATATGTTTTTGGACTCTATAGCTGCTAATTTAGGTTTGCAAATGTATAAAGCTCTGGAAAATGTCTATGGTTTGTCTTCACACTTCTGAAAAAACTGATGTAAAATAATTTGATTTATCTCAAATTTATTTTATAATCTGCAAAGAGCTCATCAGAGCTCTGAGTCTTTTACCTACTCTTTCTGCTCATTTTGTCACTGAACAATTAAACATTCTCTACATTCTCACCTCTCTGCATCCCTGCTCTGCTGGAGAGATCTTGAAAGGGAAAATATTCCTGGCAGGAGGGGCAAAACAAGGAAAGAGATTGCTTGTCTCTGATGAAAATATTACCTTCAAGTGTAAATTATTTTTAATAATATTTATTTATTTCTAACCTTATAAATTTTAATTCTGTTAGTTATTCTCTGTAATTCCAATTGATAATTTCATGGGGATTCCTTAATTCCTATAAAGATGTAGAGTACATAAGCTTGATTTGGAAGTCCAGTGTCTCCCTTTGTTCTCAAGTATTGTTTGATTCTGTGCCCATGCCCTAGGTTTTTTTTCCTTACCCATGAAACTTTTCTGGTGTTGAAAGTTTAGTTCTTTCTCTGTTGGCTTTTTGCTGCTTTTGTTAGAAGTGACAAGCAACTCCAGGAGACTCTGCAATAAAAAAAAAAAAGTTAAAATCAATACTATTTGGGGCATTCCAACATTTTATAAACACACACAAAAAAATTAAATAGTAAATAGTAAGAGTATTGGAATTATTCTGGGTTTAAGTTCCTCTGGTGTCCTAAATTTTTTTTCCTATTAGTTCTGTAAACAGAAAGTATCACAACTATTCTGTAGTGCAATCCATTATAACCTGAAAAATCCCATAATCCCCTTGAATCCTAAATTCAACAACATCTTCTGATCCTATCAGAAGATACATATTCCTCCCAAAAAGGTGCACACTTCTGCATGATGAGGGTGCTAGGAAAGACATGATCCTTGCAGAGTGAGCCAGACACTGACAGATTTGTGCTTTGACAGCCCTTGTAGGAAATTAATTTGTCAGCTGAAGATACATAACAGCATTCTAAATCCTGTGAGAAGCTGTGACCCATTTAATGCAGGATCTATTAAAACAATGCTTTAGATGTGCATCAAAATTTCACTTGTGGGGCCACTGGTGGAGGCACAGTGCAGTTGTGGAGTGCCAGGAATGTACAGAGCAGGGAATCTTCTGAAAAATTCATCTTCTGTTACAAAGAGAAATTGTCATTATTTCTGAAAGGAAATTGTATCATTGGCATCTACAAGTTAGTTTCTTAATGTTTATGCTGCTGCCATTTATAGTAGTTTTGCTGCTTCTATTTTTAGTACATTTTCTTTTTATAGTCTGAGACAAAATACTCAAGACAACCAAAATTTACATATGTAGAGGGAAAAATTAGCTCATGCAATAGTGGTTGACTTGAGGTAATTACAGCTGTTCAGACAAATTTGATGTCTAGATTATGTACTTGTGTGATGATAATGCTTGAGCCTGGAGTAGTGACAAAAATACCAATTCACAGATTTTGTTCCTTTTTTTTTTTTTTTGTTTTTGTTTATGTGTAAAATAATTTGTCCCAGTGCTTTTAAATAAATAGGGCTTGATAAGGTATTCTCTATCTAAAGGTGAGATATTTATTTCAAAGATTTGGATATTATTGCATATAGATATATAGTATAGATAGTAGCTGAGTCCTGATGTTTTCTGCTCCTCTCTCCTTAGGCTACCCTTATTCATGAAGATATTGAAAGTGCAATCAGTGACAGTAAAAGTGGGAAACAAAAGAAGAGGCTTGAAACACTGAGGTAAAAATCCAACTTCTTGGCATCAAATAGTGTGACAGCTTTCAGAAGCTCTCCAGGTCAGCCTGCTGTCTTTTGGGGTTTTTTGGGGAGACATAACTCTTTTCCTTCTAGCTAATAATATATTTCCCAAGCCATGTGTATTAAAACCATATCTTGCTTTAATAATTTTCTCATGGTCTTACCTTTCCCGATTCTGCCTTTGTGATGGGAACAACTGAGATCAATTCCACTTAGAGAATGGCATTGCATGTCTCAGTTCTGCATATGGCTCAAGTAGTTCAGAATTTAAATTAAAAAACTCAAATTCCCCATAACTCCATGTAAATAAGATTATGCTAAAAGCTTTTGGGATCTGAAGATGCTAAATAAAACAGCAACTGAGGATTTAATAATCTTCCTGCCTGCCTGTTTAACTATGCTGAAGACTTCTTGTTTCCCTGGTAGCAAAATTTTCTCTGCCACTTCAAAAATGTGGGGGAAAGAATCTGTTGGGTTCAGAAATGAGATGTAGTAAACAGAGGCATAAAAGCAAAGGCACAAATATATTAGATACTGAATGGTGATGGTAGTAGCTTGTAAGAAATTCAGTATGTAACTGCATGCTGATAGTATCAATAATTGTGATCAGATAGAGAAGTCTCTGCTGGACAAAAAATAGAATGAGTGTATAACAGTTCTGGGTACCTGATGTGCAAGTTATGAAGATTTCCTAGAAAAACAAAAGAGAACCTGAACTGTGTCTAACTCTATTGCAGGTTTAAAATGAAATAAATAGACTTGACCATTTGTGGGACTGTTGCAAACCAGGTATAAGCACTGGGAGGCAATCCAGAGGGACTCAAACACACTGGATGTGCTGGGAAACTAATGAGGTTTAATTGGGGAAAGAATGTAGGTCAATACATCTGCTGGGACAAATAATCTGAGATATCAGTCTCCAAGGGCTGTGAGGCCCAGGGGTCAAACGTGGGTGACAGCTGAGCTCTGGTTCCCCCCTCTTGGCTCCTGTGCCTGCTGGCTTTGGGTCACAGGGAGACACCCTCCTGCCCCTCTCAGGCTCTGGGGCATTGTTGAGGTGCTGGGAGGTTGTTGATGGAGAAAGGAAAGGCAAAGCAATTTTTTTTGTTGTTATTGTTATAAGCTGTTCAAAGCCCAAACAATATTTGATGTTTTGTGGTCTTGTTGAATGCTGTGAATGAAATGGGTTTATAATAAATGAATTTAAGGTGAAGATCTGGTTTTTAAATAGAGCTCTGGGGAAGGAATGGGGGATATGTATGACAGGAGCTACTGGGTTTTATTTTGCTTTTTTAATCTGTTGGTATCAAGCTGCAGAATGAATCTAAAGACCTTTCCTTACAGAACTGGAAAATTGCAGGTGGGAACAATGATATGTTTGTATCAAGGCAGGATGAAAAGACCCCTGTTACAAAAGAGATCAACCAGTGAACTTGGTTTTGTTGGTAGGGTTTTGAGCAAAAGGTGGGTCACAACTGGCCAGACTTAGGGGACTAGACACTTGATTTGTGATGGCTGAAATGTAGGTTCAGATCTTCTAATTTTATCTCACACAAAAGAAAAGTCCCACCCTTACAACTGCATGCGGTGGTAAAAATGCCACCTAATAAGCCCAAGCCACTGAATTTTTATGTGTAAACTGGTCTGGTCATGCCCTTGGGGATTTCCCAAGTGACAAAGATGTGCTGATTCCCACATGGAGTGGATTTCCTGCTCTGTTCAACATATTTACACACCATGGTCTTGAGGGCTGCTTACACAGCAGGGTCTGCAGTTGAGGAGGTCCTTGTGAAGCCTCCTGATTCCCTCTGATCAAACACTCAAGAGCAGAACCTTTTTCCTTCCAGTGGCACTTGTCAGGATTGTTAAGAGTTTAGGTTTTCAAAGAGCAGAGCAATTGTTGGCTGCTGTCAAGTTGTTTGTTGTGAAGGCACATCAGTCTCAAAAGACAAAGAGTCCCAAGTGTTTAAGTGTTAAAGCTTTGGGAATAGAGTCCCAAATAGAAGTGAAGTCCTGGGCAGAGGCAGGAGAGCAGTTCTCTGGTACAGAACCCTGGGCAGAGGCTGCAGCCTGGTACAGAGTCTCGAGAGGCTGATGCTCCCTGGCCTTTCTCCTGTTCTTTTCCTCTTGCTCTTCTTTCATGTGCTGGTAGTGATGATGATGATGGTGGAGGAAGAGGGAGCGAGAGAGCTCTCACTCCAATATATGGACTCTTATTTACAAATTACCCAATGACCTAAAGAATCTGAAGCATTTCTTCTAAATCTGTTAGAATTCTAGCTTATAATACCGAACTTTATGCATAACTTGTTCATATAGCTTATCTGTTCTATGTGAAGAATGTAAGCAATATTCTTACTGTATTTTTATTATGTCTAGAACTGTATTTTTGAGCTCTTAGTTTTGAAACATCTTTTACATTAGATTTTAAGGCACTTAAACCATCTTCTTAAAACTAAGATTTATGCTTTTACTTCACATATATGCAACTCAATAATGTTTCTTAGTTCAAACTAAAGCTTGCACCTCTGTTTCACGTCGGTGTCGATATACTTTGATGGATCAACATAAATAATTCATTTTAATGTCTCTAAAGCCTAATTCAAGGCCCCACCACGCCGTGGGGCGTCTCTCCCTGCAGGATGATCTCCCAAGCTGACAGTGCCATCCCTCCTCCCCCCCGGGCTCCTGCCCCCGTGCCCCCCGGGACCCTGGCGCAGGTGGACGTGCGGAGCCGCGTGGCCGCCTGGTCGGCGTGGGCGTCCGAGCAGGGCGACTGTGAGTGCTCTGGGCTGACAGCTCTGCCCTCTCTGGCCTCTGGGCTGACACCACTGGGGCTGTGTGTTCCTGGGCTGCCACCACTGGGGTTTGTGCTGCTTGCCAGCAGCATTTGGGGATGAATTTCTGGCTGGATGCAGGAGCTGTTGCGCCAGGTCAGCCCCGCGCCCTCGCTGGAGCAGAATTCTCATTCTGCTTTGGAATGCCCCAAGTCTCTGCTGCCTGATCTGGGGAGAAAGAACTGCCTGTCATATCTGAATTGTCATTTACCATCTCCTGGGTTCCTGCTCAGAGCTGATTTTCTTGTGCTTAGCTGGGCGTGGGTTCCAGGTTTTGATTTTTTGTGAAGGCGATACCAGTAGCACAATAATGGTGATGCTTCCCAGATATTTTGGACAATTCAAAACTACAATAATGAATTGAAAAGTGACTTGAGATCAGCATTACTTATTTATATTGAATTTATCTTTATAATGGCTGCTTTGGCTATTTAAGTTTGTTTGTGTCTTTGTTTGAAAGACTTGACTAGGAAATGCTGTCACTTTAACATTACTAACAGGTTTCTGTTTGAGGTTGTTTGTGGGTCTTTTATATCTAACATTTTGATCAGATTTCTCTAAAAATAAAAGTTCTTTACAAAGAGTCTGTTTCTATAAAACAGACTAAAAAGGTTAAGATGAAGCCTCTTTTAGTTTGCTTGCTTGGGGCTCTCTTAATAATAAATATTAAGACTGAACCATTAAAAAACCATGGATTCCTTATAGTTTTTGTTTTATCAAACTATATCTGTATCACTTAACTAAGTACACAACTACACAAAGAAAACAAATACAAATATTCAGGGAAATCTGAAATGTTAACAATTATTTAATCTATGTACCTACAGTATTACATCTG
The DNA here is from genome assembly GCF_903797595.1 of Erithacus rubecula. Classification (NCBI taxonomy): domain Eukaryota; kingdom Metazoa; phylum Chordata; class Aves; order Passeriformes; family Muscicapidae; genus Erithacus; species Erithacus rubecula. The sequence goes on from NC_136686.1 coordinate 1,144,177, forward strand.
TTTGGAGTAAAGGCTGTTTTGTTCTTCTGCTTGGGTTCTCACATCAGAAAACTTTAATTGGATTAGTGTCTTGTCAGATCAGCTGTGGATCTGAGTTCCTCCAGTTCCTTTTATTCCACTTAGGTGGATCTTTTCTAAAGTGTGTTTGCTGAAATCCCACCTGTTCACTAATGCAGTGCAGTACTTACTGCAGATTAAAAATGCAAGACTTCTAATTCCTCAAAAAATTCATTGTTATTTTCAGAAGAGTCACTGAATCTGGGTGTTATTTGGAAATATCAGTTCTATTACTTCATTTGCTCTTCTTTCTGTGTTTCCACATTTGCTAGTAACTTTTTACATAAAAATTGTCTTCAAAGCCACTGCACTCTTTCTTCCTGCTTCTACTGGAGTAGCTTTCAGCATATTTTACAAAATGGGATGATTCCTAATTAGGTTGCATTTATAATCTGCTACTTTGTGTTGAATTTTTTTTCTTTTTAATTTAAAGCCTGGTACCATACTCCTGCAATTAACTTCATGTATGCAGTTAAGTAGACTGAAAGCACTTAACTTTTTTTTTTTTTTTGTGAGTCCTGATAGGATCAGTCATTAAGGTGCAAAATTTTCAGCTTGTTTGGAGTCCTTGCAAAGGGAATGGTTGAGTTCATCTTTTTCTTACAGTAGTATACTTCAAGCCATAAACTGTATAGAAATTGCTATATAATATATACTAATATATATAGTATATGTACTAATATACTACATACTAATATACTAATCCCACAAATATGCATGATTTATTGTCTTCACTCTTTGCAGATGAAAAGCACAGGCAATACCCTGAGCAGGAAGAAACAGCAGAGATGATAGCAGCCAGGATTGACAGAGATGTTGTAAGTGAGAATCCACAAATAATACTGCTTCATATCTGTGAAATTTTGCTACTCTCCTTTGTGGGAAGACTTTTCTCCACATGGCAAATTCAGTTCTGGAGAAAATCTTTCCAAGCAGCCTCTGCTGGTTGTGGTAGATCTGAAATGAACAGGTGGCAGTTTCTTTTCTTAATTTTCTTTTTTAAAAGGAAAGAAAAACACACTGCATGTTGATGACAAGTTTTCTGCTGTGAAAAGCTGGAAATATGAATTGCAATTTTTTAAGTAGACTGATTTCAGCAAACTAAATAAGGATAAAAAAGATTCTATCAGTGTAGCAGGACTTGGATGTATGTAATACCTGGAAAATACACATGATCATTTCTGAAGATAGGTGGACCATGTTCATTTGTAACTTAAACCATCCCTGCAAATAAGCAACAATATTTGGGCATGTTCTATGGAATATGCAAGATCAAATATTGCCCCATGTGTCATTTGGAACTCTCCACTTGTCCACTCTGCCATTGCCTTCAGCAACATCAGAGGGTCTTTTGAGAAAAGCACATTGGGACTGCTGGATTGGTGTCTTTGTGTTTTCCCTCAGGGTTCATTCATTCTTCTCCAGTTGCTCTTTGAAATCAATTCTTCAAAGAGCTCTTCTGCACAAACAACTTAATTTGTAGAGAGCTTCACCAAATAGCTCAGTACTTAGTACTAAAGGAGATTATGAAGTCATACTCTTTATAAAAATGCTGTCCATTCAAATAATTGCTTTTTTTTGTGTGTGCTCTCAGCAAAAATGTAATGTGGAAGTAAATTGTGTAATTGCAATCTGAGCTTCACTATCTTGTTACACATATTTTGAAAACTTCCAGCAGGCCTATGTTTAAAAATACAAATTAAATAAAATACTTTACAGGTATGTAAATTTAAAAACACAATATGGAATGTTTAATTCCAGCATATGGAATTTGTTGTCTGAGGGTCTGGACATTTCAATTTCTGGAGTATTTCTGCTATAGATTCTGAAGAGAAAACAAATACTTTTTTTTTTTTTCTCCCACAGCAAATTCTGAACCATATTTTGGATGACATAGAGTATTTTGTTACCAAACTGCAAAAAGCTGCTGAAGCATTTGCTGAACTTTCAAAGAGGAAGAAAACTAAAAAAAGTAAAAAGAAAGGACCTGGAGGTAAGAATTCATAGTGCACACAATTCTGTTTCTCTCAGGATCATTGGAGGAGCTAGGAAATGTCTTTTTGTGTGGTTTTTCTTAATCAGTGTAGCAGTTTTCTCTCCATTTGAGCTCAAAGGTTCCTACACAGTATATGCTTAGAGGGGAACCTATGAAAATAATTTGCTTGAAGTCAGTGGGAAATGTCAAATGAGAGATGTGACTACAGAATGCATTTCTATATTTACAAAATTCTGTAAGATGGTAAATTTAATGTGTGCCTTGTTGTTTACTCTATCTGCAATGTTTCTGGAATCTATATAGATATAACCAGGTGTATAAAAATCTCCTTTTGTTCACCAGAGGGTGTTCTCACTCTCCGTGCAAAGCCGCCACCTCCAGATGAATTTGTTGACTGTTTCCAAAAATTCAAGCATGGCTTCAATCTTCTGGTAAGTGACAATTATTGGTCTGAGATGAGAGCCAGGCCAGGGCTGGCCAGCTCTGGGCTACCTTGGCCTCTGAGCTTGGGGTGCTGCTGCTCAGTTCTCTGCACAGTGGCTAGATGAGCATATTTGGTGTTCAGCACCATTGTGTTTCTTCCTTTCCTGGTTCTTTAAAGCCTTTTACTTGGGAAATTTGCTTTTTGAATCATAGAAGAACTTCTAGGAAGGTCTGTGGGGCTCTCAGTTCTGTTTAGTTTGCCAACATCACCAGCTGTGGCCTGAATTTGATTTTATTCAGCCATGCCCATCAGACTCCCTGTGCTTGTTGCCATCATTACCCAGGACCTTCAGGCCTCAGAATGCTCCATCCAAAAAATTGCTGTCTCTTTATAGCTTCTCAAAAAGCAGAGATGATAATTCAAGAGCCTTCTGCTGGCATCTCCTCTTCTGCAAGTGGGAGTCTCCTCTTCAAGGGAGGCAGCACAAAACATTTGCTGTCAGACACTGACTGTCCCTTCCAACTGCTGGGGAGGCTGTGCCAGTGGGGGAATCTGCTCTTGGATTCACTGAGTCAAATCAGCTTCTTTCTTCCTCCTGGGAAATGAGTTCTGATTGCAGGAAATATTTAGACATGTTAAAAATATCTTTAAAAAAAAAAAAGAGACAAGCTGCATCAAGTATTGTGGTTCTGACCTTAAGGGATTGTTGTTTTGAGGGAGCATGAACATCTTGGAATGTGTTTATCCTTCTCAGTAAAAGATGGAATGTTCAATGGTTTTTTCCATTCTTTCTACTACATTCCGCATTCAAACTATTTTATTTTTTTTTTTTTTTACCCAAAAACATGCTGTGCATCTTTGAGTTTTTCTCTTCTGCGCAGGAGAAGTCACAGCTCTTGTTTTTATGCTCAGCAGAATCTGGGACCTGGTTCTGGTGTTGCTTTTGGGAAGCTGTGCTGTGACAGTGCTTTAACAATGCTTTGCTTCAGCATCTTTGCAGGGGCAGGGGCAACAAAAGCCTGAAATTTGTGCTTCATGTCAGGCAAGGAGAACAGTATAAAATGAAGAAAAGGTTTAAAAAGAAAAGGAGTAGCTAGAAGAACAGAATCTTCAAGTAGAATGGAAATAGTTTTGAAACCTCATGCTGGAAGTTTCTAGAAATGGCTACCATCTGTCAAAAAGCTCTAGATAGACTGGGACTGGGTTGTTATGATTGAGGAACAATGCAGAGGAAGTCATTAGAAGCAAAAACACATCCTCCTCCTCCTTTCTTCATTTGGAGGGACAGTTGGATGTAAAAGCAGAGCAAGGGCAGCCAGAAGCAGTTTGAGGAACAGATGGCAAAATGCAATAGAAACTACTCTAACTCTTTACAGCACATTTGGGTTTCTTATTTCTGGAGCCTCAAAGCCAATGGGTGATCAGTAGATAAAATAAATTCTCCAAGGAGCTCTGTCAGTGAATTTTAATGATTTGGGGTTTTTAGAATTTTTTTTTTTATGGTGGGGTTTGGTTGTAGGTTGAACTTGATGATCTCAGAGGTTTTTTGTAGAAATATGTTATTATAACAGATAAAGTAATAGATGAAATTCACTATTGATGGCATAGTCATGGACTGGTGAGGAAAAATCACATATGCAGAACAAATCAGAATAAAATGTTGATGTAATAGAGGTTCTTGGGAGGAAGAAATCTGTGTTCAGTGTGACCAACCAAGCAAATGGTAAAAACCATGAGGGAAAAAAAAGACAACAGAACATTAAAAAAGAGCCTCAATTCACCATTATGTTACCTGGCCTGATTGTTTTTGCCAGTGTAGCCAAATTGAAGAAGGAATTGCTTGAAGGAATTACTTCAACTTAGAAAAGACCAGATTCAGGAAGGCCATAATAAGTCTGTAAATGGTTATGAGAATTGCTGGAAAAAGTGAGTCGAGAAGGACAATTTAGTTTTATTCAGACAGTTTGCAGAATACTCATGGAAGTAAGAGCTGTCAGATTTCCAAAGGAGATGTTTCTTCACAAAGCATGAAATTTGGGTGTGGAACTTCTTGTTTTTCACAATAAGTGCTAAAATGTGCATGGAGTCAAGAGCACTGGGATGGATGAGCACTTACACTTAATGGGTGTTGCAGGCTAGGCAGGGAGGGCCATTCTTATGTGAAATATTTATTGTCTCAATAATTAAATATTTCATAAAATGCACCCTTTGTGTTTTCCCTTCAGGCCAAGTTGAAGTTCCATATCCAAAATCCTAGTGCAGCTGATCTGGTTCATTTTCTCTTCACCCCACTACATATGGTAAGGTTTTACAGTTTTCTAAGTGTTTACCTTCAGAACTCTTGTATTTATATACTCTGTAACCTTTTTAATTATTACAAGACTGAAATGTTGTGTCCCTGGACAGTAAGTAAGGAGAAATGTTTGTATCTCAGGATGAGGTTTTCTTTGAAAAATAATTTATATCCTTTTCTGTGTATTTTCCCTTCCATTAAATGTATTCATTTAAATCATCTTCAGCCTTGTGTTACACTTTGCCATTATAACTTTTAACTAGCAATAAAAAAATTTAGGCTCTCTACATAATGCAGGAGGAGAGTTGAAAGCATATTTAATGGAAGTGTGTGTAGCTTTGATCAGTAAAGCATAAACACTGCCTAAATAAAAAATGGTTGGTGACCAGAAAAACATTTCTCCAGCAATAAATACTTTAGTTCATTTATAGGACATCAAGACACACTGTTGGGTTCTCAGAGGGGTTTTTACTTCTGGGGGGTGTTTTTGTGAGCAATGACTGTTTCCTAGCTGCACTGTAGATACCATAAATTCACAGTCACTTCCTTACTGACACCCTGTATGTTCCTGGCATTGTTTTAACCCTTGGATTTAGGTGGTGCAGACAACAGGAGGTCCAGAGCTTGCTAGCACAGTGCTGAGCCCCCTCCTGACCAAGGACACCATAGACTTCCTGAGATACACTGTCACCAGCGAGGAGGGACAGCTCTGGATGTCCCTGGGAGACTCATGGACCAAAGCCAGGTGAGAGAAAACCCTCAGGTTCTACAGAACATTCTCTAAATAAAATTTATTGACATGGTGATCCAGCCCCCAGTATATTCAATATTGTTTTGTTAGGATTTGGGCTCTTGAGAACAGTTCTTTGAAGGTTTTGCAAAGGAAATCTTTAGCTTCACTGGGATTTGAGATCTCAAGGAGAGACAAAATGCAGACAGATTTAATATTTTTTTTTGTCAGTGATATCCAGAACCTCTTGACATAATCTTCTGCAGTATCTTTTTGTGAACTGTCCCATTTTTTTTCCAGCCCATCTATCTGGAGTTCATTAAACATTTTGAAGGTGCAATAAAGAGAGACAAAATATTAATTAATAGCTATAAATGTCTGTTTTCAATTTCCAATAATTCTTAAAAGCTAAAAATTTGGATTAGTTTCAAATTAGGTGAATTTAACATGCTCAAGAAAATAGCCAATTGCATTTCAACTCTATAATCTGTGCCACATAAGTACATTTGACGATGATGAAGTTGTGCAATCACTCGGGCTGGAAATGCAGCAGGTTTTTTGTGTTTATTCATCCTTGCTCTTAAATTTCAGATTGGAGCACAAATGTCTACCAGATGGATTTTGTTTTTATTAATGATTTTATTAATTATTTGACTGATTAAAAACTGTAGAGTGTAAGGAAACTGCATGGAAGGAGTGGAAATGGCTTTGAAGTCCCTGTGCAGGGAAAATGGATCACTGGGCAAAATGATGGGCTCTTTGTCTTGGGAACTACTTAATTTGTTTAGTTTATCCTGAAAAAGGGTAATGGAAAGAGAAATAGCTCATGTTTGGTAGTGAAGAATAAAGCACTTAAAATGGAGTTGGCTGATCTGTGCAGATTAGAATTGATAGTGAGATTGATCTCAGTGTCCAGAGGCACCCTGGAGTGGGATGCAGCAGGACAGGGCAATGATAAAATCAGGGATTACAGGCCAAGCCCTGTAATTCCCATTGCTGACATTGCTGCCCATGCCACTGGCAGCATTTGTCCCCTGATTCTGAGCAGTGTCAGCAAGGAGCCTGTTCAAAGACTGCAATGTGCATTCCTGATTCTGCTTCCACTGTGAAGCACAGTAATTTATACTGGGGACAGAGTGTTATGTGTAATGCACAGGCATAGCAGAAAAGCATTAATTTTGGTGTTTGGTATTACAATAGAAAATGCTAATGGAACTTTGAAGAGTAGTACAGTATTTTATAAAGATCTATGTACTATAAAACAGCCAATGTGATGATAATATTGCTCCTGGAGCATGTAGAGTTGGGTGGGGTTTATGTCTGTGAAAGATATTGTTTGGGTTTTTTTGGTTTTGGTGTAGCTAAGCCTCCTAAGCTTCCATGCTTCATACTTCCTTTCAGGTGTTCTTACAAAGCTGGCTGTTTGTCTGAAGTCTTTTGTTGGTAGTTTTATACAAATAGATCATTTTCCCCCACATCTCACCATAAAACAATTCCCAGATTGGCCTTGACTGATTCTCCAATTACCCATCCTTTGCTATAAGGCAGAAGTTTGTGTTTTAGCAGTTTAGCAGCAAACTCCTTCTGCAGGGCACTGCAGGGAGGATAGTTGAGGTTAATAAATGTGTTCTGCTGATTCTCTCTGTTCTGGCATGATTCTGCCTGTATACTAATAAAACTACTATACTAAATAAATAAATCAATTCTGCCTGTATGCTAATAAAACTACTATACTCTCCTCTATGCTACTAAAAATACTAAAGCATTTTAGTTTATGGCAACCCCATTGAACCAGCATTCCTGTACCTTTGACACAGATCTCTAATTTGCTTTTCACACAGAGCTGAATGGCCAAAAGACCATTTCATCCCCCCCTATGTGCCCCGTTTCCGAAATGGTTGGGAGCCCCCCTTGCTGAATTTCATGGGAGCTCCAAAGGAGCAGGAGCTCAACCATTTGGCTGAGTCTGTGGCCAACGTGGCAGAGCAGCAGAGGAAGCAAGAGATGAAGAGACTGTCAAGTGAGGTAAGCTACTGCAAAACTGATAATTAGCTCATTAATACCAACCCCTGCCTTCCTGAGGGAATATTCTGGGGCATTCCTGGGGAAATCATGCCCTGGCACCTCTTCTGTCAGTGGAAGTTCTTTACACTTCAGTGGGAGTTATAGGAAACCAAATACCTGCTCAGCCACCAAAAATGCAATTAGGAAAATATAAGCATTTTTTTTCCTGCTGTCCTTGAACTTGTGCATTTCCCTGCCTCAGCTGGAAGCCCTAAAATTCAGTTTGATTGATCTCTGCTATCAGATCAGATTTTGAGAATAAATACCTTGGGCAATGTTTGAACCCAAGTGGTGTCTATTTGTATGAAGAGTTCTGTGGGGTTTAATTGCTTTTCACAAACCCTCAGTCCCCTAAATGAGTGTCTCTGGGTGCCACATTAGACTGGAGGCTGAGATTAGGTAAAAAACTTTTCTGTGGCCACATCAACAGAGATAAGAAAAAGAATAAGACAAAAGCAAAAACAAAGCCGGAGAAAACTAAAAAAAAAAACCCCAAAAAACCAACAACAACAACAAAACCCACAACCCACAACAGGCTTAAAGATTTGACAAATTTTGGTGATTCTCAGCCAGTCCAATTTGTGCACCTGGATGGTATAAGGAAAGGATATAAAATGAGCTATTTCAATATCATAGTACCTTCAAATGAGCTCTTAGGCTTGGTCTTGTTTTTAGAAATGGTGATTAAGATCATTCTTGCCTAGAAGGAGAGTGTCAATGCTGAATTTAAGATGGGGTTTTTTTTGGTTTAAAAAAAAATAAAAATTTCTAAAGCCTTGTGTGTTCTTACATATGCGCTTGTGATAGAGTATGATTATTTTCCCTAATTAAAATCCATAATTATACCAACTACCATACTCCTTTCTGCATTTCTTCATGAGCTATTGCTATATTCAGTGAGGGTGTGACATGAAAGAGCTCTTTCATATCATGATCTTGCAATAGAGTGATAAATTTACTTCATTTCTTACACAGGCTCAGTGTTGGTTGGGCTAAAGTTTTGTGACTTCAAGTGTTGTGTCCAGAACAGAAGCTCAGAGCAGTTTTACTGTGCAGTTTAAGTCCAGAACAGAAGCCCAGAGCAGTTTTACTGTGCAGGTTAAATCCAGAACAGAAACTCAGAGCAGTTTTACTGTGCAGTTTAAGTCCAGAACAGAAGCTCAGAGCAGTTTTACTGTGCAGGTTAAATCCAGAACAGAAACTCAGAGCAGTTTTACTGTGCAGTTTAAGTCCAGAACAGAAGCCCAGAGCAGTTTTACCGTGCAGTTTATTTTAAAGCAGTTCAGCCATTGTTTATAAGCTGTGTTGCTGCAGTGATATCTCAGAGATGACACAGCCCTTGCCCCAGAGAACTGTTTTCCTCAAGAACATCCTCTGCCATATTAATGCAGCAGGATAACTCGGGATGGAAATTCCTTTATTCTCATGCCTTTGATCTCCGTCCTTACGCTCTTGAATCGCACAAGTTATTAACTTTTCATGGCATAAACCCTGGGCACCTGAGGCTGGGGGGATGCTGGCAGGACCCCTGGGGTGCAGGATGAAGAGCAGGGGGGATGCCACTGCTGCACTGGTGCCTTTGTTCCCTTTTTGTCTTGCAGCCTCCCGGCGTTCCCGACTACCCCCCGGCGGATGGGTATGCATTCAGTAACACGGTGTACAAGAGAGGGCCTCTGCTGGACCAGGGGGCAGCTGTGGCTGCCTTTAAGCAAACTGTTAGCCGACATGTAGATAGGTAACCCTGCCCTGCCAGCAGCCCTGGGGCTGTGGAAAACTGTCCCCACTTCTTGCTCCTGGGGTGGTGGGCTCTGAGACTGCCTCTGGTTGTGTCATTGTCTCTGCTGGGGAAGGGGTTCTGTTTGTTCTGCTTTTCTTATCTAAAGTGTATCATTAAGACTCTTTTTGTGTGATTTCTATGAGATATCCTGTTTATCTGTGATGTCAAATTGCTGCTTTTTGTCAGAAATGGTATGGTGGAGTTCCAGTCCAATTGCAAGCACAGGATCCACCCACTTCGGTTCAAATTTTAGTTCTGATTTGTTTCATGCTTAAATACACTCTTTGCTCTTTTCAAAGTTACAAAGAATGACAAATCTGCTCTGAGATTCACCTGTCCTCCTTTTGACTGATTGTTTGATTTCCTTAGCTGCTCACTTAGTGCTCTGACATCTCCTGCTTTTTGTTTTCTGGCCTGGTGTATAAATACCCAGAACAGTGCCACTGTCTCTTCCATCCTCTTTCAAGTGTTACAGAAAATGCTCTGAAATGTTTGCATAGCAAACAGTGTCTTTTTGCACATCCTCTTTCAACCCCTTCATTTTATCCTAAAGCTGAATAACTTGACAAGATGACATGCAGTGATCCTTGGCCTTGTCTTTGGGGAGAATTTGTACCAGCACAGACTGTGGAAGCAGATCAGTAAAGAAGCACTGGAATTGCTCTCCTGTACCCAACCATATTCCAAATATGCTATATAAAAAGTATTCTGTCTTATAAGCCATGGAAGATGTTTAAGCTAAGTTTTGGGGATCAGCCTGGTGATTAAAGCAACTTCCATATAACTCTTGATAAAAACCTTTTCAGAATTCCTAATTTTGAGCCATGTGCTAAAAGATCCTGTTGTTAATCTGCATGCAAACCAATTCCCATGTGGTGTGCAGGCTGAAGACACAATTATTTTCCTGAACTTTGAATGTATTCTTCATAGCAACAGCAGCAGATCACTCATTTCTTAATTGTTTCCTCAGACTTGATTGCCTGTTGCATTCTTGTCTTGGGACTATTTATCTTGAAATCTAGATGATCTGCACTCTAAATTCCTTTCCCTGACCTGTAATGTGGTAAGGCCTGTTTTGTCCTTTCAGACTGAGAGTATTCCATGCAAAGAGGAAGAATCACATCATTGAAGTGTTGATGATATCAGGGGTTCTGTCTAGAACTGAGGGAGTTTTCCAAGCCTCCTTTGTGGCTGGTGAAGAGCAATGGGTGTTTCTAGAAAGCAGCTCATGAAAGGTGAAATTAGTCTTTGGAAAGCTCTGGAAGGAGACCTGCTGTAGTGGTGCCTGTTTCTCACCACTGATGTAAGACATGCTTCCCTTGGGTGATGCAAATAAAGAATCTTAGATATGTGGTATTTCAGGAACTCTGGTGCCACAAGAGCACTGCATAATTCTCAGCAAGTTTTGTGCTGTTTCCAAGTGGCTGTTTTGTGCTGTATAGTTTGGTTTTCACTGTCATTTGAAGGAAATCTCTCTGAAAATCTGTGCAGCACTCTAGGCTCTCATTAGTGTACAGTGAAGAGCTGAGGCCTGAAATTATGGTATATCTGATGTAGGCAGTAAGAAACAGTGGAGGATGGATGGAGGGAAATGATCAGAGTATTTGTGCCCAGAGTAAACTGGCTCATTAGGATGGGCTTGAAGAATAGGGTCTCTTCAGAAGCATACATCCATTGTCTGTTCCATGTTCTGGGCTAAGTCAAGTAAAACTAAAATGTAGACATTTAAAAAAATTCTTCCCGAGTTATATTTTTTGAAGGAATCAGGATAGTTAGGTGCAGACAAAATAAGAACACACAGTTATTGAAATGATTTTGGAAAGGCTGCTTACAAGTAAAAGTACTGTCAGAGCTACATTAGTGATATCTCTGACATAGTAAGAAAGAAAATCAAAATTATATGAATTTTAGGGGGGTAGCAGGAAATATTTTTATTACACATTGTTCAGCCTTGTATCAGCTCTTCTGCAGGCTGGGGGTCATCCCCTGCTTTTCACTTTCTCCTTAAATAATCTTTGTCCTCCTTTCAAAATAATCTTCCAATCTAAATTTGATTTTCCTTGGTTCTGCTCTCCAAGCCAAGTGAGACAGTTCTCCACAGCCATGCAATGGCCAGGTAGCTGCTGGATTGCTCAGGCACACCTGGAGCCAGAGTTACACAGCAGCAGCAGTGTTCATATCCCAGGGCTGTCACCTTCTACCCTGCATTGCAAACCATGGATTGCTTCATGTTTTAATTAGCTGCTTGGATTTATTTATTATTTATTTGATTATTTATTTATTTATGTTCATGTTTCATAGTTATTTATTTATGTTCATTCATTTATTTGTTCATGTGGTTTTTGTTGGTTTTGTTTGTTTGCTTGCTTTACTGTCCAGTATGGGTTTATATTGTTGGGTGTAATTTGCAGCAGGAATATAAAGTTACTTTTAGAGGGGAGGAGGGACTTGTGATTTGGAAAAGTGTTATGTCAAAGAAAGTAGTAGCTCTTTAACCAACTGGAAAGAAGTTATTTCTCATTCTTAATTGATAAAGTAACTTGAAGTTGTTAAAGTTGATGGCATTTTATGGTCAATTAAGAAAACTGATCTACAATAATTGAAAATTTTTTAGAGTTTAACTCCATTAATATTGATGGCAAAAATTTATTTCATATATTATGTATTTGAAACAATTTTATACAAAAACCAAGATATCAGTTATATCCCAAGTACAGCCCTTTTTTTATATGGCAAATGACTTTTTAACTTTCTGCAGGAAAACTAACTACATATAGAGTACATGTTTATTTTGAAACAATAGCACCTGCTAATCTAGGTTGTTATAATGCATCTTGCAAGCAGCAAGATGAAAAAGATTAGCAGTACTTGAGGTCTGTGCATTTCAGCCACCTCTTTATTTTATTTGTACTTTATTTTTTTGGCACTTAAATCAGTGTATTATGAACAGGTAGTTCTATAGCAGCATCATATTATGGTTGAGAGGTTTTTGCTTTAAAAAAATGTTTTGCAGGTTATTCTAAGAGGACACTTTGTGGTTTTAGTTGCTTGACTGTCTCACTGAACAATAGTCTGGTCTTTGCTTTGCAGAAACTATGAAGCACACAATAAAACACAGGGCAAGAAATATGCCAAATGCAAGTACGAATTCGTGGCAAGGAACAACAGTGAGCTTTCTGTCATGAAAGAAGAGATTGTGGAGGTAATTTTGTTTGCAAAGACAACACAAAAATTGCTGGTGCTACTCAAAGCTGAGGGTACATTTCCTGTGGAAATGTGGCTTTCCTTAATGTTTGCTTCAATGTGTTTGACTTGTCTGCCTTGGTATGGAAAGTTCACTTAATTTGTTTTGCATCAGTTTTGCTGACTTAGGAAGGGTGCTGCAGAGATCCGTGCTCAAAATACATTTGTGTGTTCCTTCCACCTTCTCCAGTGCTGCTTTTAAATATTAAGTAGTGTTTAAGTTGCTATCTGTGTACACACAGGGTATAGTGAAGGACTGTTCCTTCCAAGAGGATGTGGCACCATAAAAGTGAGATAGATTTGGAAGGGAAGGAGCAACAAAGTGAGAAAATGCTGAGTCTGAGAATGTTGGGCAGGCAGTCTGGTTTCTGACTGCTCCTGCCCATCCTGCTCCCATTCCCTGTTTACTAAGAAGTGTTGTGTCTCCAAATCTGTGCTCCCCCAGAGCTGCCTTTACTTGGTTTATTAGTAATTATTTATTCCTTTTGTCAACAGCATGTGGGTTGTAGAGATGGCAGCATCTCTGTGCAATTATTTGATTTTTGTTACACTGTCTGATGCAGCACATCACTGGGTTTTACAGAACTTCATTGCACACTTATGTATTCTTTCTTGAGAGACCCATTTTGAAAAGTGCAGTAGAACCATGTGGAATTAATGATGGTAAGGATCAGGGAAGATGCAGGGGTTTCTCAGGGACACATCTGTGCAAGAGCTGTTGGCAGACACAGAACCTGTCAAAGTTGTGGTTTTGCTTTGAAAGTCAGGAAAGATCTGTAATTAATTTACCCAATTATTTCAGATTCTGGATGACAGAAAGCAGTGGTGGAAGGTTCAGAACAGAAGTGGCAGCACAGGCTTTGTGCCAAACAACATTTTGGACCCTCTGAGGAGCACAGAAGGCAGCCAGGGATGGGCAGAGCCTGCCTACACCCGCACCATCCAGGTACTGTCCATCCTGGAGAGAAACCTCCCTGGGGAGGGGCAGGGTGAGCATGGAGCAGGGAGAGAGCACAGCAAGGCTGAGATAACCCTGTGTTCCACTGGCACCTCACAAATCATCTACATTTCCTGTATTCCTGTATCATCTACATTTTCTGTATTTTACAGAGAATACAGTTGATAGAGACACAGCAAAATGTTTTACCTCAGTTTTTTTTTTTACCTGCTTATTTGCTTAGAGGTGGTAACTTCAGTCTCCTAATGGATGTGTATGCATTTATTTTAATTGCAAAAATCCTTTGTGAATTGATAGCTGTTGATGCCAAAGAAGGAGTTTGAATTATTTAAGGTAGGGTCATCTTTATTTTTCCTAGAAGTGTGAACTCTAGCTTTTCCTTTTATTTTCTGTCTTTGTGTCTCTCTATTCCAGTCTCAAATTTATTTAATTATTGTATTTTTGGAGTCATAAAAAGGAGGTATGTTTTCTTTTGAATGCACAAAGCAGGTATTTTTCAATTACTATGTCTGTGCATCAATAGCACTCTATTATCCTGACCTACTTTTAATTTTCTTTCTTTTATGTAGTGGTGTGGAACTAATATTTTTGTTGTTGTTACTTCTTTTATATGTTGAACAGAATTACAGGGTAAATTACTTTAAAAAATTTCTTACATCAGCATAATTATGGTATATACAGTTTATATAGTGTATGTATCTCCAAGTAAGGATATACAGAATAAGGTTGTTATATGCATTTTTAGACAAAATTTAAGTGGATTAGAGGCTGCTAAAAGAAGAGGTTATATTTTCTAAGATCTCTTGCTTTTTATTTTATTTTTCCCTAATGTTCTTGAAAGTTTGGGCAAACAAGTTTGGATTAAGCAGAAATTCCAGGTCTGCCTCTAATTCAGACTTTTAAACCAAACTTTTGTTGAAGCTTGAAGTTTAATAATTTAATCTAATCTAATATTCATTTGTTGTGTCTCCACCTTCCAGCTGATGACTACAAAACCAAAAAATGCACAATGTTTAGCCAAATAATGTAGTAGAACTGCCTTGGTGGGCTTCACTCAGACCATTTCTGGGCTTTCTTGTCCCAAATTGTTTGCCTGTAACATCTTGGCTCATTCTGCATTGGTTGTGGATTTGCCTGTCTGTGAAGTGCAGCATGCATCTAGAGTGCTTTTCAAATTCCAATTTAAAGATCTGGCTTGGTTTTACCCTTCCTGTGCATGTTGTTCTGTGTGTTTGAAATTTGCCACTGAGTCCTGAGCAGGCTGAGCCCCTCCTTCAGCAGAGGTTCTCACCCCATCCTTCTGTAACCCACTGCAGGGTTTGAAGTTTTCTGTTTGAAATAATGACAGGGCATGGCATATAATAAAATAATCATTTCCACAAAGCATTTTCCATGGACCTATGGAAATTAGGGTCAGGGGACACCATTTAAGATAAGTTTGTTACTTTGCCCTCTGGCAGGTTATTCTGCAGCTTGATCATGTTCAAATGAAATTATTTATGAATATAATGAATTGCACAGGATAAATGAAGTCTTCACCCAGACATGTCAGTAATGGTGTTTTAACTTTATGGTGATTATTATAATTTTAGTACTCCTGAGCATTCCCATTTCTCTGCTTTCATGTGATGGACTTCATTTGGGAAGTGTTTGCATAACTCCATTTATTTTCACAACAGCATTGAGACATTGCTGTTATTTCAGAGAAAACTGGGGCTTGAAGGGAGGAATGTCTTGCCCAAAGTCAGACAGGAGAACTTGTGGTTAGAGCAGTGCTGTATCCCAGAAATCTGTTTTTTTAACTTTCTGTGCTTTCTGGCTTTGACCCCCTGGTTGCTCTCACTCTGTTCCCCTGTCTATTGACCTCTAAGTCCACACATTACTTTCAATCCTGATTTTTCACTCAGTTGTTTTCAGGATCCAGGTCCCAAATGGTCACTTGAAAGCACTGAGGTGATACTTGCAGGACATTGCAGCAGCCCAGATTTAATTATCTTTGTGAGTCAGGCTGTAACATTGTTTGTCTTCTGGTTAGTTGAATTAGACCCAGGAAACAGCATTTTTGCTTGTTTGGTTCTCTTGTACTTTTAGGAGAGCATTTTGCTGAATTCTCCTATTGTTTATCAAAGTTTTCTGGGGTGTTGGTAATTTAAGCTGTTTTTTTGGGGTTTTGTTGGTTTTTTTTTTTTGTTTTGTTTTGGTTTTTTTTGTTGTTGTTGTTTTTGTTATTTTTTTGTTGTGAGCCAGCACTGGTATTTCACCATCCTATTATATATGAACATAAAGAAGTTCCCAAGAACTCTGGTTTCTTAATTTGTAAAAGTATTGCTGGTGAACCTGTGAAACAATTCATCATAGCATTTCCTATTGTCTGTGCCTTTTATTATCTTTGTTTTAATGCTCTTGAGAATGAAATTTTAAGAACTTAATTAGGAAAGACCTGCGTATCTTGGTGGGCATGTTAATTAATCTCCTGACACCCTTTTTGAGGTGAGACAGTTACATTATCAGTGATGTGAACAAAATCCTTAGGCAGAGAGTAAATGTTTAATAAACACAGTTTGCCCCTATTTTTTATTTTCTTTTTTTTTTTTTAAGAAATGGGGACTAATCCTAGCTAATAAAATATGAATAAACAAATTGTGCCTAAATTTCTTGTAACTTCAGTAAAACCACAAGGAGCTGCTTGGGTGGTTTTAAATGAGACTTTAGTAGGCAGCTGTTTGCATAATAACTGAACCCACCAAAGCAAACTCTGACAAAAGACCCTGTTGGAAATTTTCTCTTCCAACCTTGGGTACCTCCTTGGCCCTTTTGGCTGAGGATGAGTGGCTGGTTCTCTCTTGTCCCTTCAATGGAGTCCCAGGAAAAGCTCCAAATCACAGTTCCATTGACAAAACTGAGGCTGAATGCTCTGGTGTCCTCTGTGCAAACAGGAATGTGGCACTGAAACACTCAGAAAGAGACTAAACTAAAGCTCTGTGTCTGTGTTAACTTAATGAGAACATTTCCCAGCACTAACACTGGCTCTGGTTCTATCCAATGCCTCTTCATCTGTTTTCCCCATAGTTTGAATATCTATATTCCCTTTTTTAAATGCCAAAATATATGTGAAAATATATTGTTCCCAGCCTTTTACACTGATCAAGAGTTAGGGTTGATACCACTGGGATTTTTGCTCAAACTCATTATTTTACTCCCATTAAAAATAGGTTGAATCATACTGAATCTTGTTTTTTCACCAGATGCAGCCTGTAGTGTGTTGAAAACAGCTTTGGGACTCATTTTTTTTACTGTAAAAACAGTGATTTTTCTGGCAAGAAATAAGTAAACAGAATTTAGTCCCAGTAAGCTTTTATGATATATCCAGATTTTTAATGAGTGTGTGTGCATCATCACCATTCCAAACAATTTAAAGCATTTGTTCCAGTTTATGCAAATTGGGGAGTGCAAGCTGATTCCTAAAAGAAATAAAAAAGTGAGGAAGAAGGAAAAATAAACCCCAGAATTGTTCATGTGATGAAATCATTGAATAGCTGGTCAGCAGGTTGTGCAGGAAGAGGGAATTTTATAAGGGCACAGAGTGACAGAGCAGGGGGTAATGGATTTACTCTTAGAGAGGCCAGGTTTAAATAGGATATTAGGGATAAATTCTTCCCTGTGAGGGTGGTGAGGTCCTGGCACAGGTTGCCCAGAGCATCTCTTGAGCTAGAGCAAACCAGCACTTTTTAATATCTGCTGTGATTTCACTCTTACTGTCCTACAGCTGCAAGTGCTTTTTACATTCACCTGATGATCTTTAATCCTTTGGTAATCTTTTCCTTGGGTTTTGTTTTCTATTAAACCTGTTTCTAAGTTTCTGTCTGGGTAGGTGCTCTGATTGCTTATATGGCATCACATGTGTATGTTTTGCTGCCAGCACACTTTTCCCTATTCAAAATAAGACTATTAGAATAAATCACTATTAGTTTCCTAGTCAGTAAGAAGAGGTAATTACTAAGACTGGTATTCCTTTAGTTTAAATTGCAAATGGGTATGGCATTTCAGGACTGATGTGTGAGACAGTTACTTTTTACCTTTCTAACAATACTATTTGATGTGATTTACTCCATTTTCCTCACAGCAATTACTGGGAGAGCTTTCAGAGGTAACTGAATTACTCTTCTGATATTGAATCTCAGAAATTCCTCTTTTGGACTATGTAGTCACCAAATTCCATAGTGCATGCTTGGTTCTTTTTATAGCAATGAATAGGAGTGATGGGATGATTGTGTGGATGTCCTCAAAAGATCTGGAGTTAAAAAAAAAAGCATTAAAAAAAGAAATGTTAAATGGGATTCAAATATATAATTGGTTTTTGGGCACTGTTCAGCAAAATGCAAAGTGTATTTTAATGTGGTTGCCTTGGTAAATTTAGAGTTTGAGTGACACTTCCAGTTTAATTTTTGTTTGCACTGCAGCAAGTTGTTTTGATGAGGCTCATGATTGCAGTACAACATGTTTTTGCAGCTCCTGCAGTAACATCCATTCAAAGTTGCATGTAATTTTTAACTTTCTCTTTTCCTGGGTTATAATTGTGGCAGTGTGCAGTGGATGCCTTAGTTTGTAACAAATTCTCTCTATCATAAACAAGTTCTACTTTTTCTTTGTGTTTTTTAAGAAGGTCAAAACACACATGAAGGAAGGACATTTTGGGGAGAACAGTCTGGTAATTGGAATCTGTGAACAAGATAAAAGGGTGTGAATATCATTGGAACCTTTTAGTACTGTGAAATTTCAAAACTCTTCAACAAGATTTTGAGTTCTATCACAGGACATCTAGATATAATAAATTATGGTATATTTGCTATACACCTAGTGAGGGCACTCTCTTTCCACTAAAGAGCAAGTTTCATAAATTTATTTATTCTGCTTTTGCACAAAGCCATTAAGATGCCTTTGGACAACAAAATGTTGAGATAAAAGCAAAGAAACTATCAAGCAAAAATGTTTAATGGGAAATGTTTTGCAGGGATATATGTTTGATTTAGTAACTGACTATTATGGTTTAATTAAAAAATCATCCAAGGGAAGTAAGAGTCATTTCTCAGGTTTAATTGATTGGCCAGAGAAGCTAAGGGGATACATTTTCTGCTGTTTTAAATCACTGTTGCTGTAATGGTTTGCACTCACTGCTAAATGCCTTTGTCCACCAGCTGGACTTGGCTGGGCTGGGGATTCCTGTACAAAGGGAGCTGCTGACATTTAAGGAAAGTTTCATTGTTGTCAGGGCAGTGATTTGCTGCTCAAATTCTAACATATGGCTCCTACAAATATTTCCCTACTTGATCTTCTGTAAAACCCTCAGCCCCCAAGGAAATAGGGAAAGGTATTTCAGGAAGGAGCAATGAATTTGGGGAATGCATTCATCTCTCTTCATACCAAAGTAAGCAGACTTGTCATAACTACAAGATGAGGCATCCCTGTTGAGCAAACAAACTTTAATATTGAACCTTCAAGCTGTGTTAGACCAAAATTGTGGAGAGGGAGCACTGTTAAACAGAGATATGGACTCTGAACTGCTTGAAAGAAAGGGGTAGCACAGGTGCCTTATGGATTTGTCTGTCTTTATGATTGCTCTGGGAAAACACAGGTGTTCTTCTGTAACTGGGACCATTCTTAAAGGCAAAGAACAAATTCCTTCCCAAAATTATTCTTGAGACACCTGCAAGTTAGTTATTAGCAGCAAGGTAACTTACATGTTGTTAAAACATTGGATGAAGTGGGGGAGAAAGAAATAACAGCCTTATTCCAAGAATTGTGAAAGCTTGTTTTTAAATCAGATTATGGCCTTTAGATGGCTTGCAGTAGTCAGTAGCTGAAAAGGCACAGATGGATGGATATGAGGAACAGGAACCTCTTAGTATTATCCTATCCTCAGTGCCATTTAGAAGTTAAAACACTAGTTGAGTTTAGGTGTGGCTGGATGTGTACATTTTCTGGATTTTTTTTTAAATAATATCTCCAAACTATAATTTTTTACACTGATAAAGTTCAAGAAACCAAAAATTTTGAAAGCTGCCGACAAATATGAGGTAATGGAAGTTAAGGATTTAAAAACAATCTCATGTATAGAATTCATCTTCTTGAAAGAAATGAATGAGTTGGGTCGGGCAGAGAAGGAAATTGATGCCGAACGTTGACGCCGGCTCAACTTTTGGCAAATTTTGGAGCTGTGTCTGGCGAGTGAGATGTCCTAGTGGAAGAAATGACACCGTTTGGTGCAAAGCCTGGTTTGCCTGATGTGTTACCTGAGTTTGTCTCCTGACCAAGCCTCTCGTGCCGTTGCAGAAACAGCGGTCGGAGTTCGTGGCCAAGCCGCCGGAGCCCGTTCCCGCCACGCCCTCGCCGCCCCCCGCGCCCGCCCCGGTGCCCGTGGCCGTGCCCCTGCCCCCCTGTGCCCCTGCCCCTGTCCCTGTGCCCGTCCCTGTCCCTGTCCCCGTGCCCAAGGCCCCCGTCAGCCGCCAGAGCAGCACCTCCAGCGACGGCGGCGGCGCCGCCCGCGACTCACAGCGCCACAAGCAGATTCCTGTGGATCGTAAGTTTGCCCTGAGACAAAAAGCTTTCAGCACCTTGCTGTGGGTTTGGTGTAATCCTCAAGTTCCTTGAAGCTGTGTTTTGGGTGAATCTTCATGGGGAGGTTTGGGTTTAAATCCATTTGCTATGGATGTGCGTTCTGAGCCTTGGTATAATTACCGTAAAGGTAATTAGGGAAAAACACTTTGCACTCGTCCCATCTTAATTCACAGTTTTGGAAGAGGCCACTCATCCAAAATCACTGGGCTGGAAGAGACCTTTAAGATCATCCAGTCCAACCCATGCCCCAACACCTCAACCAAACCACGGCACCAAATGCCACATCCAGTTGTTTTTTAAACACATCCAGGGATGGTGACTCCACCACTCCCCAGGCAGACCATTCCAGCACTTTGTCACTCTTCCTGTAAAAAAACTCTTTTTTAACATCTAGCCTAAATTTCCCATGTCTAGAATCTCTAGTCAGTGTTTTTTAACACTGGAAATGCCTGTGCTGATATGCTAATACACATTTTCCACCTGAAACTGCCCCATTACAACCTAAATTGCTTTTAAAATCAGTTGTGTTGTATTCACACTTCAATTCACGATCATCCATGTTTCTAGGTCACCTGCACCATTCTGAAACACATCTTCAAGAGCACACCCAGGTCTGGCTGATGCACAGAATCCCTGTTGCAATAATTTTGTAGAGTTACTTTACTCAGAGCTCCCTGGCTTGATGAAAGCAGCAGCAGCTGCCAGACCAAGGAGCAGATTTGGTGTCCTTGTCCCAGGAGGACACAGGAACATATTCCATACCTCTGTAGCTAGAAAAACTTGGTAATGTGCATCCAACAGTGTGTGGCTGTCAAAAAGTTCTGATTAAGACCACCTTGTTAATATGGCAATTGAGGCATGCTGAGGCTGCTACTCTGCATTGGCTGAAAAGCAGGCAGGGTTGGAAAACCTTGTTTAGTCAGTAATTTCTGTCCTAAATGCACTTTAGGCAATGTGATTGCTGGGCTTAGAAATAACTGAAACATGCAGGCAAGCATTTTCTGCTGCTTTTAAAGTAATAGCTGTAAAAATAACGAGCTTTTTGTAGTTCAAGAGTTGACAGCTTTTCATATCCTCTGCCTCACTGCCTTACCAGCAAATCCTGCTTCCACCTCAGGTCAGAAAATGGGAATGAGCATAATCCTTTCTGGGAAAGGGCTTCTTTCCCCCTGTCCCCAGGGGATGGGATGTGTGCCTGTGTGGATAATCCTGTTGGTGGAGTCTGTGGTGACATTGCCTAATGGAGGACAAGCTCCTGCCTAAGCTCTGAACTCAGGAAGGCTCTGGGGGCTTTTCACCTAATGGACTGTCTGTCTGGAAATGAAATAGAATATAGAAGCAGACAAATAAACAGTTACAAAAGGTGTGGGAAGTGAGAGTGAATTTCCTGCACACATGTACACCAAAATGATAATTTTATTTCTGTGGAAGGACTTTGCTATAGCATGTCCCAGTATCCACAATGGATTCTAGATGGAAAATGAGAAGACCATCCTGGCTTCAGGCACAGGGTGTGTGTGAGGTGTGGAGAGTTGCTGTAGAGGAACAGGAGATGCTGTTCCCTCCTGGAGCTCTCACTCACTGGTTCAGGAGCTCCAGGCACCACAAAACCCTCACAGAATGGGTTCTTCTGCAAAGGGGATGGGAAAGCTGCTGGCCAAGCACCCACCTGAGCCCTGCAGAGAACACTGCAGAACCTGGCCCATGCCCAGGACATCCTGCTTATTTCTGATAATGCATCTTACAATGAAGAATATCTTATCTAACAGCTACATATTTGTCTCTTGATACAGTCTTGGTCTAGATTAAGCATAAGTCTTTCAAAATCTATGTAAATAGAAGGAAGATAGCAATGTTCTGTGTCCCTGCTTGGGAAAATAGCTGGTGCAAGCTTTGATAACACTGCCTGCAGGTTTTCCTCGTGTAACCCCTGTGAGATCTGCACAAATCACTGAGCTCGTGTCACTGGGCTCCTGATTCACCCTCAGGGTGGGGGAGAGGAAAAAACCCTGCACAGCAGGGCCTGAATGCCTCAAATATTATAGGAGATAGTTTTTCCACTTTCAACCTGAGGCTGTTTTGGAAAAGAAGAAAAGGAAATGGTTAAACCAACAGTTTTATTCTCTTTGCTCTGGTGATTAAAGAAATCATCCTAGAGGCCTATATAAAGCTTGTTGTTATTAGTTTAACTGGTTAGAGATCCTGATCCCTGGAGAGATTTTGAGAGAATGTAAAAGGAAAGTAGAGAAAGCAAGAATGTTTCTATCTTGCACAGTTTTCTTCATATTGAAGTTGTGTTGTTTTCATCTGTTCCTATCAGTGTAATGGGAGAAAAGGAACAGGTTTTGCCATCTGAGTGCATTGAGAGGGTGGTGTTGTTGCTGTTTGTGTATCAAAGTGAGAAGGTTGAATAAAGATCACTAAAAATATCTTGGCAAGGAAATCCTGAGAATTTTTGAGATAATTTGTTTGTCAGAGGATTTTTATAGTTGTTCCAATGTTATGGCAGAGGGTTTAACTGTGCAGAATCAGTATTTCTCTGAGCCCAAAAGGTTATTTACACCTTATTGAATTCTGCCTGTTTTTGTGAAGTTATCCATATAAATTTTTATAGCAATTTTAAACAATTCTCACTGTCATTATAATTGATCTTGTTGAAATGACTGAAAAGCATTTCAGTTTGTTGCCTGCAAATGAACAGCAACTGAACTAAATGTTTCAGGCAAATGGGTTCTGGGGAATAATGCATTCTTACAGTTTTGTTTAAAATGAATAAATAAACAAATCTTGCCCTATTTTTGAGCCTCTAGTAAGAGCAGCTACCAGTTCCTTTAATGCCTTTTTTAATGCAAAGTGTGACAATGATTCTGCTAAGCAGCCACTCCAGGCTTGGAGTGAATTCAAATTTCTCAAAGCCCTGTCAAAAATGCAATTGCTACAATAGCTCATCAGATGTAAGTTGGTATGTGTCAGCAGCTGTGAAATTTTTGTGCCCATGTTGATTTGCACAAAAAAGTTTAACTTTGAACTAAAAACTCCTTGTGGAAAGTACTACCTTCCCACAGTGTGAGCAATCTTGCAACCTTCTTCATCTTTTTCTTGGTTTCATTTTTAAACCCTCAGTTCTATTTGAACAAAAGGCAGGCTGTGGCAATTGAATAATTCTCCATTTCCTTTTTATTCTACACCTTGGGTGCTGTCACACTGCTCTGTGCCTCTCTGTGACATCCAGCTCATCTCTCCTTTCTGGGGTCTTAGTTCAATTCTAAGTCTGGGGCTTTTTTGTTGGTTTTTGCTTGTTTTACAAAGAGAGGATTTGAAATATTGAACTATTCCCTGGGGGAAAAAAAAAGAGTAGTAATTCAATGAGATCGAATTAATTAATCTTTAAAGAAAAAAAAATAAAAATGTTTGTGAGTTAAAGTGGTGTACAAGAATTGACTGAGCAACCTTGAGGGTAACTCCAGTGCCATCTCTCTCTCTGTCCAGGCAGGAAATCCCAGATGGAGGAGGTGCAGGATGAGCTGGTGCACAGGCTCACCATCGGCCGGAGCGCTGCCCAGAGGAAATTCCACGTGCCACGGCCCAACATCCCCGTGGTGAACATCACCTACGACTCCTCTCCTGAGGATGTGAAAGCCTGGCTGCAGTCCAAGGGATTCAACCCTGTGTGAGTCCCAGGGCAAATGCAGCAAAACTCCTAAACATTGTTTTCAAGTCAGGAAGTAGGATGAGGTCCGACCACTTTTTTAATTCTGGCAGCCTCCTGAAAATTGAGAGATGTCAGCTGCACTCTTAAAAAAATTAATTCATTTATATATATATATATATACTTGTGTCTTGTATGAATATTTACAGTTATAGTTATATAGTTATATATATTTTATTTATTTATTTATAAGTGTACCTAATACGCATATAAAAATGTATGTCAGTGTGGGCTTATAGATCTGCACAATTTATACATGTTATATTTTTTATATATATAGTTTATATAGCATATAGATATAATGTGTGTATATATATATTTTAGCCTCTTCCTCTACCCACTTGACTTTAGTAGTCCTGCTGCATAAAGTTTGTTCTGAATTTATCAGCTTTGCCCAGGGCCAGGTGGGATGAATGCAGCCCATTTGTCTCCCCTGGGCAGAGTGGTTTTGCTCATTTCCTGTTTGTTCCCTTGCTGTGTCCCCAGGACTGTGAACAGCCTCGGTGTGCTGACAGGGGCTCAGCTTTTCTCCCTCAATAAAGAGGAACTCAGGACTGTTTGCCCAGAAGGGTCAAGAGTCTACATCCAAATTACGGTACAGAAATCTGCCTTGGAGGTAAGGACAGCTCTTCTCACTCACCTCATTCTGAACCTGTAGAATTAAATAACTCCTGTGAGGAGTGTTTTCTCACTGCCCATCACACTGGTAAACATTATTTTTATTTGGTATTAATTCATTGGAACAGCATTCATCAAAACACCAGGTGAAATCTTCCCCACTTCTAAAGGTGTTCAAAATCATTAGAAATAGCACTCAAGTTTAAAATGTTTTGTGGTGTAACCAGGCTGCAAGGAGACAAAACCAGCCCAAAAGAGCTTTTGGGAAAACAATGGGAGAGTAAAAGATTTTATTTATAGGACATATACATTGATTTATAGGATAGAATAAGCACACAGGTGACCTTTCAGGTCAAGCACCAGGGTACCTGCACTGAAGGGAAAGCACTGGACCCTGTGCTAGCAGAGTTTCTGAGCCAAGGATCAAGTACAGAGTCTCTGTATTTATTGCTCTGCAGCAGTTTGCTTTAATTAAAGAAGTTATTATCTCTTAAACACCTTAAGCTTATATCCAGAGCTGTGCTAAGGACAATTCTTGCCAAATTTAAACAAGTAAAATTGGAGATGCAACTACCTTTCTATTTTTTTTTTATTTTTAAACTTGCTGTGGCAAGTGGAAAAATTATCTAGATGTGAGATCAACCCAACTGAGAAGTTATATTATCCACATCCTATTTAGAAGAAAATCTTGAAGAAGTTTAAAATATTTTTCTATCCTCTCCTTAAGTTGAGACTGTCTCACTTAAATGATTTTAAGCATTAAGTACCAGGCATATTTTTAAAGTCAAGCTTATGATGATGCATACTTTACACTTTACATGATCAGTGTGGATCAGAGAGCATCAATTTCTAACACTGTCAAAATTGCTTTATTCTCTTCCTCAAGGGAATTTTGACATTGGATTTCAGAATTTATGCAATTCCTGATGGCTTTAGCCTGTTGTTTGCTGAATTATGTCATCAAAGGAAGTTTCATCATCCTTTCTCTCTTATAATAGTATAATATAATGCATTTCAAACTCATCAGTCATGTTGTCAGGGAGGCAAATTCTTTCAGCTTGAGCTGCACAGTTATTCTCAGAAAAATACTTGTCTGTGACCTCTGATAAAATATGTTGTTGGGTATCTGCTGGTGGTTTTTTTTTATGCATGATTCAGCAATGGGTGCTGCAATTGCTCTGCATCTGAAACCAAGAGGGCAAGGACAAGATGAATCAAGAGAAGTAAAGCTGTTCCCTCACTTTCAGAGTCATTTCTAGGCCCCCTGCTTTGCCCTTCCACTCTGGGAGAGGAGAGCAATGGTATTTTAAGTAGGAGGAGCACTGTAGTTAATTTAGAAATTTTCTAAATTTCTGCATTTTAATAGATATAATGGGGTAAATCTATATTAAATGTTAGAAAATTTATGGGATGCATTTTTCCTCTTAACACTCCTGAAATTTTATTATAAATGTCAAAATAAGTTTCTGCTTCCTTATTCCTGATTTTGAAGTTTTGAAGGTGTTGTCATGTGCAGAAAGTACAGCAGCAGATGTTCTTTATAATCCCCTAGTTTGTTCAAAGTCATGCACACTTTGGGAAGTTCTGCTCTGGTTAACAGGTGTCCTGGTCTTGCTAATAATTTCATTTATGTTGGAAAAGCAGTGTTTGCAGCTGGTTCAGCAGACCTGGTTTTCACTCCTAAAAGGTGAAATAAAGCTTTGTCCTCACAATAATTCACTGTTGCTAACACTGTAATAAGGACCAATTTCTATGGCTCTGCTCTAAATTTGGAACCTCTGAGCTGCAAATGCCTCGTGGAGAATTGTGAGAGAGCCTGAGGCTGAATCCTTACTCAGGTCTTGGCTATGCAATCCCATGTGCATGTGTGAATTTTGTGTTTGCATAAATCCAAACCCATCAAGGACTTATTTTCAGATTTTTACTTTCTAAATATTATTGCCTTGATTTTTAAGTGTGGAGTCCTAACAAACTCTTTGAGCTTTAAGTCTGCTTTTTCTGAAGCCATATTTTATTAACCCCCTAAATATCCAAACTTCCAGGGGGAGTTAAATATGGGAATTAAAGCTGCTCAGCAGGGCCGAAAGGCAAGTTTATGCTTTTAATAGTCTGCAGATTTATTTCTGGTATATATTTAAGGATAGTGTAAATACTTTCCTGTTGGAGCTGCAAGGTGAGTTTGTTCAAACAACTGTCTTAACAAAATGCTGGCAGAGGA
Source organism: Erithacus rubecula (assembly GCF_903797595.1). Classification (NCBI taxonomy): domain Eukaryota; kingdom Metazoa; phylum Chordata; class Aves; order Passeriformes; family Muscicapidae; genus Erithacus; species Erithacus rubecula. The sequence continues at coordinate 1,170,879 of NC_136686.1, forward strand.
ATTTCAGTACCTGTCAAAGCCACAATAAACTCTTCTCTTCTCTTTATAGGCTAGCAGTGGTAGTTCAGAACTGCAAGAAATTATGAGAAGACGGCAAGAAAAAATCAGTGCAGCTGCCACAGATTCAGGTGTGGAGTCCTTTGATGAAGGAAGCAGCCACTAAATGTGTTTTCTCTTTTCTTTCATTCCATTGTCCATAGCATTAAACCATCCAGCTTTGCTTTAGGGAGCAGTGAGGGGGAATGTCCTATTGTATTGTATTAGCCAACATAAGGAAAATTGACTGTAGCACCCACAGAAGTACCTGCTGCTGGCTCCTCATCATGAAAAATGGGCAGATGAGAAATGCAGTGGAGATTCCTGGCAGGTGAAAATATTGGCACATGATTCATTTGCACCCTGAGATGAGTCTTGGCTTTGTGGAATTAACTTGATGGATAAATTGGAGCATGTCTTTGGTGATTCATCTGAGGGAAGCTGAGCCAGCAATAAAAAAACATTTGAACTCTTCAGTAAAAATAAGATTTTGGATCCCATCTCTTGCTCTAGTGTGCAGTTATGTCTTTTTTGGCTCAGTCTTTCTTGTCAGGCATTTGGCTGCAGGATGTTTACTTAAGTTGTCGACTCCAGCAAATGTAGAGGAAATATTTAGGGAATGAACAGCAACCCAACATAGACTGAATCTTTCCTGCATCACCCCAAGATGTTTTATTACTAATGATGCTGTTTATAGCAAAATAATATTCTGTACATTGATTTTATCCCTATTTCACCTGTGATGAACTATAATATTGCACAAGAAGGAGTAACTAGAAAATAGTAACACAGCCCAGCTCAAAGAGGTGATGAGATCTGCTGTAGCCATGCAACAACTCACAGTACATTTTTAAAAAATATATAATTGCATTTTTTTGTCTGTAACTTAACCCATCAAAAAGAACAGTGTATAACCTTGATTTCTCTGTGTGTTGGTCCCAGACATCAGTTTTCCTCATGCAAAAAGCCTTTGTAATTTCCTTTATAAATGTAATCTTTTGGAGAAGTGGATTCCTGAAAAAGGGGGGAAAAAGAAAAGACAAATATCCCTTCCAGAAAATGTTATTTTTGGAAATGCAATGATTTTTGTCAGAAAATGCTCTGTTTCACATGGTCATGTGATTTTATATATAATATATGTATTATATATAATATATAATATCACTTAATTTAGATAAATTTAATCATCTAGTTTGATTAAGTTTCATAGTGCCTTTATCACATGAATCAGCTTAAAGTCTGCAATAAACAGTATTTCTTGTCTGTTAAATTGTTGTATCTTTGTGGCTACAAAGACAGTATTGAAATAAGAAAGTAATCTTGATTTTTGCCATTAGTTTGCTTTTCCTCTGCATACAAGGGAAAAAAAGAATCTATTCATTTTTCACAAATGAAAAATTAAAATCTTAATAAAGGTGTTAGTGCCATTTATTGTAAATGTCCTTGCAAATACTACTTCTGTGTGGTTGGTTGTGTGTCCATATATGTTTTTGCATTTAATATACATTATTTATGCCTGTCTGCATAAACGTGGCCTTGTTCATAAATGGGTGATAAATCCCATAACCTGAAGGGATAAGCAGAATTGTCTTGGGCTTTGGTTGGTTGATTTGTGTCCTTTTCACAGTTTTAAACTACTCATGAATTAACAACCAAGTACTCCTTGAGTTGTGTTTACCCTTTAACCTTTGCTGAACTTACAATTATGATTGTGATTTCTTTCTATGATTTCTGTGTTACACTCTGTGAAATCTCAGTGGTGTTGAGAAATATTTCCCTGTTTGCTGGAATTCCCTTGGTGGTTTAAAGCACTGCAGGGAGCTTCACCCTCATTCTGCTGTGGAGTTTTTGAATTTCCTTTTTGTTGGCAGTGGTAACAAATCAAAAGGAGATCTCACTTGGGGTTCCTCAAATGAAAAGAAAATGTTTTCTTTAAAATATTCCATGGTTTTAACGAAAAACAGTGGTGAAATGCAGTGTTTCATTCAAAGTGTTTTCTCTAGGATTTGAACAGTAAGGCTCATTTTTTTCAATGCTAATATTTAATATTTTGTTTTGCTGCTGTGAATCTGCCTTTTTGAAAGGGTGGAGGGAGGGTGTTTAGCAGCCAGCAGCTCTAAGATTCCAAAGCACAAACCTGCTAACATCAGCAGGGAAATTCTTCCCCTTCTTTAGGGAAGAATGCTTGGGGGACTCCATGGGAAGAGCAAAGCACTGTGAAACCTCACATTTAGTTCAGGGAGAGCATTTCTAGGCAATAGTGATAGGTGGAGCTGTTTACTCACCATCTAGCAATTCAAATGTTAAACAGGGCTTTGCTCAGAAAAACGGGGATCTGGGAGATTTTATACCAACTTTTTTTGCTCCAAAGCACTGAATTATTTAATAATTGGTTGGTTTTTTTGTGTTGAGTGGGTTTGGGAAATAAGTGCATATATGTATGACTGATGTGTGCAGAAATGAATGGTTTATAAAGGAGTAGAGATATAATATCCAAAATGATAATGATAAGCTGAAATGTGCAGAGCTCTCAGTGTGTTTGTAATGTCATCTCTTGTAATGTCAGAATGTTGATAATTTAAGGGAATAAACAAAAGAATCCATGAATAATAGTAAGCTGATAGTAAATAAATTGTAAGGTATAAATTATTTCTAATTAGGAAACCTGTGAAGTGAGGCATTTTGAGTTTTCAGGTCATGGACAGAAGCAAGCTATAGCATAAATACCCTGTTCAAGCAGGGTAAAGAAAATATGTTTATAAATAAGAACACAAAATTCTGGCCAATATTACCCTTTTGTAGGTTTTCTGCTATGTTGAGTCTGGTGTCTACACCAGCTCTGTTTAAGGATTGGTTCTGATCCATCAGAAGTATTTGAGGAGATCAATCTCCCACCTCTACATATAAGCACCAACATTATATATGAGAAATGCAAATGAGAGGGAATCTGAGTGGGTTCTGTGTTTAAATATTTCACAGGCTTTAAATTTCTGCTGCAGCTCTATCAACATTTTGCTAATTAGTGCCTTTGGCTTGCCCTTATCTTTTTGCAGTTTCTGAGAGGCCACACTTCAGCTCCCTCATGTTTGCATGAGCAATAGGAGTAGTTACAATTCCTCCAGCATGGATTGTGTTCCCTGGTGCCAGAGGAAGCTCCTCCACTCCCCTTGAGTGTCTCTGAGCAGTTTGAAACATGCAGAAACTGCTGCTTAGACTCTCATTTCTCTCCCTTTCTTCCACAGCTGAGATCCTGCCACAAGTTCTTCTTGTTAATTTTTCTGCTGGTGAAAGGTTAGTAGTATAACAGCATCAGGAGAAAAAGAGAATAAAATAGACAATTCTTGTCTTTTTCATTCAATTTTCTGATATCTGATGTTTTTCTCCAGCTTGTAGAATCTGTTTGTAAATAATTAGCTGAAAGAAACACAAGTCCTCTTAGTAATGGAGACCAAAGGCATAAACAAAATCAACATTGAGGCTAAATATTTAACTAAAATTGCAGGGCAAACTTTAGAAAAAGTCAGTGGTTTCAAGCATCAATTAAGATATATTGTGGTTGGTGTCAGACACCCCAGTGAGGTGAAGGAGCTGAAGATTTCTCACCTCCTTATCTCATGATTCAAGTGTCCCTCAGTTGTCCTTTGTAGGTGTCCTGATTTCCAAAGTGCTCAGAAGATCAGACCTGTAAGGGCTGCCAGGGTTTGGTTTTGGTGTCCAGCACACGTGGGGAAGCAGAGAAGATGAAGCAGGGGGACATCAATCCCTGTCCAGCAGTGCTGTGCATCCAGAAAGGTGAGTCTTAGAACAGGAGTTTCACAAAATCAAAAGTATGGAAGAGCACTTGGCAGGACTTTAACCTTTTTTTATCATTATAGAATATTGTAGTGTGTTGTATTTCCACCCATGGTGCAAAGACAAATGTCCTTTTAGCAAGTGTTGGGATCATTTCCTCTTTTTCCAAAGTATTTGTTCATCCACCAATTTCAAATACAGTTACTGATATTTTAAGTTGCCTTGTTTTCTAACAACATGAAGTTAAAAAAAAAAAAAAAGTGACTGAATGCATAATTCCTGAGAATATTTTAAACTGAGATGGTTTGGCTTCTGGGATGAAATCAGCTCATTCCAAATCTTATTTAGAAGCTGAAGAAGTTGTGTGAGAAACAGGATTCTGTAACAGCTTTATGGTGAGGTGATGTTCTCTTGGAAAGCTTTGGTGCTCTTAGAGCAAACCCCCAGTGCTCAGGCAGCCTCAGCTAAACTTTAAACTGGATCATTTACACATAGCTAACATAAAAAAAACCAAAAACAAACTGTATGATTCACATAATTTCTATTCCGTGATATGCTATTTATTTTATCTTGTTCCCACATTTCCTGGTACTTAAAATACTTTGGAATAATTGTCACCACAAAATTACATAGTTGTGTTTGTCAAGAAATGCAGCTGTGGATTTTAGGAGTTTGGGAGTTGGGATACCACCAGAGAATGCTTGGATTGCAAAAATGCTGAATAATAGATAATGAATATTTGTCTATAAATAATGTCACTAGAATTCACTTCAGAATTCCACAGGGGTGAGGTAAGTAAGGCAACAGCCTTCTTTGCCTTGGGTCTGTCCCAAGTGTTCAGAAAATTATTCTGGCACATAGAAACCTGAATTTTCAATGTACTCTTAGGACCTGAAGCAAATTTTTGGCTGTGCCCCTCTGAGAGTGGGAGTTGCCAATTAAAAGAAAGGTGAGGAGAGGGGGAATGTCACCATTTGATAATTCTGGGAGCTGCACACACACGTGTGGATTGCTGTAGTTGTGTGTCTGCTTGTGGATGGTCACCCCAAAGTCTATTAAAATGCACATTTTCACTGAGTTTCTTGTTAAAAACACAGGATTTTGTTTTAACTTTGCTGCTGCTGCCAGAAGCCCCTGCAAGGCTGAAAGCTGATTTTTCCCTCAGTGGAACATGCTGGGTTTTTGTGCTGCCCTGCCACAGGTGCCTCCCCATCCATCTGCAGAGGAGAGTGGTGTGATTACACTGAATTGACATTACTGAGTGAAATGTACTTCACTGTAACCAGGCCAGTGCTGTGCAGAGTGAAAATTGATGTGTTTCTACAGCATTGAGCATCTCTGGGAGCAGCTGAACTGTGGCACAGCTAGAGGGAGCCTGTGGGGTGTGCATCCTTTGGAAGCAAAGGAATCCTCTGCTGTGTCAAAAAAGGCAGGGCCAGTGGAGGAGTGGAGCCAGTAACAGCTGGAGTGGCAGTAATGACATCTGGAAACTGCCCCACCAGAGCAGGGGAGCTTTCCAGAGGGAAATGTGCTTTTCTGGCACCTGCAGGCAGCAGATCCTCCTTTGGTTCACAAACTCTGGTCACTATTCCAAAGCTTTATCTCACAGCTAACATGTACAGCACAGCAGAGGTGGAGTTTAAATTTCAAATGCTACAGAATGGGTTACAAACCTGCCCAGTGCATGGAAATGCTTCTCATGCAGGTCTAAGGATGCTAATTTGATAATTTATCTCCTAATGTAAACCAGTGAGGTTTCCCTCCAAACCCCACCACTACCACCATGTGTTTTTCAGTCATGGATATCAGTTTACCTCTGTTTTGAGGGCACAAGGAATTAGCAAGTAATGAAATTTGTGATATGTTCATTGGGGCAAATGGCTCAGGGTAGTCTGAGCCAGTTGTTACAGATATGAATACATTTGTTGTGAATGTAAAACTGATGTTTGACATCCTCAGCATGCCACACAAACTCAGATTTTACCTTTGCTGAACCCTATTAACCTTCCTAATCACATCAGTCCCTGAGGCTGGGACTGTGTTTTTTCCTCTTACAAGTGATAAAAATGAAAAAGTAAAGTAGAAATGAGAGAGCCAGACAAGGAGAAGGTCCCTCAGAATTATTTCCAAACCAGTACTTGGTACCCCAACCCTTTACAGGTGTCACAGGGAAGCATCTTAAGTGCCCTGGAATATATTTTATTTTGGGGAATATACTTAGGATTCCAAGAAAGGCATTTGCACTTTTTTTTACTCTTCTAAGCAAAAGCATGAATTAGATGTACTGCCAAAAATAAACCTGAGAAAACCAAAACAAAACCAAACCAAAAACCCAAACAAAAAAATCCCAGCCTAACAAGAAAACTTGGTCTCAAAAAATGGATTTTGGTGGTTATTTCTATACAATGAACTCCACAATTAAATATCAGGTTAGGGATGGATTTCAGATGCAAAATGTAATACTAGAGTAGTTAGAGCCTTTCTCTTGGAAAAAACAGCAGACAAACAAGGTGAAATTTCAGTTTGATACTCCCACAAAAATCTTACCTGGTGTTTAGAAGTCTTTATGTTTTTTACCCACAGTGATCTATGTATGCACCTGTTGCTCATGTAAATGCTGTGGGATGTCTTTTCCAGGATGCTCTGATCAGCTTTCTGATTTATTATTGTTGCATTTTGCAGCAATGACAGCACTGCTCACAAGTGTCTCAGTTTAGCACAGTTTTAAACATTTTGGCATTAGAGAGGAAGGGGTGAGGGAAGGGAACTGCTGGTTCAACAGAGGCACAACTCAGCAAATTTCTAATCTGATAATCTATAAAGCCATTAACAGTTCTTCCTTTTCATAGGAAGGTCACATGAGTTTGATTTTTGTGAAATCTATGAAGCCAAATTCCTCTATCCAACCTTATTTAAATTGATTTACTTAATTCCCTTTGGCCATTAAAATATGTGGGCTTTTTTTTTTTAGTCATCTTTTAAAAAAACAAAATTACTAAAACCACACTCAACACAAATAGTTCCTCACACTGCATAGAGCCCATGATGTGTAGCAGGTGCTCCTGGCTGATGGCTCTTTGTTGTGACTATGAGGAAGATTATCTGTGCTTTATTTTTTCACACCTGCCACAGATCAACTTTGTTTCCCAGACCCAGAGGGATCCTGAGAAAATACAAAGATGGAACTTTATTTTTATCTATTCTGTAAGATAATTCTTCATCCACATCATTCAGAGACCTAAATTTGACTGTTTTTTCCAGGGTTGTATTGTTGTCCAGCGCATTCTCCCCTTTTTAAATTTCAAACTTTTGTACCACTTTTAACCTTTCTTTTATTTTCCAGCTCCTTTTGTACCCACTCTGTGTGTTGCCAGTTCTGCTTTGAAGTCCTTTGCTGTTCTGTCAGAAGAGAGATTTATTTTGCATGACTTCTTTTAGCACTCTTGCCTCTGTGGAGAAGTGGCAGTGTACACCTCTGGCAATCCCTTCTTGGATTTTACTTTTATTTTTTTTGCCTCTCATACTTCATAAATAAGTATCTGGTCACTGCTGTTTTCTCTGGAATCCCTTCAGCTGGGTCATTTCTGCCTGGGAGTTGGGGCTGTTGGAATTAGATGCTTTTGCACAGAGGGTGGCTGTGACAAAAACTGTGTCTGCAAGAGCTGCCTCTTACAATGAGGTCTGTGGGGTCAGCCTGTGCCTGATCCCACTGATCCAGCAGGATTCCCCACAGAGCATCTGCCTGGAATTACTTGGAGAACAGTGCCCAAGGAGTGAGGTGTGACCCCTGCTGCTCCCCCCACTCTGAATCTGCTTTGACATTCCCATGTTTCACCATCCCTTTGTGTTTTACAGGCATTTTCTCAGACTGATAGCTGTTTAATCTCCCCCTGGTGTTTGCTGCATGCTGGAGACAAAGAGCCATGAAGAGTTAACACTCAAAAGTTCTTGTGTCATCCATCTTGCCTTATTCTTCAAATCTGACTAGCATGTAAGGAAAATGCAGAGAAGAAAAATCTGGCATCCATAGGGGATACACTGAAAAGGTCATTTTTTGTGTTTGCCCATCCTTCTGTTCTGAAAAAGCACTGTTCACCTCACTTATATTTGGAAAACTTTTACTTCTATATTCAGTTTTCCTTTGTGTCTTGCTACAGCTCAGAAAAAAATTAATCTCTGACTGAAGCTAATGGAAGCCTGGGGCTCGTGCCTACAAAATGCTTCTGTTCCCCTCAGACCCACCTGGGAATGCTGCAGATTCATGGATTTATTCATTTTACCTGTAACTTTTCATACTGCCATTTGTTTGAAATCCACCCAGCAAAGTAACACTAAGCAATGGTCATGGATTGTTTATTGAGGAACCTGATGTGGCAAATAATTAAAATATTTGTGATGTGTGAAGAGAAACATGTTTTAAATGAGTTAAGGAGCTCCACAGGGGGAAATACATAGTAAATAGTATCACAAAAAGATGAAAGCAGGTGAGAGGAGTAAAAATAGAAATAAGTCTTTATAAGCCTTGTTTACTCTATATTTTAACTAAGGGCTGTAAGTATTTCTAAAATTCTCCTGTCCCAGGCTGCTTCTGTAATCTGGGATGGATACAGACCTCCATGGTCTCCATGCCTTGACAAAATAATTTCTAACCAATCACTCAAAGTACAGATAGCTTAAATTTTCCAACAGGTAGAAAAAGCCCCAAAACCCTTTCCTTTTTTAAAAAATTTTAAATTTAAGTAAGGCATTAAGATAACTTTACACAATAAAATACTACAATAACTTCATGTAAATTAATGATATTGAAACATTTCCTTTTATTCTCTAATTGTCATGTAA